>NW_027508919.1:13567500-14077500 GCF_051911475.1 Siphateles boraxobius
AAAAGAAGGGTTTTGATCTAAAGCGAGAGCTTTAGGACCCGCATAAATATTAGAATAGCTTTCCAGCGCTGAAGAGACCAAAGGCTTCAAAAATGACACAGAGGTTGTGTTGGTTATGATAAAGAGACATCCTGTCTTGCATTGCGTGTTCATGCATTTTAAGAGTGGAGCAATGAAGGGAGGGGTTAGTTTGTTTTGGTTGATTTCAAATATCAACAGTGTTCAACAATGACTCTCAGAAATTGCTTACTGCACCTTTAAATGAGATTTATGAATTATCAATGACATGCCAACACTGCAAAAGCGAGCTCTGTGAAGCATTCTTTCCAAGCATAAGTGAAACATGACGCCTCCGTCGACTGGGCTTTAGTTAAAATTGCTGCACATACGTCTTTTGTCGCTGTAATATTGCTTTGGTCAAAATAGCGGATACCAAACAAGCTAGACGCCAGAACTTTGCACCGGTTACCACGGTGTCAATCATTCAGTTTCAGGAGTGAGTCGTGTTCTGTACACATAGAACGATGTGCATTTAAATGTGGTTGTCACTCCTTAAAAAAACTTTACAGTGTGTACTTGGCCATATTTATCTTTGACCTATTATCTGAATCCCAATGCATGAATCCAATGTAGCCAACTATACAGTAAGTGGCTGTGCATAAACTCATTAGTCAAATGCATTGATGTAAGATCATAAAAAAAACTACTCAGTACAGAAAGAACAAGAACAATGGCTAGTTGGCTAGTGGTAGAATTAGGAAATATATGACATTGATCACAATTTAATCAAAAGGATAACTGCGAGGATCAAAAACAAATAAATGGCTGAAGATCTTAGATTCAAGCGCACATGCTTTTCCCTGGCCCAGTTTTAATGGACTGTTTACGGCCTGCTCCAGATGTGAGCACTGAAATTTTGGCCCTGCCATGGTGCATTAAAGAGCCGATGTAACCTAAATGGAACCTCACGGGCACATTTAAAATCCGGAATACAATTATGATGACTCGACATCCAGGGGTAAATGGAAATTGTTGGCTGAGGTCTGCCTGTCAGTGAAAAGCATTGTGGGAATTAACTGGCATTGTGGCGTGCTAAACATGTAGAAGGTGGTGACTGCCAGGTTCATATTAGATGCCCGCTGATAGATTTGTTGTCATGGCGATGAAGAGAACAGCACAACAGTGGGGGAAAAACAGTCAAAAATAATAGAATGATGTTTGAAGTGCAGAGAAGGTTGGTTGATTGCGGGAGGAGGTTAACGGGATCCTTCCATGAATATTCACGGCTGACACCCCCGGGGATGAGAGACCCAATTAACAAATCCCATTAATTACGAGACTATCACAACTGATTAGGAGATGGCCGTCTGCTCCTGGCACAATGCGGCCCATATTTTCTGCTTCACAGAGGCACGACAAACTCAACTGCCAATCAGAGTTAGGGAGTGCAGAGGGAGCAAGGGATCTGGGTGTTGGCTGGATACAGCATCGACACCATTTGAACACACGAGGCCATTAACCATCTTTCACACTGATGTGCTGAATTTAGGTTCTGACAAGAATCTAAAAGGGTTCTAAAAGAACATTAACAGCTCATTTGTGAAAAAGAGTGAGCACATTAAAGAGCCAATTAATGCCTTCACACATCTCTGTGTTTTGTGTGAAAAAGTATAAAATGTGGTTGAGGAAAGCTCTCTCGCACCAGCACGCATTCATGTGCCAAGCGTGTGACGATTACAAAACAATGAGCATCCCTCAAGCAGGTAGATCGATTACATATGTGCAAGATGGTAATAAATGATGATTTATACAGTGCCATGTTCTAAGAATTTTTCAATTATTAACTGTTAGCAACATTCAAAGCTTCCGGTGCTGTAATGGGTGTCACATTCTTAAGGGTTAGTTCACCCAAAAATTAAAATTCTGTCAACAATTATTCACCCTCACGACGCTCCAATCCACACCCGTAAGACCTTTGTTCATCTTCGGATAACAAATGAAGATATTTTTTTATGAAATCCGAGAGCTTTTAGTCCCTTGATTGGGAGCAACACAATTTACACATTTAAGGTCCAGGGCCCGGTTCCCCAAAACGTTCTTATCGCTAAGTAGTTCTTAACCTATTCCTTAACCTCTCTCTTGACGTGATGGCACGATTCCCGATATGTTCGTACGCCAAGTATATCTTCTGTAAGTCACACTTTCGTAAGGTTGGTCTGGACCATTCGTAAGCTCTATCTTAGCGTTGTTTGAGCTCAAGACGTTAGTCACCGCCACTGTGCAGCAGTCTTTTGAAATCAGCGCAGCGCAGTACAAGTCAAACTATGGTATGTTGACAATGTTGTGGCTCAACAATGATTTTATGTTATGGACATTTAGACTAATAATAAAACATGTTTGCAATGGATACAGGCCTATTTATGAAGTTGACTTTATTTGGTATCAGAACTAATATGGTGGTAATTAAATTGGCAATCACTTTTGATAATTAAAATCTGGCAAATAATTTGGCTCTAAATGGCTAAGATGTATAAATGGGTAAGCAAGGTGGTGTCCAGTAAGCGACCAACTATGGCAGCGATCCAACGTGTCCTTGTATTGAATCAAACACGGCGCCGGCCGCGGAGCTGTTTAGTCCATGTCAATTTTTTTATTCGGCAAAACTTAAGCCCTTTTGACATTTTGCCTGACGTGGCTATATTACAAAAAATTCGCCTCCCAAGATAACTCATTATGGAGCTGCTGGACCTTCTCAGACCTGTGCTTGCACACCTCGTCCAGCAAAACTTCAAGTTCCCCTAACTCTCTCTCTCTGTTCATTGTAGATAGGTTGCTTTTTATTGAAAACATTAACCAATGGCAATAAATACCGCATTAAACAAAAGTAACTGCAGCTGCTTGCCAATCAATTCTGATTGTAAAGTACCTTACCATTAATATAAAAGTGTATTACATAATTTTTTAGAAGTCGTTAAACCCATGTCAAGAAGCGGCACAAGTGGCACAACGGGATAAGGAGGGTGGATGATTAGCGAGGGATACCCGGTTCGTCTACCTGTCACAACATATCGTGTGAACATATTACTGACAATTTGATAATTTAATTAATAGTCTATATTTTACTGATAACTTAAACTATGTTAAAATAAATGTTACTGGAATAATTTGAGGAATGTTTAATTTGCATAGAATGTGTTGTCTTTCTTAACGACGTAATACACCTTCGCGTGAAGTGGAAAATCGATCCAATCGATGTGCAATCGATGCCAACAAATTCAGCACCTTCACTTGGGACAGCGCTTTTGTAACATCGAACGTAAGAGGCAGCGTGCTAAGAAGCTTCCTAAGGGACACTTCATGGAACACACTTAGGAACCTAAACAACTTTGGTCAGATATATCTTTCGCGTCTTCTTAGCGCGCTAAGAGTGAGCTTTATCGAGGAACCGGGCCCAGAATGATAGGAAAGACATCATTAAAGTAGCCTAATCCATGTGACTGCAGTGGTTTAACCTAAATTTTATGTGATTTGTTTGCACAAAAAACATAATTTACCTCGATATGTACAAAATAATATTATCCAAAGCGCGTTCACGGAACAACTTTCGGTTTTGAGTCAACCCAACATGCATATGTCTTGGTGCTCCCCCAATTGGATTGCAGATCAATATTTTCGCAAATAAAGTGGTAAATTATGTTTTGTTTTTGTGCAAACAGTGTTGCTTCATAAAATTTAAACCAGTGGTTAAACCACTGGTGTCACATGCACTTTAATAATGTCTTTCCTATTGTTCTTGCTTCCAATGGAGGGACTGAATGCTCTCGGATTTTATCAAAACTATCTTAATTTGTGTTCCGGAGATAAACAAAGGACTTATGGATGTGGAATAGGGTTGTAACGGTATGAGATTTTCAGGGTATGATAATCGCCTGAAATGGCGATGTAAAATGGCGCTGCTCATTCACACAGACACGCAGAATACAGATTTCAATATATATAGAAGTATTTTGCGCTGTATATTCATAGACACAAGCATGGCCCGATTTGATTTATTACACAGCTATATTTTTTTTATTTATTCATCCATCTTCGCGAATTTTACGTGATTGTAACGTGGTTAGATGTTACGGGAAGGAAGCGGGAGCTGGCGAACATTCAACAAAACCGTGGATAAGCTGTTTGGATTTTTTCTTTCCAAAACCGTGGATAAGCAAATGTTCACGATATGATAATCGTACATGTCAATATCGAGATAAAATGCCATACCGGTATACCGTTACAACCCTAGTCTGGAATGATATGAGGGAGAGTAATTAATGACAGAATTTAAATTTTTGGGTGAACTAACCTTTTAACGCATGCGCATGTAATATTTCATATCTTTAGTATTAAACGAATCCATGCAATGTCCACAAGATGCACTTATGGAATGACTGCAGTAGTTGACTATGGCTACGGCTAAAGCGACAGTTCACCCAAAAATGAAAAATCTGTTATTATTTACTGATGTTGTTCCAAAACTGTATGACTGACTTTCTTCTGTGTAAACCAATAATACGATTTTAAACATTCTTCTTTTGTGTTCCACAGAAGAAAGTCAGTTTTATTCAAAATCCCAAATTCATTTTGTCCATACAATGAAGGTCAACCTCTCAAGACAACCTAAAAAATAGGAAAATGTTAGTGAGCTGCCACTTTTTTGCATCTCACCAAGGTAACACAACACTTTTCTGAGTATGCAAGTCAAACTCTCCTAAAGAGAGAATACAAAAATGTAAGTCATATCTCTTGATATGATATATCTCTCACTCGGAGAGATCTTAGGCAGTCCTTTCCAAATCAAATCCCCCTCATTATAATGCACTACGCACCTACTAGCACTTCCAGTTGCCCTGGGTTAGAGTGCCTGCCAAATGAATGGAGCATAATGTAATGTATTGTTTGATTTACTGATTTGCACATTTCCATGTTCAACAGAAGTGGTGTACAATGTGAACAGTGGAAGCTGGCAGGCGGGCGGCCGAGGCCAACTCAGTCAGCCCTCTGTGCTAATCAAGCTAGTGAACAACTCCTTGTTTTCAGCATTTAAAGAGCTAATGCCAGGGATGGTAATACATTTTTAATTGCAAGTGTGATTACCCTTCTAAGCAACCTCATCCAGTTGATTAAATGCATTTGGGTCAATATTAGAGGCCAGTCATTTCCAGTGTTAGGGCCTCAGGAGAAAGTCCTAGAGGTAATTGCTGAAGCACAATTAGAAATCTTTCATATTGTAATAATGGAGAATCATGTCCTTTAGGAAACTGGGCAAAACATGATTAATGATAGAGAACACCTCTCAGCATATTAGTAAATGGCTCTATTTAATTGAAAATGCTAATTGTGCATGAACCGTATGGCAATACATATGTCTTGCAAACTGCATTTTGTACAGTACCAATAGAGTAATAATCATTACTTCACCTTATTGTAAAGAAGTGAATATTTTTTGTCGGGATGGTGTTATCACACTCTGCTCCTTTTGTGTGGAAAACATGGATACCGTCAAAGATTTATTCACATTCACAATCACCCCCCCCCCCCCCCCATCATTTGGCAAGGATTAATGTACACTTGAACTCTAATTTCAAATGTGCATTAACCACCGCAGATGAAGCAACTTCTGGCAGGTTGTTGTTAGATTTCCAGATAATGAACAGGCAGATTTCCAATCCACAGACCACAATGAGTAATGGTGCTAATTGTTAAGTGACCCACTGAATGTTTTTTTTTTTATGTCTCATGCTTTTATGATCAACGCCTCCACTCTCTAACAAGGTCTGAAATATTCTGTTGTAATTCAGGCATAAAGACACATTGTGCCCAGAAAATGATGGCAAAGATAGCAGCCTATTTTTAAACTATGAGCAACAGCCCGCATCAGGCCTAAAACAAATTCTTAATCCTGTTCAGTCATATCTAATTACCTTAACATTTAGTCATATGGTGGTTTTTTGCAGTTGTGCTAAAGTGTACCTGGTAATTACTGTCAGGGAGAGAGACAGGATTTTGTAAATGATTTTTCTCACTCTGTGCAGATCTAGGAAAATGACAGTCTCAAAGCCAGTTCAGCCTTAATTGGGGAGCTTAGGTAAATGATCAGAGCATTTCTAGATCTTTCAAAACGCCCAAGAAAATAAGAGATTGAAACTGTCAGGTTTTTTTTCCCCACACTTCACCTGCTAGAAATGTATGCATCTTATTAAAATCTTATGAAAGCAAAAAAAAAAAAAAAAAATAATACTGATGTGATACATGGTAAGTTTGACCCTATTCTGTCAATAACCCAATATCATTTACTCAGTCTATGTTCAAGAGTACTTTGTAGGATTGTGCTCTTTTCAGAAGACAGACAGACAGAGATACGAAGATGTCCCATTAAACTAGTCCCATTAGTAAATAAATGCTAAAAATGATTTCTGGCTTGATTCAATGATATTTTAGCATTGCAACAGTCTTATTCAAACTAAAAACTGTAAATGTAACAGTCTCGGTTCTCACATTCACTCTAACTCTAACCTTAAATGACAGCACTGTAAACATGCAGGCCCCTGACTGGGCTCCAAAATCAGACACCCGTTCTCTCCAGCCATGTGTAACGTTGTGCGCCATGTTTTGCCGAAGATAATAATTTGCCAAAGTTTCATGCAAATATCACCGTGCCACAGAATTAAAGGTGGGATCTGTTCGTTCATGCAGATGACAACTTGAGCCCTCATTTTCTCCATCTCGGAATAATCAGGCACCCAAGGAGCACATGGAGGCACAGCAACATAAAAGCCCCCTCTCTATGTCAGAGGAATTAAGTGGCCTACTGTTCAACCCTATGCAGAAGATGGAGGAAAATCCTAAGCAAGGAGGAAAACAACAACACTAAGCCAGATCAAGGACCTCATTGCCAAAAGCTGCAAGAGGAGCATTTCAGCATTCGGCATTTAACCTTGTACAATTACGATTCTTCATATCAGTGTCTAAATGAATACATTTCCGACAGATCCTTAAAAAGGAAGATAAAGCAGATCTTGGGGATGGCAAATACGGTTAGTGACTATCACAAAATGCATATTAGACCTGAACGATGCCAGCCAAATCAGGTTTTGACATCAGACTCCAATTTTATGCAAAGATTATTTACGCTTTTCCAGCAGATGACATTGCGAATTGTCCTTAACATCAGTCTCTGTTAATTTTCTCTCATTACATTGTGATGCCAATTAAAAGCACACAATTACAGAAGGGCAAACGCTGTTCATGTGAGCAGTGGGACAAACACTTACACTGAGCATACAAATACGCAATGATGTTTACCTGATCCATGTTCATTTTTGAGTGACTCTTGCATCTCACTCCCTCCATGTTAATGAACACATTGGGGTAGTCCATACCCCATCCTCCTCCCCACAAATAGAAAGGTAGATAGATATACCTCATACCGGTCCCATGGGTGGCCCTCATTAGGGGGGCGAGCCTTTGAGAGGGGCTCTTTCTCTTCCATCCATAGCAAGGACAAAGTAATGTCAGGCTGGTGAGTTATAGCCACCCATTCTTCAGTTCTACAGCTTTGATGAGGATACAGCAACTCTTCTAAAGTGAAAATTGCACTCTCTGGCCGTCATTTACACAGATAGGCAGCATGTAGGTGGTGCATGTGCAACTCATTACAGAACTTGTACAGAGAAAATAAAGAGCTCAAATGTCGTTAATAAGGAGCAAAAAAGCTTGATTTGTATTACTGTCATCCCTGATAAAAGTACTAAAAGGCTTTTATCACCATGTTAACCAGTCATAGTGTATCATTGCACGACTAGACGATGACTCGAGTGAAAATCAAAAGGGAGAATCAAAAATGTCATAATTTTATTTTTGTCCCTCTCACTTTCCTTCATACAAGTTGGAGTAATTAAAACACAAAGCAAGAGATTGCATGACCTGTCGATGGATTTCAGTTAGTGAAGGCAGGACTGCTGTTACCAGAATGCCACAATGCTCAGTGCTCGCCGGCCAGCTCCGGCAGAACAGACAGAGCTGCGGGACACTGCCGTTAATATGAGCGTGGCTCTAAATAATTCATGTTTCAGAACAACGCAGCCTCTGTGAGGAAAGTTGCTGCGCACTCATGTGGGTGCAGTGCTCTGAGAGCAGGTGAAAACAAAACTACCATTTCTACATGCACTAGTGCCGTTGGGTACAACCTGAGAGAGATGTTGCACAATGATAGAGCATGTGCTGAACTTTAGACGTACCCGTTGATGGTTCTCACCATGGTGCTGAACCAACAATCCACATGTAGCCTGCTACTCTAACTGTGCCACCTGCAAAGACAACATGAAGAGCCATGTGGGCCTGTGCTTGTTGACTTATACTGTTGTAATATAGCTTGTTTGATCAAACCCTTTGTTGAAATGATAAACAGAGCGTGTCGTGAAGATAAGGAATGCAATGCATTGCTGAGTGCCATAAAAACATATTAACTAGTCACAGTTTCTGCATTCTTGGTAATGAATAGACATTATAGAAGTAGTAACCTTCTGTTTTGCTTTGCTTAAAATCAGTGTGAATTGTCCTTTACAACCACTTTTACTTCTATAATTTGACATTTCCAGTTCTCTCACAAGGGACAATGGTCCCTCCACTTCGTGGCCATACATAAGCTGGAAAGGCGAAAACCCGGTGGAGGCCTGTGGAACTCCCCTATAAGCAAACATGAGATATGGTAGCCACTGATCCCAGTCGGTCCCCACCTCATTCACGAATTTGCGAAGCATTTGCACTAGAGTTTGATTAAATTGAGCGAGTACCGAATCATGAGAAAGGTCTCTCCAAGATATCCGAAGCATCGGGCCATGCTCATTAGGCGATACCGGAGCAGTCCCGGCATACAAAAGATACCATTGCGGCCATAGACAGAGCGCAGTCACCTCGGGCTCACTCTGGCCACTTTCAGCGGTGTCCTCAACGCCAAAAGGTGCATCGATCCCCGATTTCCTCGAGGTCATGCAGCAGCACAGAAGAAGCACAAAGAGGGGTAAACTCATATTTAAGCGTTGTCTGGCCGCGTGCATCAAGAAAAATAGAAAAATAAATAAAATAAATAAATATATATTCAAATAAGTAGCCTATGACTCTTTGATTAAACAGTGGAGGACAAAGGAAGAGAGCAAACACACACGTCTACACACATGCCGCCATCTTTTAAGAGCACAAATTCCAAATACTAATAATATTAGTATTTGGATCTAAATCAAAAACAAAAATACCTTTCATAAACTAGTAATAAACACTATATGAGACACTGTATCTCTCTTCTTTTTGTGTATTTACAACATTGTTGCTGCCATTAGAGAAAAAGTTAAAATTCATAGAAATAGCAGTTTTTGAGTGGCGAAATAAAAAAATACACAGGGGTCTACAGTAACTTTTCTACTATTTATTTATTAGGAGAGCACTTTAAAAAAATTAGGAGCACAGTCCAAAATTTAGGAGCACAGACAATTGAAAGTTTTTTTTCCTTAAACGACAATAATACTGTGCCACATATAACATGCACAAGTATGGAGAGCATGAGAAAAGAGAATTCAGAAACAAAGCGTGTGACAGAAGTTTACCTTACAAACGTTTAGCTAATATTTTCAGTTTTAGAAAAACAATTACACTGGCTGTCCTCAGAAAACACAAAAAACATGCACAAATTCATACATTTCATATGTAAAAATAGCTACACAATGCACAGCAGTGAAGCCCACCAACAAATAAAAATTAATCCATTTTCCAACCCAAATGTTGTTATACACCTATAATATTAAAAATACCTTCAAGTGTGTTTTTTAGTTTAAAAAAATGATAATAAATTAATATAATATTAAATGATAACTTAATTAATTTTTGGGTGAACTGTCCTTATAAAAGCTCTAAATTGACATCTGCACTCACTGTTGAACACAGTTAATGTTGTCGTACGTAGGGTTGATATTCACACAGTTTTTCTTCTGAAGCAAAATGAATGGCCCAAATTTCATGAATGGGATCTCTTCTTTCGCTGTATTCATCATGTATGCAGTGTTGAATTAGATTTTTAGTTGTCAGAGAGCTTCTGCATTTGTAAGGCTAATTTGCCTGTTAGCGTTTGCCTGAATTGTACAGGGATTATTAGGTTGCGACCTGTTAATGAATATGTCCCTGCAGCGTAAATGACGCGGGGAATTGTCATACTGCAATAGCGATTCTCGCTTGACGTGTGAATGTCCGCACACAAACATTGTTGTAGGGCTGTGAAAAGATTAATCGCGATTAATCGCATCCAAAATAAAAGTTTGTGTTTACATAATATATGTGTGTGCACTGTGTATAATTGTTTTGTAGGTAACACTTTAGAATACGGTTCCTTCGTTAATGAATAACTACACAAGAACCAATGAGTAACACAATATTAACAATCTAGTAACTATTATTAACTAACAAGAAACTCTGATTAACGAACTAGTAAGTAATAGCGCACAGATGAAAGTAGTTCACTATTAACTAATCAATAACTATTTTTTTATGCTTCCCAGAGAACTACTGAAAAAGTTTATTAACAATCTAGTAACTACTATTAACTAAAAAGAAACTCTGATTAACGAATTAGGAAGTAATAGTGCACAGATGAAAGTGGTACTTCAATAACTACTATATTCTTTTATGCTTCCCAGAGAACTACTGAAAATGTTCATAATTCATACAAAACTAATCAATAACCAATGCAGGATAAATGACTAGCACTACATTAACATTTGAACTGCTACCGTAAACGAATACACAAGGTTGTTTAAATTATCAATATGTAAGCTGTTAATAATTGGCCTATGCTGTCTATTTATCAACTGAATAATTTTAAAGAAATGGATTTTTAAATGAAGTTGTCGGACCTTACTTGTCCTGTGGCCAATTTTCTGGCATTTCTTTGGACTGGCATTGAATCACTAGACTCACGGTGACGACTGGAACATATTGAGTCATCAGCCATCCAAGTACCATTTAGAGTGAATTTATTATTTATCTTACCTCACAAAAAAATTGTTTTTATGTATGTCTCCTAGCATATATATATGTATGTATATATCTGTGCACTATTACTTCCTAATTTGTTAATCAGAGTTTATTTTTAGTTAATAGTAGTTACTAGATTGTTAATAAACTTTTTCAGTAGTTCTCTGGAAAGCATTAAAAAAATAGTAGTTATTAATTAGTTAATTGTGAACTACCACTTTCATCTGTGCGCTATTACTTACTAGTTCGTTAATCAGAGTTTCTTGTTAGTTAATAATAGTTACTAGATTGTTAATATTGTGTTAGTCATTGGTTCTTGTGTAGTTATTCATTAACGAAGGAGCCGTATTCTAAAGTGTTACCGTTTTGTATATATATAAATACACACACATGCATGTATATATTTAAGAAATGTTTGCATGTATATACTGCATATACTTATATATAATTTATATTATATATAAATGTACATATTTTATATATAAATAAATATAAATTCTTAAATGTATACATGCATGTGTGTGTATATATATATATATATATATATATATATATACAAAATAATTGTACACAGTGCACACACATATATTATGTAAACACAAACTTTTTTTTTGGATGCGATTAATCGCGATTAATCTTTTCACAGCCCTACATTGTTGGCCCTGCTAATTCTGCACCGGCTTCTTTGCAGTATTTGCACAGCATAACATCTTTATCTTGCTCGTATTGTAGCCACGGAAAAGCGTCTAGCGATTCTTTTTGGAACCTGTACTGTTTAACGTTACCTGTCACTGATATTTTCTGCTTCTTACAAGGAACAACAGCACCAACATCTTATTCTTGTTCAATGTCTTTTTCTTTTTGTTCAAAGCTACTCTGTTCTGCCTCATTTGAGAACTTTTAAAGTAAAATGTGATACTCTTCATCCCAACACAAGACAATTTCAACGCCACAGTCGTCTTAAAACTTTTTTGTGCCGATTGGTTGACTGGCATTAAAAGCAACCAATCGCAGTGCGAAACGTCACTGTTGATACCTAACGTACATGTAAGGGCATTTGGGAGTTGTAGTTTTTAGCTTCGATCAAGTCAGTCGCACATGTGCGCCTAAATATCTTTTCATGGTCCGGACACAGAAATCTTTAGTCGCAAAAAAAGTCAACTGAAATGGTCGCACTGTAGAGCCCTGATACACTATGCATACACGTTACAAATTATATACACACCAGATAATCATGTTTTTCTAGATTATTGGGATATTCTGGCAGCTTTGATTAGCCTAGAGCCTTACTGTGAATTCACACATTCACACACGAGCTCCGGCGAGGGCAGCGCGGCGTGTCTTGGACGGTGAGAGCGGCGAGGAGAGTTGAAATCAGATCAACTTTATGGTAACGAGCTATGACGCTGTTCTCTAACGAGAGTTTCTCTCGTATTGCGTAAGTTTAGCTTACGCTACGGGAAAGATTCATCTTCTCGAGATATTGAAGCCAAAAAATTATCCTTAATTTTGGATTCATTGTCAACGCAGTGCAGCAGCTAGCAGACCTAGTGCAGGCCATCTCGCGTGCTCATTGGCTGCCCTGCGGGCAACTGCTGCAGCCTACCAGTGTGCCCGGCGTGATGTCACGCCCAATGAAGGGCGCCCGCGCCTTCATAGGGTCACAGCCCGCCAGAATGGGCGTGGCTTTGCGTACAAACATAGGGGCTGTAGGCTGACTTCCCTGATTTTTCGTCTCTTCAGAAAGCTGAAAAGACGGGCTTGCGCGCCGCCGTCGAAATGTCTCGCCCTGTCAGTCCCCTTAGATAAGGCTACTGCAGCGGTGTATTTGGCAGCCAACGAGCCTGTAATGCAACCCGCTCGCCTGCACACATCCGCCGTTCTTGCGGCGACCCAGAGAAATCTCAAGTGAGTAGCAGTATAATGTCAGGTTAAGAATGTAAGTTACGTGCCCGCTCACGAGCGCTCACGCTTACTAACAGACACATTGCCTCCGAAAAGACGCGCGTGTCCCGCTGCGGCCGGACCACCGTCAAAGTTTATTCCCTGTCAGTCCCCTTCAAACAGGCTACTGCAGTGGTTCAATTAGCAGCCAACGAGCCGGTTTGTTTACCCTCTCGCCTGCACACAAACTCCGTTTTCACGGCGACCCAGAAAAATCTCAAAAAGAGTATAATGTCTGGTCCGGCTCATGCCGTCGGTGTAAGTGTAGTGAAAGTGCCCACGCCCCAGTGTTCACCCCTACACATCAGCACTCCGAATCTCGCAGAGCACACTCTCATAAAGCGCAGAAAAGCCGCTCGAGTGTTGAAGGTAAGAAATGTGTCCACAAGTATGTGCCCACTATCTGCCCGCTCTGTTACACGATCAAGAAAGCAGGTTATGAATGTAAGTCTCGTGCCCGCCAAAGTGCGTTCACACTTGCTAACACAAACCTCCCCCCGGCTCCCTCTGCGCGTTTAAGTGTTATCACAAAATGCAAGGCATTAATAAAACGCTCCCCATCCATTATGATCGGGGCGTGAAATACACTTGTAAGTCTAGTGCCCGCGCAAACGCGCTCACGCTTACAGGAAGCTTTTCCGCCCGGAGCGCTGCTCGCGTGTCAAAAAGTGAAAAAAGAATGTTCCCCATCCCTTATGATTGGGACATCTCACATAAATCAGCCGAGCAGCCATTGCCCAGAACCGAGAGCGTGCGCGCCGCGCTTTCGGGTCCGGGTCAGTTTCACAAAAGAAAGCAGGTTATGAATGTTAGTCTCGTGCCCGCCAGAGTGCGTTCACGCTTGCTAACACAAACCTCCCCCCGGGCTCCGCCCGCGCGTTTAAGTGTTATCACAAAATGCAGGGCATTAATAAAACGCTCCCCATCCATTGTGATCGGGGCGTCAAATAAACTTGTACGTCTAGTGCCCGCGCACACGCGCTCACGCTTACAGGAAGCTTTTCCGCCCGGAGCGCTGCTCGCGCGTCAAAAAAAAAAAATAGATTATTCCCCATCCCTTATGATTGGGACATCTCACATAAATCAGCCGGTCTCGGCTTTCAGGGAGCAGCCATTGACCACAACCGAGAGCGCGCACGCGCCGCGCTTTCGGCTCCGGGTAAGTTTCACAAAAGAAAGCTGGTTATGAAGGTAAGTCTCGTGCCCGCCAGAGTGCGTTCACGCTTACTAACACTAACCTCTCCCTGGGCTCCACCCGCGCGTTTAAGTGTTATCACAAAACGCAGGGCATTAATAAGATGCTCCCCATCCATTATGATCGGGGCATCAAATACACTGGTAAGTCTCGTGCCCGCGCACACGCGCTCACGCTTACAGGAAGCTTTTCCACCCGGAGCGCTGCTCGCGCGTCAAAAGTGACAAAACAATGTTCCCCATCCCTTATGATTGGTACATCTCACATAAATCAGCCGGTTGCGGCTTTTCAGCGGGCAGCCATTGCCCAGAACCGAGAGCGCGCGCGCCGCGCTTTCGGCTCCGGTTCAGTTTCACAAGCCCGCAAATGGCGGCGATCTGAACCCGGAGGCCATTCACCCCCTAGCGGCTCACATAGCTGCGTTTGAAACTATCCCAGGGATTTCAGAATGGGTGGTGAGCACAATAAAGCAGGGCTATACACTTCAATTCATTCGCTGTCCCCTGCGCTTTCAAGCCCGGACCGCGACGATAGTGAATGCGGAAGTAGCACACCTACTTCACGCAGAAATAGCAAAGCTGCTGTGCAAAGGGGCGATAGAAAAGGTGCCGCCTTCTCTGAGCGAGTCAGGCTTTTACAGCCGATATTTTTCTCGTACCCAAGAAGGCTGGAGCCTTCAGACCTATCCTAGATCTGAGACATTTGAACAAAGTGCTTGCGAAAAGGCCGTTCAAAATGCATGCGACCAGGAAAATCCTCGCGCACGTTCGCCCGAGGGACTGGTTTATTTCTCTAGATCTGAAGGATGCCTTTTTTCAGATTCAGATAAAACCCTGTCACAGGCAATTGTTGAGATTCACCTTCGACGGTCAGGTATAAAAATACATCATTCCTGCCGTTCGGCCTGTCCCTAGCACCCCCTACATTTACGAAGTGCATGGACGCGGCGCTCACCCCCCTGAGAAGTCAGGGGCTGCGTATAATGAACTATCTGGACGATTGGCTGATATTGGCACAGTCAGAGACAGAACTGCTGTCTCACAGAACAGTGCTTCTCAGTCACCTGGAAAGCTTGGGTCTCATGGTCAACTGGACCAAGAGCTCATTACTGCCCAGCCAGTCAATTTCCTTTTTAGGAATAGAACTGGACTTTGTGACCATGACGGCTCGTTTATCGACAGAGCGCACGCGCCGTGTTCGCCACCTAGCCCGTATCTTTCCAGAAGGGCAGCTTTCTCCCTTTGAAAACATTTCAAAGGATGTTGGGATGTATGGCATCAGCTGCAGCGGTGCTTCAGCTGGGCCTACTGCGCATGCGTCCGCTCCAACGCTGGTCTGCCAGAAAATCAGAGTGACTCAGACCTGCATAGCGGCTCTGCAGCCCTGGTTAGTAGCCGACTGGTACCAGCAGGGAGTGATGATGGGAACCATCTCTTATCGGAAAGTCATTTCGACAGACGCGTCCAACTCGGGTTGGGGCGCGCTGTTCGAGGGCAGACCGGTCTTCGGCCAGTGGTCAGACCAAGAGAAGTGTTTTCACATAAACTGTCTGGAGATGATAGCGGTCGAGAACGAGCTGAAGCACTTCTTCCTGTTCATACAGGACCAACATATTCTTGTTCGTTCGGACAACATGTCTGTAGTATCCTATGTAAACCGTCAGGGCGGTGTCAGATCCAGAAATCTCTGCAATCTGACGGAACGCCTCTTTATTTGGACTCAGATGCACCTGCGCTCGCTGAGGGCGGCGCATGTGCCTGGCCATTTGAACGACGGCCCAGACAAACTGTCCAGGGACAATGTTCCCCCAGGGGAATGGTCCCTGCACCCCCAAACGGTCCAGAAAAAGACAACGCTCAATGCCTGACGTTCTTCTCGAAGGACGGGGACGCGCTGGCCCAGGTTGGCCCAGCCTCCCTCTATATGCTTTCCCTCCGGTCTCCCTGTTACCACAGGTGATCAAGAGAATCAGGGAAACGCGCCACTCGGTGCTCCTCATAGCCCTGCGTTGGGAGAATCAGATTAGTTCCCGGAACTAGCAAGGCTGTCACATACAGCTCCGTGGCCGATTCCGGTGAGGGCAGATCTCCTCTCTCAGGCTCACGGCACGATCTGGCATCCCCATCCAGAGCGCTGGTCTCTGCACACATGGTTGATCAACGGGTACTCGTTGCCCTGCCAGAAGGAGTGATGAACACGATCACGCAGTCTAGAGCTCCTTCCACGAGCAGGCTCTACTCGTCTAAATGATCGGTGTTCTCCGGATGGTGCACCGACAGAGGTCTGGACCCACGGACATGCGGGGTGGCGCATCTGCTCACCTTCCTACAAGAGCTGTTGGATAAGGGGAGGTCCCCATCAACGTTCAAAGTATACGTGGCGGCCGTGGCAGCGTTCGCAGAATCGACTCATGGCCAGTCACTGGGAAGACATGAGTTGGTCATCCGCTTCCTTAGAGGAGCTAGAAGGATGAACCCGCCGCGCCCTCCGTCGGTTACTATGTGGGATCTTTCATTGGTCCTCGAGGCCCTGAAAGCCTTTCCATTTGAACCACTAGACTCCATGGGGTTGAAATATCTATCACTGAAAACCGTCTTTCTGACTGCACTGTCGTCAGTAAAACGTGTGGGGGACCTGCACGCGCTGTCTGTTAGCACGTCGTGTCTTGAGTTCAGGCCGAATGACTCTAAAGTCATCCTCAGACCTAGACATGGCTATGTTCATAAAGTGATGGGCACTCCATTCAGAGCGCAAGTTATTTCACTGTCAGCTCTGCCAGCATCTGACAGCGAAAGTGATGTGAATCTCCTCTGCACTGTCAGGGCGCTGATATTTTACATTACGCGCTCCGCCTCCTTCAGGCGTTCAGAACAGCGTTTTTGTTTCACTTGGTGGGCGCACCAAGGGTCTCGCCTCCTTTAAACAGAGCCTGTCCAGATGGATAGTGGACGCTATAGTGGCTGCTTACGCGTCAAAAAGTCTGCGATGCCCTCTGGGCATCTGGGCTCATTCCACGAGAGGTGTGGCCTTGTCGTGGCCATGGTCCAGTGGGATTTCTGTCCATGACATATGTGTAGCGGCGGGCTGGAGCTCCCCGTCTACCTTTGTCAGGTTTATAACCTAGAAGTTCCTGCCTTGCAGGCTAAACTGTTGTCAGTGTGAAGGAGAGGTGTATTCTGCCCAGATCATCCTGCTCAGATCACTCTCACGTGACTCAGCTCTCCTGGTTGAGCTGCACTAGTAGGGTATGTGCCATGTGCCTATACAGACCGGTGCGCCGCTCATGTACTTATGTACAAGTGATGGCCCGCATGACTGGCCACCTTATTTTTCCACTTATGGGGTTCCCCTGAAAGTTCGGGGTCTCATGGTGGATGCTTGGCGCGCGCGGCGTTGACAAAGTGTTCCCGTAGCGTAAGCTAAACTTACGCAATACGAGAGAACCTCTCGTAAGAGAACGATACTCGGTTACTGACGTAACCTCGGTTCTCTCTAGAGAGGGAACGAGTATTGCGTAATCGGCCACGCACCACGAGCGACTTCGCTTCAGGCGACGAAAAACCAGGGAAGTCAGCCTACAGCCTCTATGTTTATACGCTAAGCCACGCCCATTCTGGCGGGCTGTGACGCTATGAAGGCGCGGGCGCCCTTCATTGGGCATGACGTCACGCCGGGCTCACTGGTAGGCTGCAGCAGTTGCCCGCAGGGCAGCCATGAGCACGCGAGATGGCCTGCTCTAGGTCTGCTAGCTGCTGCACTGCGTTGACAATGAATACAAAATTAAGGATAATTTTTTGGCTTCAATATCTCGAGAAGATGAATCTTTCCCGTAGCGTAAGCTAACTTACGCAATACTCGTTCCCTCTCTAGAGAGAACCGAGGTTACGTCAGTAACCGAGTATCACTCAGCGTCAACCAATCGGAATGTAGAAGTGCTCCGTTTGAGAGGATTCCAGAGAACGCAGCAGTGTTAATTTCGTTAACGAAAACTATGACGAAAAATGTTCGTTGACTAGCTTTTTTTCCCTGACTAAGACAAGACGATGAGAGACGACACCCACGCCATTAAATTATAACTGTGACTATATCAACACATGCAATATCGTTGACGGAAAAAGACGAGACTGAAATGTGTTTAAAAAAAAAAATAAACTTGACCAAAACCAATTGTTTTTGTCAAAATAAATGAGAACGGAGACGACATCACATTGACTGTTTTTACGAACGTTCAAGCTTACGGATGCCAGATTTCAATCATTTAAATGCCAGTCAGAGCTTTTCTGATAAAAGAACACGTTTTTTTTACCCGGTCTTTTCAATAGTATCTGGCAACCATGCGCGCGCTCTCTCTACACTGCTGAAGAAGCGCGGATCTGAAAACACAGACAAGTAAGCTGGAGTTCAGCGATCTTCATTTGAGATGTTCTGTGTTCTGTCACGAGCCGCTTGATCTGCGATCAAAATAAAGGCATCCAGCAGTGTTTTTAATGTTGATCATATTATACGAGCAAGACTGCAATATGTTTCCTGAATATCCGATTTCAAATGTGACATCGATTTTATACAGCAGTTCAACAAACAAAAGGGTGACATTAAGTGATGTAGCCTACTACATTTAAAACAGTATTGTCAGTAGGCTTATTGCTCTATTTTGCTAAGAAATCCATAGCAGAACTGCAGAACACTCGATGACTCACTCATAAAGACAGTGACTTACCGCCACCTACTGGCGACTTTAATTTAATATTAAAAGTATCACTTCGTTTTTACCATCAATGCATATTTATTGAACATTGTTTTATTTAAAGCATTATTTATTTTATAAAGGTATAAAGGTAAAAATTGAACTGGATTTAAGATGGCAAATATTGTCCACTGAACAACCACTGAACTAAGGAAAAGGGATATAGAATTGCACAAGTTCTACTTCTAAAGAGTGCAATGTCAATACAGCCTGTTACCATAATTAAAATTTCTCATAAGCTTAATTGAATTGGCCTAGAGAGAAAAATGATTATGACTTTTTTTGTCTGAAGACTAGGCTACATATAAATAGCTACCAAAATTAATGTCGGTAACTGCAGTTTGACTAAAAGTTGACAAAAAATGCAATGACTTTTCGTCAACTAAAACTAGACTAAAACTATGAAAGACAAAATGACTAAAATGTGACTAAGAACAATAAGCATTTTCGTCTGAAGATGAAGACTAAGACTAAATCAAAAATGGCTGCCAAAATTAACACTGGAACGCAGTCCTGTAAACTTTGGTTCCGACCACATTAGTTTCCAAGCAAAATAGAGGAGAGGTTGATCATTTGAATTTGATAAAAAGGCGCGCAACACTATTTATAGGCAAGATTTTCGAGCTAGAACACTTGTTTTTCAGCGGAAATGCAAATTAGAATAGCACTTAACCATGAACACAAAAGCCACATCACACAAATGGCTTTTAATTGGTTTATTTCGTTAGCAAACATGTCACTATAATTGTTAAGTTCTTTCGACCGATCAATTTTCTGCAAAAATAACGATCGACATGCTTGTTTGCTTTGCGGCCCCTTTAAATAAAGTTTTAAAAAAGACCAAGCATTCGATCTACCCCAAAGCATCAGAGCGTCCACAAATCTTTCCACAGCGTCGCTGGCAGGGCGAAGAGAGCAAATTTTGCCGCTCTCGTCGGCGGTGGAGTGAACGCGCGGTTATGCGGCCTCACCCCTGGTTTCAATGGAAGTTTTCTATCTTATTCCTTTTTACCACCCTTTCCCTAAGAAAAGAGTGTTGTTCCCACATCGGTTTTAGAAACCATATGCAGGTGAAATGATGAGCTCAACCTTCTCTTAATTGAGCCAGATGTCTGCAAACTGTGCTGTCACAATACATATTGACCCCTGAAATTTGCCAACTCGACACCTCAGCACTTATTGCTCATCAGAGCAAAGAACCATACAACTCATCTGTCCACCTCCAGATCGCAGAATGCCCAGGTCAGCAACAAAAAATAGAGTGAAAATCATGAATCAGACTGGTTCTGACTGTTGTCAGCCAGCTAAGGAGGAAAAGAACATGGCAAGGCATTAATCCACCTTAACCATGACTAACATACTTGCAAACATTTGGCTCAACCAGACTTTACATCAATGTATCAATATTATGACCTTCAATCGATCATAATCGATTATATATCAATCAATTATATGATGTGCTAGGTAATATATACCAAATAATTAATCAAAGTAATTGCAATTACTTGCAGAATATATAGTGAAAAAAATACAAATAAAGGCATTACATTTGCAACACACAAAAGCATTAAAGGGGTCCTTTTCTGATTTTCCACTTATTCAACTTTACTTAGTGTGTAATGTTGCTGTTTTAAGCATAAAACAATATCTGCAAGGTTACAAAAAGCTCAAAGTCCACTCCAAAGGGAGATATTTTATTTAACACAATCCCCAACTACAACAAACAATTCTTTCAGACTTCAACGTGATTTTTCCAGACCTTATGAAGTCAAAGAGACACTGTTTGTTCCACAACATTTCCAAAACTCATTTATTTGTCCTTCTTAAAGCTGACGAACTATAATCAATAGTCCAACTGCTACAGTGTGTTTTTATTAAAGCTGGGCATTGACACATTTTCTATTCATAAGCTTGGGACTGCTTGGGATTCCAGTATAGTACAGTGAAAGTGACATGTGAAGGCCAAGTATGGTAACCCATTCTCGGAATTTGTCCTCTGCATTTAACCCATTCAAGTTAGTTGAGAAATTAGGAGACATTAGGAGTAGTGAGTATTGAATTTGTAGTAGGCTAGTAGTGGAATTTTTTTATTTATTTATTATTTTTTTTTTTTTACTTTTAAAATATTGTCAACTATACCCAGTTAGCTGGTACATTACTACAATATTAAAGGTCAAAATAAACAACTGAATTATCCAATTGAATATAATGCAGTGTTTATAATAACAACAACGACAACATTATAATAACTTCTTAGAGTAAAGATATGAATGTGTAATATAACGTTATTGCTTATTAAAAAAATCCTCCTGTCTAGAATTTATTTTCCCTACTCAATATGTAAGGTTAGCTAGTCTCTGAATGGCTTTCCTTGTGTTACATTGATTAATTTCAGAAAAGTGTATTGTATAGTTCAACATACCTTCTTATGTTCATTCATGTTTTGTGTGCTGTAACTAATGTTAGTAGGAAAGAGGAAGCGATGATCGGTTCACGTGCCGCTTGAACTGTGGCACTGCAGGATCTGTCATGACACACGCGCCAAAACTACATTCATTGTTCGTAGTAAAATTTAAATAATTTAAGAGCCGAGACTTTGTTTCAAAACAAAAGTCACCTGCTCTGTCTTGTCTATCGGCGCGTTGTCAGTGTCCTCTTTGCTCAGCGAAGTATTTTTCACAATGTGAGAAAATGAACGTGTGGCGTGCGAAGAGTGTCAATTGCGCGAGTCTGAATGCGTGAGAGTTGTCAGGCCTGTTCATTTTTTTAATTCTTATTTTAGTTATACTTTCCCACTAACGTTACTGGTTCGGCTCATAGACTGTAATAAAACAGGGGTGCTTCTCAATATCCCTCCTTGTCTCCTCGCTCCTCTGTCCTCCATCCTATGACCCGGAAATAAATCAAGCACAGCCATCTTGAAGGACATCTCAATTCTCTAATTGCACCGCGAGGAGTCCAGGATCGAGGAGTGAGGAGGCTTTCAGAGGAGTTATGAGCGAGGATACACAGGTGTATCCTATGCGGAAGTGTTTTATTGACTAAACGTGACACACGTATACATTCTCCTCCCCCTTCACATCGTTCACAATAATTTGAATTTATTCTTTACCCTTGCAGTTTATATAAACCACACATCTCACATATTTCAACAGGGTATCTTGCTTTATTATTATTCATTATGAATTTCTTAAATAAACAAACTTCAAGAACATAAGGGCAGATCCTTTGAGCGCTGCTGATGACGCTATGAAGTGACGCTTGAGTGATCAAGTATTCCAATGTATAAAAAAAAGCTTTCATTCGATTCCTCCATCCTCATTTTCTTTCCTTGCGTCCTTCCCTCACAACCTACAGGGGGTGGAGTTGAGACGCTAGGAAAGGAAGCGAGGGAAGGAAACGAGGATGCACAAATAAGAAATGAGAAGCACCCCCGGTAAAAAAGAACTCAAGGCCTTGTCTTCTTCTATTGGATTTCATCCGGGAGGGCTGCGTTACAGTAGTGCGCTACAGCGCCCCACTGGCCCAACCGCGTCATTGCAGGCCCTTAACCCTCTTGTGCTCCTCATTTGGGAGTCACACTTGTTCGCTTCGCTTCGCTTGTTTTAAGATGGGGATTTGAATGTATTTATTGGAAATTCTTAAATAATACTTTTTGTCAAGGTTTATATATATATTTTTTAATTTGATTTAGTTTTAGTTGTATTAAAGGTGGGGTATGTGATTCTCTTTTTTGTCCATTTTTTTTCAAAATAACTTGAAATCCTATTCCTAACCCACTTACAGCCACTGAGTTAGAAGCACTGAAATGAAAATTAAGCAATTTAATGATCTGTGGAACAGGCAGGACTCAAAAAACTCCAGCCAATCATTTCCAAGACCACCTGGAATAATTGGACAGTAAGTTCGTCAATCAAACGGTTGTACCATACCCCCCTCCCCCCAGCGCGCGTGACCCACTTCGTGTGCATACTCAAGGCTTGTGACGCATTCGCATCTCGTCAGTAAAGCCCGTCCACGATTAGTAGTAAATCGTCATTATCTCTCGCGCATCTGAGTTTTCGCTGGTGCATGATTGCGCGTCCATGTTCTTCGAATGGGTGGAGTCAAGGCAGCGTTGGAGGAAAGAAGGTAGGACCATTTGAATTGTGTATTTTCCAAATTGGCCGGTCTTTTTCCAAATCACATACCCCACCTTTAAATTTAATGTTGATTTGAAGTGTACACGTTTACTACAGTCAAACTTGAATACAGAGAAAGCATTTTGTTACACGTAACATTACAATTAAATAAAATGTAACAAAAATAAACATGAATGCTTTATCACAGCTTAATCCATCTGGATCTGATCTCATTTCAACCTCTTATTTCAGTCTTCTGACTCATTTTGGTGTATGGTAAGCCCTACCAGTTCATTTGTGTGTGTGTGTGTGTGTGTGTGTGTGTGTGTGTGTGTGTGTGTGTGTGTGTGTGTGTGTGTGTGTGTGTGTGTGTGTGTGTGTGGGGGATTGTGTGTGTGTGTGGGATTGTGAGTGTGACTTGTGACTTGATGTTTTAGAGTTCCTCCTCTTCATTGCTGAGCACTTTTTTTTCATCATCGTGGCCGATTTGTAGATTGTAGATTTTTGTAGATTTTCTATTCATTTCCTATGGTCGGTCATTTTTGACCGAAGACCGCAAGCGTGACTTTTTTTTTTTTTAGGACCACTTAGCCTGCTCAAATCATGCCCTCATTTTTTGTGTTCACATTCCAAATGCCAGAAAAGTCACCAAGTTTCGTACTATGCTGATGAAGCTGTGATTTAAAAAAAAAATAAAACAGAACATTTTTCGAAGAGCAGGTTGAATGAGATCAAAAGACTATTCGACAACAAACATATTTGTCAACAGTCTTTTTATTATCGACGTTGTCGATAGTATCAACTAATCGTTTCAGCCCTACTCTCAATTTTGAATCCAAATTGAATGAAATGCCCATTCCCTTTCGTTGTCACTCCGAGTTACGTCGGATGACGACGAATGGGGTTTCGCTTAGAACACCTATCAACTTCGAGTATTACAAAACGAGCCAATGGCAAAGAAATGCCATGGGTCTGCGGAATTTGCATGACGTAACTCCGCCCCACCTCGTGGGTATAAAAGGAGGACGCCAGCAACAGGCAGATATGTTTTCGCTTCGGAGCCAAGAGCATTTCTTCACTCCACAGTCATCTCTGACTTCGCTCTACGAGACGAGCTTCTCTCTCCGGTGTTGGTGTGACGGCGATCTGCAGCGAGCTCACAGTGCCTGCTGATCTGTGCAGTAATCTGCCAGTGTGTGTGTGTCTCCCTGTGCGCTTCAACATCGCGGAGTTTTTTCTCTCCTCTCATAAAAGAGCTCGCACGCGGCACGTCTTTTTAAAGACGGCTCGCCCGTGCATTTCTGGTTGCAGCGGACTGGTATCGGACTCTGATGGGCACGAGCGCTGTCTAGTGTGTTTGATCATGCTTGAACAGTGCTCGTGGGTGACTCATGTTCTCGCAAGGGAACGTGATCATCGCGTCATAAATAGGTCGAGACTCGGTGAACTCGCAAGAGTGAGAGTCCCCTCATCCTACCCCCGATCTTCGGCGGGTGGCCAGGGTGACCTGAGGGTTACGGTCTGGAACAAGGCGCCGACTATGTGTCCGTGACCCCAGCCCCCCTCTTCAATGACGGTGCCCGCTAGTGAACTGCTGATTCCCGCGAGTCTACCCTCTGGTGGCCCGCGTGTTTCAGTTGAAGCTACAGAGGAAGATGCCATGTCTGTTGCAGCATCACTAGGTGGGCTTGAGTCTTCTGGAAGTGAGGGCTCGTCACAGCTGCCACCTTCCGGTGTGCATACGGCTGTGCCTGAGTCTGATCCGGAGATGACGGCCATGCTTTCCTGGGACGATTGGTTTTGGGTAAGGCCGCCGACCCTCGTCCGTGGCAAACCCCAATACCTCTCTTCCCGGACGTGCATGATGAGATCTCGAAGTCCTAGAAGACCCCCTTGTCTTCTCAGGACCGCTCGCTGATCTCATCCGCCTTTCCTCCCCTCGATGGGGCCGCTGCCCTTGGGTACACTGGGGTTCCCCCGGCTGAACGCTCTGTTGCGATGCTATGTGTCCTCAGAGTGCTTCTTCTCGGCGCAATCCTAAGCACCCGCCCGTGGCCTGTAGTTTTTCGTCTACGCTTGTGGCGAGATCCTATAGCGCCACGGGACTGGCAGCCGCCTCACTGCATGCCGTGGTCATTCTGCTGGTCCACCTGACCCAGATGCTCATGGACCTGCACGAGGGCGGGACTGACCCAGGGCTCTTCACTGAGCTGCGCGCCGCCACTGACCTTGCTCTCTGAGCGACGAAAGTGGCCGTACGCTCCCTGGGTCAGGTGATGCTCACCAGTCTGTGGCTGAACCTGTCTGATGTGCTGGATGTCGCGCGGACCCGTCTGTCCGACATTCCCATATCCCAGGTCGGCCTCTTCGGCGGTGCGGTTGAGGGCTTGCCCAACAGCTCTCAGCCGCCCATGAGCAGAGTGAGGTTGATTCTGTCCCGACGGCCCCGCCGTCCGCTCAGATCCCTCGTCTGCCCACCGCCGAAGGCGCCCTCCCGCGGCTCCCACCCCGCCCGTTCACGGGCCGGCTCTGGGGGCCGCGGGCGGACGCCACAGCCCTCTCCAGCCCCGCCCCCCGCTACACGCCGGGTTAAGCGGCGCTCGTGAGACGGGCACCTCGGCGATGGAGCAGACTGAGGTTGATTCTGTCCCGGCGGCCCCGCCGTCCGCTCAGATCCCTCGGTCTGCCCACTGCCGAGGGCGCCCCCCCGCGGCTCCCACCCCGCCCGTTCACCCGGGCCGGCTCTGGAGGCCGCGGCCGGACGCCACAGTCCTCTCCAGCCCCGCACCCCGCTACACGCCGGGTTAAGCGGCGCTCTTGAGTTGGGCTCCTCAGAGATGGGACTCAGTTTTTTCCAGGAGTTGGTAGCAGGACCACTCCTTTCCCCGGGGAGGGCCGGGGAAGAATCCTTATTCTCCAAAGAGCTGATTCTCCCGTCTCTGAGCACAGAGTTCTCGGACGTCACAGAGCGCCGCCCACAAGCCGTGCTCTCCTCGTCCCCCTCTGTCCCAGAGGTGGTTGACATGGCGTGCCGTCCACGGACCGCTTCGCCCCTGTCCCCCTCTGTCGCCAGACCCCTGGCAGAGCAGGCCCCCGCGGGACGACCAGCCTGGTCCTCCCCTGGCCCCTCTGCCAGGGCGCGGTTGCTAACTGTGCCCCCACATCGGGCCGCTATGCCGTCCACGTCTGGGCCAGTTACTCCGCTTCGCTGCCCCTCCGGGGGGACGCCTGTGGTCGCATGATCCCGCTGGTTCAGTTCCTGGGAGCCTGGTTAGAGCTTCCCCGTCTGGCCCGCTGGGTCGCGCGGACCATCAGGCTCGGCTATGCGATTCAGTTCGCACGGTCTCCTCCCCACTTGGGGAGTCCGCTCCACTTTTGTCGGTGGCTATGCCCCCATCAGGAGAGCAGAGATTGCCACCCTGCTGGCGAAGGGCGCAATCGAGACTGTCCCTCCAGCCGAGATGAGGTCCAGCCGGCTTCTCAGCCCCTACTTCATTGTCCCCAATAAAACCGGTGGGTTACGGCCAATCCTGGACTTGCGCGTGCTGAACCGCTCCCTTCACAGGATGCCGTTCAAGATGCTCAAACGCGTTTTCGAATGCATACGGCCCAGGATTGGTTTGCAGCGATCGACCTGAAGGACGCCTACTTCATGTCTCTATTCTCCTTGACTCAGACCATTCCTTCGGTTTTCTTTCAGGGGCAGGCATCCAGTACGCGGTTTTCCCTTTCGGGCTAGCCCTGTCTCCTCGCATCTTCACGAAGGTCGTCGAGGCTGCCCTTGTTCCCCTTCGGGAACACGGGGTTCGCATCCTGAGTTATATCGACGACTGGCTGATCATAGCTCACTCTCGAGTTCAGGTTGCGAACACAGGGACCTAGTGCTTCGGCACCTAGCTCGTCTGGGCCTTCGGGTCAACTGGGAGAAGAGCAAACTTTGCCCCGTGCAGAGGATCTCTTTTCTCGGTATGGATATCGACTCGGTCGCCATGTCCGCGCAGCTTACGAGCTAGCGCGCGCGCAGTCACTGCTGACTTGCCTGAGACAGTTCGAGGGCAAGAGTGCGGTTCCACTGAAACTTTTTCAGAGGCTCCTGGGCATATGGCTTCTGCAGCCGCGGCAACGCCGCTCGGATTGCTTCATATGAGACCGCTTCAGCTTTGGCTTCGCGACCGAGTCCCGAGGTGGGCATGGCAACACGGCACCCTCCGAGTAACAGTTACTCCGACCTGCCGTCAGACCTTCACCCCGTGGTCGAACCTCAGTTTTCTACGGGCCGGAGTGCCCCTGGAACGAGCTTCGCGGCATGTTGTTGTAACGACAGATGCCTCCTCCACGGGCTGGGGTGCCATGTGCAATGGACGTGCTGCCGCGGGTTCCTGGACAGGACCCCGCCGCCTCTGGCACTTCAATTGCCTCGAGTTGCTGGCCGTACGTCTTGCTCTGCGCCGCTTCCGGGCCGTGCTCAAGAACCAACACGTACTAGTCCGTTCAGACAATACCGCCACTGTAGCGTACATCAACCATCAAGGTGGTCTACGCTCCCGCTGTATGTCGCAACTCGCCCGCCACCTCCTCATATGGAGTCAGAAGCATCTGAGGTCGCTTCATGCCATTTACATCCCCGGAGCCCTGAACTGTGCAGCCGACGAGCTCTCACGGCTTCAGCCCCTCCCGGGAGATTGGCGACTCCATCCCCAGTCGGTTCAGCTGATTTGGGACCAGTTCGGGGACGCACAGATATATCTGTTTGCCTCTCACGACTCGACCCATTGCGCTCGGCACGGATGCACTGGCGCACAGCTGGCCGCGGGGCCGCAAATATGCGTTTCCCCCAGTGAGCCTTCTTGCGCAGACCCTGCGCAAGGTCAGGGAGGACGAGGAGCAGGTCATTCTGGTCGCGCCATACTGGCCCGCCCGGACCTGGTTCTCCGAACTAGTACTCCTCGTGACAGCACCTCCCTGGCCGATTCCCCTGAGGAAGGACCTCCTTTCTCAGGGACGGGGCACCCTATGGCACCCTCGTCCCGATCTTTGGAACCTCCACGTGTGGCTCCTGGACGGGACGAAGCAGGTTTGAGTACCCTTCCACCTACGGTGGCGGCTACCATCACTTCCGCTAGAGCGTCGTCCACGAGACACGTCTACGCGTTGAAGTGGAACCTCTTCGTCAACTGGTGCTCTTCTCTTCAAGAAGACCCCCGGAGATGTTCGAGTAGTGTCGTGCTTTCCTTCCTTCAAGATAGGCTGGAGCGAAGGCTGTCTCCCTCCACTCTGAAAGTCTATGTTGCCGCTATTGCCGCACACCTTGACCCAGTCGAAGGTAAGTCTGTTGGAAGGCACAACCTGATCATCAGGTTCCTGAGAGGAGCGAGGAGACTGAATCCTCCTCGTCCTCCTCTCGTTCCCTCTTGGGACCTCTCAGTGGTTCTAACTGCCCTGCGGAGTGCTCCCTTTGAGCCTTTGCAATCAGTGGAGCTTAAGTTCCTGTCTATGAAGACAGCGCTCCTGGTTGCATTGGCCTCCATTAAGAGGGTGGGGGACTTGCATGCATTCTCCGTTGACGAAGCGTGCCTGGAATTTGGGCCGGCTTACTCTCACGTGATCCTGAGACCCCGGCCTGGATATGTGCCCAAGGTTCCTACCACTCCCTTCCGGGACCAGGTGGTGAACCTGCAAGCGCTGCCCCCGGAGGAGGCAGACCCAGCCTTGGCACTGCTCTGTCCAGTACGCGCCCTCCGCGCCTATGTAGACAGGACGCAGTGTTTCAGGACCTCAGACCAGCTCTTTGTCTGTTATGGTGGGAAGCTGAAGGGAAAGGCTCTCTCCAAGCGAAGGTTGTCTCACTGGATAGTGGACGCCATTGCCTTGGCATACCAGCAGCAAGGTTGACCGTGCTCCCTTGGTGTGACCGCCCACTCCACCCGGAGTGTGGCATCCTCTTGGTCTCTAGCGCATGGCGCCTCGCTAACAGACATCTGCAGAGCTGCAGGCTGGGCGACACCTAACACATTCGCCAGATTCTACAATCTCCGAGTGGAGCCAGTGTCCTCTCATGTACTCGCTTCAACCAGCTAGTACTGGACCCGCTCAGGTGTCTTCGCTTGCTCGCCATTCCACTCCACGGACTGGATACGTGCGATATTCTCCTCAGGTGAGCTTCCCCGAAAAGCCCTGAGTTCCTCCAGCACTCCTGACGTTGGCGCCAGTGTCTATTGCCTGTGCGTCGGCTAGGTGCCTCCCGTGTGCATGGTCCCTCCTCGGAGCGACCCCCACATGTGTATTTCCACTGTAAGCCTCTCTGAGCGTGTGTCTTTCCCTTGGCAAGCCACCTTGCCACCCCTGGGGTTGAAATATTCCACCTGCGGCTGGACACCCCAGTGTTCTCCATATGTCTCCTTCGGGTCATATGTGTATTCTCTAAGTCCCCCCCCCCTCTGGGTTGGCAGTAATTGCATATTTCCCCTAAACTTTGGGATATGCTCCCCAGTGTACCTTGGTATTCCTGTGCTAAATAGGAGTCCTTCGTCCGTGCCAGTCTCACGACAGGGATCTCAGATTTACGCAGGGCACTGGAAGACAGCTGAGAAGGTGGCGTGATTAGACTGGTAACCCCATTCGTCGTCATCCGACGTAACTCGGAGTGACAACGAAAGGGAACGTCTCGGTTACGTATGTAACCCTCGTTCCCTGAGTAGGGAACGGAGACGTTACGTCTGCCTGCCACTTTCCGCTGTACCGCGGGGATCGCCTGAGCTCAGTCTTGGCTCCTCAGCGAAGAAACATATCTGCCTGTTGCTGGCGTCCTCCTTTTATACCCACGAGGTGGGGCGGAGTTACGTCATGCAAATTCCGCAGACCCATGGCATTTCTTTGCCATTGGCTCGTTTTGTAATACTCGAAGTTGATAGGTGTTCTAAGCGAAACCCCATTCGTCGTCATCCGACGTAACGTCTCCGTTCCCTACTCAGGGAACGAGGGTTACATACGTAACCGAGACGTTTTCTGGGTTAAATATAAACACACTCACAAAAGCAGTGGATTGATTCCTCCAGTGTTGTTTATGTCCTAAGAGATTATTATTCAAACTGTGTACAAAGGTAATCTGTATACAAAGATAAGATAGAGAAATATTTCAAGGTCCCCAAAAGACTCCCTTGATAATCCAAACTTCTCAGATAAGGATATTGTTGGAACAGATAGTTTGGAGACATGCTCCTTTTATGTACATTTTTTAAAGTTGTTTGTTTGTATAAATGGTCACATGACTGGAAGTCAACTGGTCATATGACAGAAAATTTAACAGGATGTACAATGAAACTGATTGAACCCAATCCAATAAAAAATTTACCTTATAATACACATATCACATAAAATATAAAGTTTATGAAAATTATAATACAATTAATAAATAACTGATCCCTCCTAATACTAATGGCTATTTTAGTAGACACGGTACACCCCTACAATTTACGATGTGACATCAGATCAAGTCAGAGCATAAATGTTCTGACAAAAGTTTCTCTGACATGGCAGTAAAGAAGAAACACAAATGCAGCCTGGTTAGTGAGATAGAGTGACAGGGCTGGAGCCAAGCTGGTTAAGATTAACAGCTGTTGCCTCCCAAACTGCATATTAGAGTAAAGACCAGAGACAAATAGCATGTGTGCAGCACAGCAAACAGCAGAGAGCAGCTTCATTACTCAGTCAGCCTGATTTAGCCTGGGATAGTAACTACAAATAAATGTTTTTAATTTGCTTTTCTCTCATTGTTCTGGGGCCTGTTCTGCTTAGCTGGCATTTAAGAGGAGTCATGTGCTTTGAATGCAGAGCGGCCGGTGATGAATGAGGCCAGTATTAATGTAGCTGAATCTCCTTCTGCAGCTCTCACTCACCGCCTCGCAAATAAGCACACACACACGGACACAAACCCCCAGCCGACACATACACACTTAGACTCACAGCTAAATATGGCCTACATGCTGAAAAAAATGGTTATACTGTACATTAAACAACTAAAACATTTGTGGCAGATGCCATCAACACCTGGTGTTATTAAATGCATTATGCATAGACACTGATAATGTTGCCAAATTCGTAGGACCAATAAAAATTTGAAATAAAGAAATAAATAAACAAAAAACAATGAAGGAAGCACTAAATATTTAATACACTACACAAGATGCTTTGGACAAGACAAAAAAAAAGCAAGTGGAGCAAATGGATAGATAGATAGATGGATGGATGGATGGATGGATGGATGGATGGATGGATGGATGGATGGATGGATGGATGGATGGATGGATGGATGGATGGATGGATGGATGGATGGATGGATGGATGGATGGATGGATGGATGGATGGATGGATAGATAGATAGATAGATAGATAGATAGATAGATAGATAGATAGATAGATATATAGATAGATAGATAGAAAGATAGAAACCAGTTTGTTTGCATGTTACTTAAGATTTTTATTTGTATTATGTTACTGTAAATATTCTTTAATCAAGATGCAATCTGTCTATGCTGCATCACCCACGCCCAAAAATCATGGAAAAGGTGTAAACATCTATATTTATCAGCTATGATAGGAATGAATTGACTCAAAAATCAATTGCTATACTATTGAGATCCAGGTAATTCATTTCTGAAAGAGCAAAATTCAGTGTCGGGAAAGGCTATGACACTCTCATCTAAACCCAGCAAGTCTGAATCGAATGTTTCTTTAGCTGGGGTAGAGTAATAAATATGGTAATTCTAAATGGGAAATTTGGGCTCCACCACTTTCCCAGGGTATTTTCTCTGATATTCAATCTGTTTATAAACTACCACAGTATCAGCCACTCATTCACCTTTCTGATTTAATGCCAAGATGGAGTTTTTCTCTGCTCATTCATTCACCTACACACACATTTACTTAACTAAACACTGACATACTGTAGACTTTAAATGTTTTATACAAAACAAAGCAAAGTAAAATTAATATAAACCAATCCTAACCATACATCATTTTTTTCCCACAGCAACAAATTGTTCACGATGATTGACAGCTTATTTTCAACCTTATCTGAATCACTCTGTTTATAGTTGTTCAAAGTTGTGATAGTTCATCTCACTGAAGGTCTTTAATTATCTGATTCGATGACTACTGTTTTGCCACCTTTTGATTAATGTGCATTCAACAGTACTTGTTAGAGGAATGCTAATTAAAGCTAAAAAATATCCACTAATAATACATTTCATCTACTTGTTTGATGAATGATTCATGATTCTGTGTGTCACATGAGCTTGTGCAAAGGTCTCATCTAAGTTAGCAAGCAGGTGTCTAAAGAGTTGTGAAAACGGCTTAGTGTTTTAATTCTTTGTAAAGCCAGAGGGAGGGTAAGCATTCCAGCAGTTCTCTGTATAACTTTCTTCCTCTTCCTTTTATTTTGTGACTCAGTTGGGTGGCAGAGTCAGTGTGCTTTTCCCAGAGATCCATATGGAAGGAAAAACAGTGAAAATAGTGGCCAACAAAATCTGCCCTCCAGCTGGCACATGTTACCCACAACTCAATTTGAGTAACAAAGCTGCAGTTTTTGATCCAGCCGTCCCAAAATACGAGTTTGAAATTTACCTCTATAGAAATGGCTTGTGTTGTACTAGATTTTATTGCAGACAATTAGCATACACATAAATGGTTAGAAGATGTATTGCCTTTGTGAGTTCAAGATGGATGTGAATTTCACTGAAACTTCCAATTTTGACTTTAGGCATTGATATTTTGATAGCATGAGATATGTCTCCTCATTTAAATGTGACACTAGGCCCAGTTTGGCTGTGCTTGCCATGGGAGAAGATAGTGGCCTGCTGCTCTGTGATAAGTTCCCATCATGGCATTCACAGGGGGCTATGCTTGGACTACTCTGCAGTTTTTCACGAGAGTGCCAGTCTCCCCTTACCTCATTGTAATGTATTCACTGTATAAAATCCAGATGTATCTGCATGGATACTGAGTTGTATCCATTACATCAGAAAGATCTGACCTAAAATACAACTGTTTTATATTCTTTTGCTGAGCTTATGAATGTGTGGCTGGGTCTACATTTACAACGATGGCACATCAGTATAAGGATTATCACAAAGATGGATAGAGGCATTTAACAGTATGGGGTTTGCCAGACCACATACAGTGGTAAGGCGGGCAGGACTGTTGCATCAAAAGGGTTATGGAAGAGAGAGAACTAATAGAGTGTGGCAGTACCCTCTACATACTAGCCATGGGACTGAGGGCACAACCAAGGGGACTTTTGATTAGTGGGGCAGACAGGAAGGAGGTTAAGCTGACTGTCTAATGAAATAAGTATCGTTCTCTACCGCAGAACTGAAAACAATGTAGCCGCATAATATTGTTTTTCATGTCTCCTATAAAACAAAAATGAATTTATTTTATCTGGTAAATATTTTTCATATGTATGATGGTTTTATTAACAAGATTATTTATAAAAACAACCACAACAACAACAATATGCCACAGTGCTGTCCAGTGGCCGTCCTGTGAGTTTTTGTAAGTCTAGTCTTGTCTTCCATTTCCTGTGTTTCTGGGTTAGTGTTTCCGTAGGAACACTCATTGGGAGCTTCTCAAAACTCAAATTGATGCTTGCTTGTTTCCTCGCTCCTCCGTCGTCCAGCCAGTGACCCGAAAACCAATCGAACTCAGCCATCTTGAAGGACATCTCATTTCTTTAATTGCACCGCGAGGAAGCTTCCTGTGGAGTCATGAGCGAGGATACACAGGTGGATCCTCTCTCGCATCTTAAGGGGGTGGAGCTAAGACGCCAGGAAAGGAAGAGAGGAAAGGAAACTTATTATGCATTTTGCCCATTCATTTACATGACAGCAGCGTTTTGGGAAACTGTTCTGAAAACGGGTTTCAAAATGCAATTTTTTATTTTTAAATGTCTTTGATCATTTCTGTTTTACAGATTTGTCTCTATGGACATTTAATAAACTATTTAATTCAATTCCCTCTATGTTTGTGTCCTTTTTATATTTTATATTTTATATTTTTCCTGAAGTTGTGTGACACAATAATACCAATAATAATTGTTAAAATAAGCAGTAACATGCTTTTAAAAAGCATTACAACTTTACATTGCAAAACATTTCTATTAGAAAACAGGGAGTTTTAATGAATCAGAGAGAGAGAGAGAGGAAAACATTATAATAAGGAGTATCCTTTAAAAACAACTGAATTAACATTTGCCAGTTGAATAGTGTATATTCAATATTATATTCAAGAGAGACCCACTGGAACAAGTACTTTTCTGACTGGTATTACAATGTGTTTTGGCTGATCCGATGTCAAGTGCATTGCTGTTTCTACTTGGTATTAGCATGCGTCACAATTTAAATATTTGATACAAATATTTAAGAAAATGTATATATTTTTACAGTCAGACTCTCTCTCTCTCTCTCTCACACTCTCTCTCTCTCTCTCTCTATATATATATATATATATATATAGATCTTAATTAGGCGACAAGTCAGCACCTAAAAAAAGTATATAACGCTCAGTTTTGACCAGATTTTCTATTATTCCTAAGCTTTGTGTCTCTTACAAATTACATTTTTATTACCAATAAAAGATATGCTTTGCTTTTGTGTTTTGTGCGAACATATTTATATTTATTGAAGAAGTCTACTGAAGTGAATTATTTGATTCTAAATGGAAATTAAGGTAAATAAGAGTTGAGTCACTAAAAACCTTTTATGAACTTCACAGGCCAAGTTAGCAACTTACTGTATTTTATTCCTTTGAGAATTTAACAAACCTATTACTATAAACCTGTAAATGCAATGTATTAGGTTAGAAAGGCTGACTACTTTTGATAATTATGCCATGTTATACAGAATCTCAAACTAATTAGCACTACTGCAGTCTTTTTCATTAGATGTAGTAGGGCAAATTTAAAGCCCTTATTATGATAAGAAATAGGACCTCAGATCTTGGGTGTCACAACCAGAAATTCTAGGGTTGCTTTCTTGGTCTAATGCTCCCAATTAGACCCCCAGGGGGACTAAGGACCGGTCAGTTGAGATAAATTCCATTCATGTTATAAAGGTTGACCTTTCAGCTGCAAACCATTTGACACTCATTAGCTTACCAACTAGCCTTTACTAAAGGCATTCAGCAGTCATTGATTGAGATCCTCTATTATTTTCCTGCACGCCTGATGCTTGTTATCTTTCATACAAATGCTTCAGAGCTCCTCTATTTTTCTTTACCTTTTTTTTTTTTTTTTTGAGTGGGCGGGGGTGAGTGGGTAGTGACATTTAAATGAGACTGAAACATTAATACTGACACTTTTACGTAAACTCAAACTGTATCATACAAAAAAAAAAAGGTATTCAATTATCTGGCATAATAAATATATTGCTATTTAATTAAATAAATACGTTGATGATTTAAATTATAGTGGACACTTCTAGTTTCCTCCATGAAACTGAAATGTCCCTGCTTATGTCATGCTGCAAAGAAACATAAAAATATATATTTTTAATGGGCAAATGAACTGGGGGAAAATAACTCCAAAGAAAATATTTAAAAATAAGAAATTATTTTTCTTGTGTAGATGTAATGATGGCGCAGTCGCAAGGGGATCCATTTGCAGCATTTATTAGAATGGTCAAAACAGGCAGGCTCAAACAGTGGCAAACAGAACAGAGAAGGCAAGGCTGAGACAAACCAGGTAGACAGGCAAAGGGTCGAGGCAGGCAGAGAGAATCAGAGTCCAGTAAACAGTCCAGGGTCAGGGCAGGCAGAGAAGGGTCAGCAACGATAAACCATCCACAGGTCAAACACAGAAATCAAACTCGGGAAGATAACGCTCAGAAATGATGGCCGGGGCAGATCAAGACTTGGTGAAGAAGTCTCTGGGCTGGACGGGGCCAGCGGTGAAGAAGTCTCTGGGCTGGACGGGGCCAGCGGTGAAGAAGTCTCTGGGCTGGACGGGGCCAGCGGTGAAGAAGGCTCTGGCTGGACAGGCTCTGGCTGGACAGGCTCTGGGACTGGTTCGGCGGGACGAGATTCAGGCAGGACGGTGATCATTGCAGACCGTGCGGACCATAGCGGGGAATCTGCCAAGCTGGACATTAGCCCTGAACGCCCATAGACCGATCCGGTGTCAGACCCGCTGACTGGCGGGACGCAAGGATCCTCAGCTTCAGTAGAGAAGATGTGAAGGAACCCGGTCTTGGCAGGAGGAGATACTGTGGGTTCACGGAGTTCTTTCTCTACCGGGAGCTCACGGAGCTCTTTCTCTACCACAGTAAACGATGAGTCGCTCAACAAAAGGGCCAGGTTAATAAAGTGCTCTAAAGTCCAGTGAGGATCATGCAAGGGCATGAATGAACTGAGCGGTTCAGATAGTCCTCCCCGAAAAAAGATCATAAGACATACTGTGTCCATTGAGGTGAGATATGCCAGTTCAATAAACTCCTCGACATACTTCTCAATCGGCCGATTCCCCTGACGAAGACGCATGATTTGTATACCTGTATCCATGGTTGGCATCGCTTCTGGATCTTGGTGTGGCGAAGTCTTCTGTAATGATGGCGCAGATGCAAGGGGATCCATTTGCAGCATTTATTAGAATGGTCAAAACAGGCAGGGTCAAACAGTGGCAAACAGAACAGAGAAGGCAAGGCTGAGACAAAGCAGGTAGACAGGCAAAGGGTCGAGGCAGGCAGAGAGAATCAGAGTCCAGTAAACAGTCCAGGGTCAGGGCAGGCAGAGAAGGGTCAGCAACGATAAACAATCCACAGGTCAAACACAGAAATCAAACTCGGGAAGATAACGCTCAGAAATGATGGCCGGGGCAGATCAAGACTTCACCGAGAAGTGGTGTGTGGAAGTGGCTTTTATGTGTGTGTAAATGAAGTGCAGGTGTGTGTGCAATCAGTGCAGTGCAGGTGTATGGTGTTTGTGTTATCAGTCCAGGGAGGTGTATGATGGGAAATGTAGTCCAAGTAAACCCAGGAAGTGCGTGGCTAATCGTGACAGTAGACACATTAAATGCATTTTTGTTTGTTTGCTTGAACAATTAAAGAAATTCAGAGTGATGTTATGCTGTCTGAATCAATTAGGTATGCTTCAACATCCAGATTGCATTGGACTAAATAAAACTAAAAAAATAAACTAAAGTATTGTTCATTGATAAAATATATTGAGAGATTTACATATATTATTAAATGAATAATATTTGGCTCTGACTTTCGACAAATAGTGTTGAATCAACCAGACTGCTAACCGGAGCAAAAATCTGTGCAAAAGTTGGGTAGTGTATTACAGCATTAAATCATGGTAGCAGTGCCCTACAAAACTTAAGTGGATTGCAAAGTGCTTTGATTTACAGTAAAGGACATTTCATATCACAATGTTAAGCATCTTGGTATAAAAAAGAGATATTGAAGTTAGACCTAATAGTGATTCTACTCTGGAAGAAGAAGCTTTCGTAAGCTGTGGCATTTACAAACTGGTTGCTAAACCTTTCATCCTGGACAGAGCTCACAAAAAAGCATGATCATTATCAGTTTAATCTACAGATCTGATCTGATTATTGTACTTTTTTTTCTCTGTTCTCTGTCATCAATTGAACCGTCACACAGGGACAGCTTTTGCAGTCTCAAGGAAACAAATGCACTCCACTTAATTGCAAATAGACTGTAATTAAGTGCCACTGTGTCCACTGAGTAAAAGAAAACAACACAACTTGCTGAAAAAAATAAATACAGAAAAGATACAAAAAAATACATTATTTTAGTGAAGAGATTAGCTTCAATAGGTGGAGTCGTCTTCGGTAATTATTGAGTCCTGTCCACCACAATTGTTTTCTCATTTGAAGAACTAACTGACCATGCTGAGCTGCTAGCCTCATTCATCTATATCACATCAAACAAAACATTTGTTTGGCAAGTCTCTTTGAAACAAAACATTATCTTGTTCGTTTTCCCCTTAAATGGATATTTTACACCAAAATTAAATGTCTGTCAGCATTTAGGCTACCTTTATGCCTTTCCAAACCTATAAACCCATGACTTTCTGTTTCTGTAGTACGCAAAAGAAGATATTTTGAAAAATGCCTAAGTGGTTTTTGTCCTTACAATGATGGTTAAAAACCTCATTGACAGAACAAATGAAACATTATTGAAACTATTCATTAAATTGAAAATGTTTGTAATGCAAATGTCATATTTGTGCACCGCAATGTTTCTCTTTAGCAAACACATGCAAATAATATGGATATTTCTTTCTTCACCCTCTCATGTATTTGCTTTTTCTTAGTTATTGCCTTAGGTCTTTCAGTTGTATCTGAATTATTCATCTTGCACAAACTTTAGTAGCTCTTCAGAACATCTAGTGTGTGAATGAGAAATGTAAGATTTCATAAGCTTATCAAGTGTTAAAAATCACCACAAAATTATATGTTAAAGGTAAGTTCACCCAGAAACATTTCTGTCATATTTTACTCATCCTCATGTCATTCCAAACCTGTATGCCTTTCCTTTTCCTGCAGAACACACAAGGTCAATGTCCAAAACATCACTGCAACTTTCAGTGACTTTCAGGTCACCTTTACAGGTTTGTAACATCATGAGAGTGAGTAAATGATGACAGAATTTTCATTTTTGGGTGAACTATCGCTTTAACAAGTCAGAAACCCGTCCTCGCCATAACCAGTGTGTGTTCTGATTTCTGGGTGAACAAGCCCTTGTTTAAGAGGCCAGCTGAAAAGCAGAAGCAAAGTGATTAGGCAAGTGTGCCAGGCTCAGGTCTTCTAAAGCCAATTGGGAGAAGTGTCTACATGATTGACTAAGTGAAAACATATGGTGCTGGAACACCCAGGGGACCAAAGGCTCTCTACTGATGATGCTCTCCTCTCCCTCCCTTACTTCCTTCTCCTCCTTCTCTGCCACTCTTTTCCGGCTGGTTGCTTGGTAATTAAGCGGGGTGCGGACCAGGTGGAGAGTAGAGCTGATGAGGTCATAAATAGGGTTCACAGCCAACACGACTATTATTCTCAGTAACGTACGCACGAGTGTCTCAAATCTCTCTTTGTCTGTCAATTAAGGCAATTAAACCCCTGAGAACAAGAGGAGAACCTGGCTGCTCAGGCAATTATGCAAAATAATAATTACACAGTGACAGTCGGGCGACGTGTTCTGACAAAACGGCCATCGGTGATCATGTGTGCTTTTTTAATCTGATGCAAAACTACTGACCACTTTATGTCATGCCACAGGCTCAGATTTCTTTGAGATGATGGCATATCATCCATTCTTCCAGCCCTCTTGTTCATCTTTCATTTTGTAATCAGCACATGTCCGTTAATCAAATCTTATCAACCCACTGTGGTGGGTACACTGATTAGAACAGCCATCATCTCCTGTAATAGAAGAGATGTCACCTCTTATGCAGCAATTCTGCCTCCCAAACAAGCAAAATGACTATTTCGATAAATCCCACAATAAGGCACTCTTCCTCTTATGCAAATTATTTCACCCATGCTACTGAAACAGCAATGTTCACATGATTTGTTGTGACACCCACAACTTCAAATGAGTCTTTGTCTTAATGCATTATATTTCGAAAGTCTCTCGTTCTGTGCTCTTTGTACTTCAATAACACACAAGAGGTAGAGCATGAAAGCATACTCAGTTGATTTTTTATTTATTTATTTTTTTACATAATTTCAGTCCTATTACTCTTTGAAAGTTGTATTATGGTATGGACAGGAAAATGAAGGAAACAGACGGAAAAACAGCCCCTGGGATGTTAAGACGGTGATTATAAGAAGCGATAGGTATTCTTGGGAGATGTGCAATGTTTTCTTGGCCTGTAGTTGAAAAGCTTTATGAGGACAGAAGCAAATAAGCAGCTGTTGCGGTTGAAGTTTCTGTAAATAAAGGGGTCAGGGTGTGGCGTCCTGTCTCTCCAGACTAAGAAAGAAGGAAAGATAAGAACTCCAACAGATGGCTGCTTGCAAGGAAGCTTGAGTAAACTCTTCTCCTTGGAGAACATCCTCCAAAAGCGTGAGGCAGCTCCAGTACCCACCTGCCTCTCTTGAGTGCCCTGCTCAGAAGAAATCAGGAAGAGATGGCTATGCCTCTTCCATAGATTCAAAGGCGTAGGCTACTAGCATGTTTGTGTGCAAGAACACGCGTTGTCGCTTTGCATGGGATTCCTTTCTTTGCCCCCTGTGGCTTGCTGTCATTTGGGATCTGGTGATACCACTGAGTCTGCAAATAAATAATGTATTAAACACAATCTCCTCTCTGCGGAGACCTTCCCAAGTGGAATGTGTTCACTTCCATCTGGTGAGTGCTAATTAACAGAAATGGGCGTCCCAACAGAACTGGAGTCCATGCTCTTTACCTGGACACCCTCATCAGTCTCTTTTTTCCCATCGTCCCTCAACAGCCTAACTGCATTTTTTCCCTTCTCCACTGTTCATGGCAAGTCATGCCCCACATATAGCTAAAAAAACAATTCACTAGATAAATAAATAATTAAAACTAATAATAATAATAATTTTAATAATAATTATTTTAATCGACCAAACAGTAAAGATATACTAGGGTTGTGTTCATATATACTAGTGCACAACTTATTAGAATTTAATTGAAGGCTTTTAAATGGTAATTCCCAAATTTAAATAGAATTAAGGTAGTAAACAGGATGTAGAATGTCATTTTGAATTTAAATGTGAAGTAGAATGAAAATGAATTCAAATTCAATGAAATTCATATATCTGTATTTTTTACGAGAAAGCGAAAAACAACAACAATTCGGAATATTGGCTTGACAAAGTCTTGTTTTAAAATATCTGTAAAAAAGTTTGAAGGTTTATACCAGGCCTCTATGATAGATGGATTGCTTAAACAAGCAAAAAAAAAAAAAAAAAAAAAAAAGGCCAGACAATTGGTCGTTTATAACTTTATTAAAAGGTTTTCTTTCTTAAAGAGGACATATCATGCGTTTAAATCGTTCCTTTTTACATATAAATCATACATTTGTGGTCTATATAAAGCGGAACTGCAATGCTTGGGTCTAAATTCCTCATTATTATAGCTCCACAGGCCCCTTTTCTACCCCTTTTCTGATGTGCGTCTGAGAGCAACTCATTTTGGTGCGGCCTCTTTAAATGCAAATGAGACACTTCATACCCCACCCCCTCTCCAGGTTGCAGAGGTGACACTCATTTCAACTCCACCCCGTTCGGCCATTTTTGTACTTTGATGGCAGAGATACGATTATCTAGCGCCACAGAAACTTTTTATTCACACGTTATTAACAAAATGTCAACAACGGAAGACTTCTCAATCAAGCCTTACATGTTCGAGCCAGAGCCGGACCCGGAGCGAGATGAAAATGAAGACGACGAACCTGCAGAACAACGTCTTCATATGGATGTATCGCAATGGTATGTTACTGTATTTACAGTAACTTCTCCATCAATGCCCACTACTACAATACTGCATGTTTTACAACGACGATTTAACACTCACAAAACAAAATATAAGTTATATTATAAATAATTAAAGAAAAGCACTAAAGTATAATATGCTATGCATAATGCATAATGACCATTGTCATGATGAAACTCAACAACAGTAATACTGCTACAGACGTGTACTTAAAAAAGAAAGAAAGACAAAGGTATTGCTAAACCATGACCACCGTGTGTTTTAAGAAAGTAAAGTACTTTATTTTTATTAACGTTATTTACAGCTTACCGAAGTGCTCTGTTCGTCGTCTCCAAAGATAGAAGGAATTGACCCCTCAATCAGACGAAGTCTATCGGCAAATCCTTTATACTGGCGGAGGTTGCTGAAGTAGTTATAGTGCTTCGCGCACTCAAAAATGACTTAACCCACAGATGTGGGTACATTTCCATGAAAAATAAAACTCAACCAGGCACTTCGAAGAGGTTCTGATGCTGGGAGACGGTGTAATGAAGCGTGTGGGTTACTACATCCAACAACCGAACATTTTGACTTACCGTCTTGTAACTTCTGCATCCTTGAGCTTGGACTACAAAATCGCAGCGAGAAATAAAAATGGCGGATTGCTCAACGTGTTGGGGCGGGAGTCGATGTCCTTATTTGGCCGTTCCGCTGCAAATACTGTGACGTAATTATTCAAAAAACGTCATAGAGAATAGAAAAATCGGAACAGGTTGCAAAATATGACCAAAACAGAATATAAAGATATCAACGAAGCACCTGAAAAGACTAATTTAAACTTTTCTGTACTTATACACACTCCAAATATACTACAAAATGCATTTACGGGCTAAAAAAGTGGATTTAGCATGATATGTACCCTTTAAGGAAACTTGCAATCACCAAACAAAACTTTTAACAAGTCGTCAAAGCAGATTCACCACAAACAAATACATAGAGCCATCATGGCCGCCTCCAGCAGACTAGGTAAAAAAAACAAAAAGCTCCAGTCAGTGGCTAGTGCTGAATCAGTGCTAGAATGTGATTTGCGAGATTCATTTACAAATCTCATGAGCTCAGCAATACCATAAGCTGATCCATCTGACAAATGACCAATGGCAGCAACAGAGCCTGAGCTTTGCAGAAGGTTATAGGGCTACTGAGAGAAACACTGACTGGTGTACAGAAATGTGTGCATACCTAAAATTATGTTTTCTTTAAGCGGAAAGGTCATCATCGTAGTGGACCAGTCCCCTATGGGTATATTATCTATCTGTTGTTTCTTTACCGTCCGAACCATTCATCTGAAAAGCCTCTTTTTGACAGCCCAATGATGTGTTTTCAACAAAATGGCTCCTGAAGCTTGACACTGGTACTGCCATGGGTTTGGCTGGTGGAAGATGAAGTCTCAAATTTCTTTCCAGTACAGCAGGGATACAGGGCACGAATGAGAGAGACAACTTTCTGGATGCCTTCTCCATACTGCATCTGACACTATCGACCCACTACTCACTCCATCAGCCTGGCCAAGATACACTCTCTATTCCAGCCTCATCTCTCTCTGCCTGTGCACTCACCCTGTCCTCCTGCTTATTGTGTGAGTCCATTGCTCATTATCATCACTTGCTTCCTTTCTCTCTTGGTCTCACTTCCTTTCACACACTGCTTGCAACTACACACATATGCACATACAGGGGACAGAGAGGGGAGGGAAGGAGGAGGAGGCATGGGGTGAAAGAGTGAATATGTGAGAAAGAAGGAAGGAGAGAGTTGCATCAATATGTGTCCTTTCAGTTTTATTCTCCTGAGCCAAGACATGGCTGACATTCTCTCTAACTTGCCAGTGGAAAAGAAAGAACTGCCAGATTGTTTTCCAAGATGTTATGCAGCTAACTGCATTCAGAGTCATGAGAAAGCAAGTTTGACTTCCCATCATTCCCTATGCTTTTAAATTATGTTGTGTTAAGCTGCTCTGTTTTCTCGAATCTAAACACCCTTAATAATTGTGACAATTGTCTTTTTTTTAAACAAAGATTCTGAACAGGTTTGACAGTTCTGTGGAACTCTGTAGACAACGAAAAACTAAGTTCTTAGAGTAAAAAGTGAATATTTTTAATCTTTTTCTTGGTAATATATCTGTATGTGATGGGTTGCAATACTGACAGCAGAGACTCACAAACTTTACATCAGTTTCTCTAGTTAGAAATTGTACACGTTTACAAAACCCATAGTTAACAAATAATAATAATAATAATAATAATAATAATAATAATAATAATAATAATAATAATAATAATAATAATAATAATAAATAAATAAAAAGGTTTCACTTTATTTTGATGGTCCCTTTAACACATTCTTTTGACTATAGAGTGGTATATGGTGTCACTCATTAGAGTATTAGTAGAGTATTAGTAGACTGCTAGGGTTAGAATAAGTTGACATTTAGTTGCAAAGTTACTTATAGTCAGTAGAATGTCTGTTGTAGGACCATAACAACAGAGAGTTAGCAGATATTAAGCAGACACTCTAATGAGAGTTAGTTGACATGTAGTTGCAGAATTACTATATTACTATAGTCAACGGAATGTTCAAAAGGGACCATCAAAACAAAATGTTACCAAAAAGAATAAAGTACCTTAGAAACAGCAAATGCACGACAAACAATGGGATTTTTTTTTTGTATAAAATTAAGCATAAAAATAAGTTTCTAAAGTTCACTTAGTCAAGAGGAAGATCCAGAGCTGTTTTTTCATTTGATATCATTTCTTGGGCTGAGCAGAATAAATTACCTTGAATTACTTTGAATTTTGTCATTGCATGATTAAAAATAACACCAACCACATACCAGTCATTAAAACGGCCTAATATGATGCTTCTCAGAGGTGATCAAAATACCTGTAATCAGTCAAGTGTGAATAACATCATCTCAGTAACTGCGGAGGGGAAAAGTCAGCCTAGAATAATAACAGGATATCTCTGTTCTCAATGACTGGAAGAACTTTGGAGTGGAATGAATCATTTGTTAATTTTCATGAATAAATTATTTCTCCATGCATTAAAAACACTCTTAATGAGGGAATTCATCTTCTTTCGGGTCTTTTTAAAATTGTTCCAGAGTGTGTGCATGAGAGAATGAGAGATAGTGGCTATATTTGTGTATGCCTGCGTTCGTTTGTGTGTGAAAAAGGTAAAAAAGTTTATTTTTTAAAGTATTTAAAAGTTTCTTTAATTAACCAAAATATACTAGAAAAAATGTATTTAACAGACTTTTTAGCACAAAACCTTTTTGAACTGTTGTAGTGTTTTGGATGTGGTATAGCCATTTTTTTTTTGCAAAAACATTTTTGTTTATTAATTGTACTCCTGAGTTTTTCATAAAGTTCCGATCATTATAAAATATTAATTTCATTATTTTGATCCAGGTCATCAAGGCAGAGAAACAATTATTAATGCCTTTCAAAACTTAAGCGAGTTACATTAGTAAAAAAGAATGCCATTAATTCAGGGTCAGTACTTCTGAAATGTTTAATTCCCATTCCCCCTTCATTCTTTAAATTTTCATTTCATGTGTGATACTTTTAATAGTGCTGAGATAAAGACAGACTACAAAACCCATATGAAAAGTCAATTAAACATCCCATTTTGCTCACAGGCTACTAGGAGAGGGCAGGTCTTCAATGTCCACAGCCACTTCTATCCCATGAGACTTTTGACACGTTACTTGATCTTGACACAGGCTGTACTGCACAGATTAGAAAAAATAAAAATAAAATCCCCTGGTGTGGCCCCTTCACCTTTCTGTTATAAGATTATACAAAAAATTAACTATCTGTAAATTGTGATAATGCCATTTCAATATAGGGATAATCTACTCCTGTAAGTTTTTCATCAACATCTTGCTGACATTATACTATACCTTCTATACATATTGCAATTACTTCATATACTGTATATATATATATATATATATATATATATATATATATATATATATATATATATATATGCTGGAAATTAAGCTTTGCCTTTACAGGAATAAATTACATTAGAACATTTTTTTTTTGTATTATAATAATATTTCATAACATAGCTTTACTTACAATATTTTACATTCTTTTTTTAATAAAATAAATGCAGCCTTGGTGAACATAGGTGACTTTAAAAACAAAAAATTCATACCAACCACAATACTGATATATATACATGCATGCAGTTTTAACAGTATATTTGTAATTTGCATTTTATAGAGTTAAAATAAAGTTAAAGTTGACTTCAAGCAAACCAAGTGTTATACATGTCTTGACACAATTATAATACCCCTCACTGTAATGGATAACACTTAAAATAAAAATAAAATTGCAGCCATCAAAAATGCTAGCCACTCAGTCCATGAGCCATGTTACATTTCATTTTCGTGGATGTTTAGATAGCTTTTCAAACCTTCTATCCTCATCTTTGCAGCTGCTGGTTAGAATAGTTAAGTTAGCCCATGCTGGCAGATGCTGTAACTACATCATACTGGGGGCATCAAAACACCTTTCTCAATTGACAGACATTCAAAAGTAGCTGTGTGTTCTTACAAAAATAAATGCTTTTGGAAGTGACATATGCATATCAAATATTGAATTATAGATGTTATGACAGAGACCGCAATTGAGATGAAAGTGTATTCTGAAAGATATAGCTTTCTCCAAGTATTATAGACCTCCTTGGAATTCGTTACCCACAGAACACACAAACATGAGCATATGAACCAGCAAAATAATGCAGAACAGAGCCAACAGACATAACATCTTCCAGAGCATGTTTGTCTAGATGTTCATCGGCTCATGTCTATGTTAAACCTCCACCGCTACATGTGGTCTCAGGATCACAGCTGAAGTTGATAATATGGGGAAAGTCTATACCAGTTAACTCACCTTAGATGAAATTCTAACACTAGTCAACATTTTTTAAAAAGAAAGTAAAAGATGATGCCCTGCAGAAATTCCCTGTGCCTGTACTCATTGACACAAACGTCTTCATATCTTAATATCCATGCAGGAGGAGATAGCACTCTTATAAAGTTGAGTGGGATTATTCCTGGCCCCTCCTGCATACTGAGTGATGTTATCTGCAGTGAAGTTACACTGTTGCTTTGCTTTATTTACCAGAAGGTTGTGATGGTCAAAATATGAAGCGCACAAGGCAAGGCTTTTTACTCATATTAAACTAATGATAGTCTCTGAATGTCTTTGTCATAAATCACTGTGGCAGAGTAAACATTAGCACAGACTCCCTCATTTGCAATGTGAATGTATTCATGTATTTATCCTGACATGTTTTATGATCGCACCGAAGCTTCCCCCAACAGACACCCACCCACCCACCTATCTCCCTGAATAGCAATAAATAATGAAACACAAGTGAGGAATCCATAGAAGCAAAAGAATGAAGTGGAAAATCAAAGTGTGAGTGCCTGCGAAAGCATAAAAGAAGCAAAGAGGACATTATATGAAGAGGCTTTTATTTTTTTATTTATGTTTATCACATTTGCATCAATTCAAATAGAGTGTGGCTCCGCCCATGATGCCAATCACAACTAGTGGTAGAGTGTGTTGTATCCATCCCATATTCAATTAATAAATACTTTCTTCTAAAGAAATTTCTTCACCCAAAGATTTGGACTATAACACAAGCTATAAACTGCTTCTATGGTGTCATTGTTTATTTATTTATTTATTTATTTACGACGTCAGGTGTGTTCAAGTCACGCAGCAAGATGTCACGTTTTGGTTTTGTCATTGTCATGTTTCTTTGTCTTGTCATGTGATTCCCTGATGGTCATATTATCCTGCCATGTGTCTTGTCATTGGTTAATTTTCTGATCATTGTTCACAGGTGTCCCTCATGTTTGCCATGTATCTTTGTCATGCATTGTTTCATGTAGACCATTGGTTGTAAGTCTATGTTCATGTTCATGTTCATGTATTCATTTTGAGTTTTCATGCCACGCCATGTTTTTGTTTCATGTTTGATTTTGTTTGTAATTCACTGCACTTGGGTTCTCAATAAGCTTGCCTCCAGTGGATCAGTTACAGAATACTTAACCAGCAACAATGAACCCAGCAGTTGCCCTCCTAATTTTACGCCAGGGGAATTGTTCCCTGGAAACATATGTGGAGGAATTTTGTGGACTATGCTGCCAGGTGGATTTTAATGATGTGGCTTTAAAAGTCTGATTGGACTTGATGAACCCTTGCACTATGAACTGGCCGGGGGGAAATTCATTTTTCCCTAGAGGAATATATTGACTATGCCTTTTTGTTTGGCGGCTCAACTTTTACTGTGGGTTTTGCAGATGAGGAGCCCCACAAGCCCACAATATCCTCTCAGCCTGAACGTCTTCACGTCATGCCTGCCAAGTCTAAGCCACTTCACATCATGCCTGCCAAGCTTGAACATTTTCACGTCATGCCTGCCAAGCCTGAGCCACTTCACGTCACGCCTGCCGGGTCTGAGTCTCTTCACGTCACGTCTGCCGAGTCTGAGTCTCTTCATGTCATGCCTGACGTGCCTATGTCTTCGGACAAGGTGGCGGCGCCTGAGACAGTTCCGGATGATACAGCGCTCATGATAGTCACCACAGATATTTTGTGTGTGTGGGCATTTTGTCTCCAGCCTGCGAGCTCTCGCCCAAGATGTCAGCCGCCATGCCTGAGAGTTCGTCTCCGGCCAAGATGTCCGCCGCCACACCTAAGAGTTCGTCTCCATCTGAAATGGCCGCCACGCCAGAGTCTCGTCCCAAGATGGCCGCCACCATGCCAGAGTCTCGTCCCAAGATGGCCGCCACCACGCCAGAGTCTCGTCCCAAGATGGTCGCCGCCACGGCAGAGCCTCATTCCAAGATGGCCGCCTCCACCTAAGATTTTTTTTTGGTGGGGGCAGTAGGTACTTGATTAACTGTTGGATCTGAACTGTTGGATCTGCCCTGGCTTCCTGCACAAATTGCTACCTTGGCAACGCCACGTCATGTTTTAGGTCTTGTTCTACGCACTTAGAAAGGAGTTAATACCCTGCGATCTGCTGCAATCTCCCCACTAGATGGCACTGCAAAAATGCATGTTGTAGATTACAGAGTGAAGTTTTCGTAGGTTTCATTAAAATGGTTCCCTGTGAATAAGCAAATTCTGAAATCTAAAATGACTGCACAACAACGTGAAATACCAAGTGTTATTATTATTTAAAAGGTCTCGAAGTCGACAACAACATACAATAATAACAGATAAAATTAAATAACAGGCACATTTTCCCCCAAAGGGATATTGCAATGCATTCGCATGTTTGGAACAGACCTAAACAGGCCATTTAACAGTTGCTAATATAGACGCTTTGAATAGGAAATTTAACTATAGACAAACATAAGTGGTATTGGGCATTGTTGCACTGTGAGTACACACACAAAGAAAATTCTGCTGATGAACTGGAAAGAGATTCAGATTTCTACATCATACATTACTTTATGAAATGTCAATAAATCATAAATCTTTAGAGATCAAATCACACTGTCAGTAACCAGCAAAAATCTTGACAAAAGAAAACTGGCCTACCTCAAAACTTAAGTTGTCGTTGCAGTAGGTCACTGGTCTCTGCAACCTTGTTTATCACCCCATCAGAGTCCAAGGACATCATAATGTCTTTCTCTGATGACATAAGCATAAATGCTTCCAAGTGCTTTTGGGTTAGAGTACTCCCAAGTCCGTTTTTAACAAACTTAAGGGTGGAAATGCTCCTCTCGCAGGCCACTTGAGTAGTCGATAACGTCAACAGAATTTTGTAGGACCAGTCCAATTACATGGTATGCATCTGTCAACAGATTGTATTGTGCCAGGACATGATACACACAAATGGCACAGTTTTTACACATACAGACATTCTTATTAACCAGCTCTGGCCCTTCCACATCATAAGTGTCTTCATTACCACTGCCTTAAGATGCATCATCTGCATCATCTTCTGTGTATGTCCTCACCTTGTATTCTTTTTGAGGGGACAGTTTCAGTCTTTCCCACTGTCTGGCATGGCTTAACAGCTCAGCATGCAAAGTGCCAGCAGTGGCCCTTGAATCAAATTTCAGCAAACAGTTGCTGAGGTTTTGCATCGATGATCGAATGAGACCCCTTCACCTTATCTCAGGGAAATTTTTTGGGTCAAGGCAGGCAAAATCAGTGTTTTTGCAGAGTTTTCCACTTCCAGCAAAGCGCTGGTGAATACTCTCCGTCACAGTGTCCATTATTACATAATAAACTCTGACCTCAAAGTCTTGCTCAGCTGCTGCAAGTGGTTCATCTTCTGCCAACTCTACTGGCATGGTTTTCTTCTTTCTCACCCGTTTTTTTCAGGTAGGGCTACCTGCACCACCATCTCACAGTCCTTTTCCAGAAGCTCGTCATTGGCCCACTCCACAAATTGGCTCGCAGCTTTTTGGGCCCCACTGAAATCCCTCACACACTACTTTAAGCCATCTGCCGTGCCCACAACCAGACGCTTTGCTGTGAGTATATCCATCCCGCTTGTCTGGAGATATTTTGATAAGGGTCTAGTGTGCTCAAAAACCCGAAGAAAAGTTTGAGCTGTGAGAATGTTATCATATTTCAGGAGGGTCTCGTATTTCATTGTTTTGTCCTCTCTGCTAATGTCAAGGTCAGGTCAATGAACATGGCATTCACAGGCTTTCCAAAACACCCAAACACCTTTCTCAGGGCAGCATCCTTTGCCCATCATCTTGTTTGCCCAATTGGACAAACTCTTCTTTGATGGTTCCCGGATTCTGCAGTTATCTCGTGCCACGCCTGCCTCCGTTAATACGACTCATGTAGGAAGACAGCAACATCATTTAGTAATCCGAACAGTGATTGCAGTACAATGCCTGTTGTGTCCGACAACACTGTTCAAAATGTGTGCATAGCACCAAACATGAATTTGGTTAGGGGCCTGCTCACTGAGAAAGGCAGAAAAACCTTTGTACTGGCCCTGCATGTTGGCTGCACCATCCGTTGCATTGCATACACAACATTTTATATCTAGATTGAGTTTTTGCTGATTTTTTTCAGCAGTTCTACAAAATACTGCCCAGTAGAGGTCTCACAGTCAGCCACAGCAACCCATCTCTGATAATTTGCATCTGTCACACATCTGAGGAGGACAGAGCACTGACCGTTGAATGTTATGTCCTTTATGGTGTCAATTTGGACCGAAAACATCCCTGCTGCTCTAAATTCATTTTTAACTGTTTTTTTTAAACAACTGGCTGATAATTGTGGTGATTTTGTTCACTGTGTCTTTTGAGAGCAGAGTCATAAGTGACCCTCTGCCTTTCCCCCCAGCCTAATGTTGTTTCTTACTTTTTTCAATGCACTCTGTGACATGCTGTTGCATGCAGGAGTCATATCTACTCAGGAAACGTACCAATTCTAAGCCATGGTTGCCATGGTAAAAAGTGTTATCTTCAAGGGTGTAGGCAGATTCTGATTTTGATCCCCTGTATATCTGAGACCACGTTTTCCGCACACTTTCTCGGCATTAACAACACTCTCCATCACCTGCCGTTTAATTTTCACTTGTTGTCGATGTAATGAGGAGCATGCAGACAGCAGTCAGAAGAGAGAAATGTCAATTTGTCATCACTCCCACAGCCACTGTATTAGAAACACCCTCACAGCAGCATTAACTATTTTTTTGTAATTTGATACAAATGCAATATTATATAAAGTATAGTGTTATAAAAGTAAATACTTTTTTTTTTAAATGAAAATATAAAAAACTTTGCAGGATTTACGATGCTGATGATGACTGTTAAAACGCATCATCATCACCCTGTTGAAAAGGGTCCATTTTCACCTTGCTTGAACATGCATTAGCTTCTGCTAGTGTTAACGTCATAATCCTTATACACTTAACATAGCAGCAGCCAAGGGAAGTTACTCATTTTAATACTAGGAACATCTGCCAATCACTGAAGGACAAATTCAAGAGCCACTCAATAGTAAACCATTAATTTGTCTCATATTTACCACCGAGTTACTTTCAAATTTCACAAGCTTTTGGCTGGCTGGTAGCTGGTGCTAATTCCCATCTGTGCCTAGCTGTGACATTAGGTGCTTTAGCTTATTTCACCTGTAGTATCTTTGCTCGTTGATGCCCGGAACATGTCCGTTATTTTGGAGCATTTCGCTGCCTCCTCCGCCATAATTGTTTTCCTTTTGAGTCTGACCTTCTAAGTGCCACCTTTCCCTTTTCTTTTTTGGCTTTCCATCATTCAGACTCACTCATACACTGTCAGTTAACGTTAGACTTCCAAAATGTGACGAGGAAAAAAAGAGCAGTTCGATGGCTTTACCTCATAGGCCGACAGGCTATGCCATTTGGGGAGGGGCCGTTCACTAATCCCCCTATATTTCTGAAAATCCTAGACATTGTTGGACCTGCACTTTGTTAGTGCTTTCTGATTAGCCTGTGTTTCTTTTGAAATAAGAGGCTGTTGCGGCCCGCTGTACGGGTTGAGCAGAGAGGCTGCACAGTTTGACCAGCGGGCAGCAGCTGCACACCATGCCACCGGATGGTGTTGCTAAGAACTTGCAATGTATAGCTAACTATTATCAGACTGATCCTCGCGACCTCAAAACACTACCTGATTGCCACTCCGCTACTGTACCCAGAGCAGCCTTTTTATACTTCATTATTTTGATAATGCCTCACCATAACTATATGTTTCTTACAAAATATATCTTGTTTGGTTTCTTAGAAAATATATCTTGTTTGGTTTGTTTGGAAGCACATCTTTTTTCTTTTACTTTATATTCTACACTTTTGTGTAACACAATAAGTTTCTTTCTGTAAGAAAGTCGTTTATACGATAATGTAATTTTTCACACAAAGCATTATGTCTTCAAGTAGAAAGCCTATAAATGTAGGGCAAAGGTGACCTGTGATTCTGACAAAAATAGAAAACATTTTCCTTGTGATTTTCCCATCAATGTTGTCAATAATTGCATTGTTTCATTCATTCTTTCACTAGCCATTTTGTTCAAAGAAGCCTTCAAATTGAGACAACAATTTTATTGTTGTTATTCTTCATATTCTTTGATTTCAGTCTTTGCATAAACCATTTTTCTGTCGTGCCCAAAAGAAAACTATACTTTTTTTTCTATGGATTATTTGTCCAGGCTTTAAATAGGGAAAGATTAGCTCCTGGGTTTCTGATGTGTGCATTCAATGCTACATGCCCTTCATCAAGAGAGTAGAAACAATATCTCAAGCCATTATGGTTTGCTTAATTTATGGAATCCATTTTAAACAGTAGGGAGTTTATGTGAATTATTACTCTGAGTATTACTACTTTTCAATAGGGTTATTGAGCTGATTGAAATTTTACAGATTTATTTTTTTTACAGACTGGGTTTCACATTAGGTTAAGTTTAAGGGTGGGTTAAAGTATAAGAGAAGGGTTAATTAAAGAAATTGATTACAGCTGTAATTACATGCAGGTATTTTTTAAATAATTACAATGTACTTTTATGTACAAAAAAATATGTGGACATATAAGTGCATTGTATCAAACGATTAATTTAAATGTAAATAGAAGTTAAAGACACTTAATTTAAAGCGTGACCAACATTTCAGATAGTAATGTTCAATGATGTGTGACTTTACTTTGTTGAATCTTTAATTCGGCAAATGACATCCAGTTTTAATTTCAGAACTACATAATGTTTTGCATTATTCCAGTTTTATTGGTTCATTTAGCCCATTGTAACTTTTGGCAGTCCAATCAAATAATGAAGTATAATGCATATGATCCAAACTTTTGCTTTCGGTTCATTCATAGAAGATTAAGCTGAGCACATGTTTTTGAAAGAAGTCTCTTATGCTCACCAAGGCTGCATTTTTTTAATCAAAAATATAGTCAAATATTCTTCCAATTTAAAATAGCTAATTCTATTTCTATAGTTTTATATTTTAAAATGTAATTCATTCATATAATGGCAAAGTTTAATTTTCAGCATCATCACACCAGTCTTCAGTGTCACATAATCCTTCAGAAATCATTCTGATGCTGATTTGGTGCTCAAGATACATTTATGATTATCATCAAATCAAAGCTGAAAACAGTTGTGCTGCTTATTATTTTTGTGAAAATTATAATACAATTTTTTTCAGGTTTATTTGATGAATAGAAAGTTCATATGAAGATGATTTATTTTAAACAAATTATCACGATAGAAGATGCGGAAGCAGAATGCAAGTAAAACTCATTTAATTGTGTAACACACACACACAGTCAGAGCACACACAACAGGTTGGTAACGCAGGGACAAGATGGTCAGTAATCCCGAGTTAAGTGCCGTGGTGATGATGTGATGAATAATCCAAACGTGAAGAACCGAGGAACCAGACTGGAAACAGGACGAGACGATGACGGGAACAGGATCACACACGGGGAAACATCAAACAACGATCTGACAAAGAGAGGAAAGTTCAGTGAGTATTTAAAGGTGAGATGATAGGTCACAGCTGAGGAGGTGATTGCGATCACCTGGATCGCTAATCGACCTGATGAGAGTGGAGCCGCCCACTCACGCACACCCACACATCTAACAACAGAAACACGAGACTAAAAGGAGACAATGAATACATAAACCGTGACAGTACCCCCTTCCCTAGTAACGCTTCCTGGCGGTCCCAGGCTCCCCTACCTGTCGATTGTATATGATCAATAAAGGAGTGATCCAGGATGTCTCTAGCAGGTATCCAACTTCTCTCCTCCGGACCGTAACCTTCCCAGTCCACCAAGTACTGGAATCCGCGTCCCCTCCGCCCAAAGGGGTGGGGGGGTGGGCACTGGCGGATTAATGTGAGAGTGAAACACGGGTTTGATTTTAGATACATGAAAGACGGGATGAATTCTCCTGTACACTGGAGGCAAGTTGAGGCGGACTGTCACCGGACTAATGATTTTGGTGACAGTAAACGGGCCAATAAATTTGGGAGCAAGTTTATTAGAGACGGAGCGGAGAGGAATGTTCTTAGTAGAAAGCCACACTTTTTGACCGACGACGTATACGGGAGGCTTCGACCGGTGGCGATCGGCCTTGGCCTTGGTGCGCGCCCCCACCTGGAGTAGAGTCTCACGGGCTCTAGTCCATGTGCGATGACACCTCTGGACGAAAGCGTGAGCGGAGGGAACCGCGACATCGGACTCCAGACTGGGAAAAATAGGTGGCTGGTACCCTACACTACATTCAAACGAAGAAAGACCCGTGGATGACACTGGCAATGTGTTGTGGGCGTACTCCACCATAGACAGTTGTTGAACCAATGAGGAAGGGTTCTTGGAAACCAAACATCGCAACACCCTTTCCAAATCCTGGTTGGCTCTCTCGGTTTGGCCATTGCTCTGGGGATGAAACCCTGTGGACAGACTAACAGTCTCTCCCAGTAGCCTACAAAACTCTCGCCAAAATTTGGACACAAACTGGGGTCCTCTGTTTGGAGACCACGTCTATCGGGAGGCCATGTAAGCGAAAGACGTGATTAACGACTGTAAACGCTGTCTCCTTAGCTGAGGGCAATTTGGGTAAGGGAATAAAGTGTGTCCACCACAGTTAAAACAACCGTGTTACCCTGGGAGGGTGGGAGGGCGTTGATAAAATCTAGAGCGATATGGGACCAGGGTCTCGAAGGGACAGGCAGCGGTTGAAGTAACCCATCTGGGGGTCGATTGGAAGTCTTACCAGTGGCACCAACCGAGCAAGCCAAAACAAAACTGTGAATGTCACGAGCCATGAGTGGCCACCAGAACCGTTGCTTGACTAAAAAACTAGTGCGATTAACTCCTGGATGACAAGCCACGTTGGAGCAATGACCCCACTGAATAACGTCAGACCGTAATCCCTCCGGCACAAATAAACGATTCGATGGGCCACCGGGCGGAGGCATTACCCCTTCTAGGGCCGTTCTGACCCTCGATTAGACCTCCCATATGAGTGTGGAGGTGAATATATTTTCCGGCAAAATGCACCCGGGAGTAAACGGGCGTTCGGAGTGATCAAAAATGCGCGACAAAGAATCAGGTTTGATGTTTTTAGAACCCGGGCGGTACGAGTAGTAAAATCAAAACGTCCGAAAAAAAGTGCCCACCGAGCCTGCCTGGAGTTCAATCTTTTAGCAGTTCTGATGTATTCCAAATTCTTATGATCAGTCCAGACGATCAAAGGTACCCCTGACCCTTCTAACCAGTGACCCCATTCCTCCGACGCTAACTTGACTGCCAACAACTCTCGGTTACCAATGTCATAATTACGTTCGGCAGGGGTTAAGCGATGTGAAAAAAACGCGCAGGAATGCATCCTCTCGTCTGTGGGAGAACGCTGGGATATCACTGCACCTACCCCCACCTCTGACGCATCGACCTCCATCACGAACTGACGTGATGTATCAGGGGCGGTGACGATGGGAGCCGAAACGATGCGGCTTTTTAGTTTGGAAAACGCTGCCTCAGCAGCGTCTGACCACCTGTACTTAGTTCTGGGGGAGGTCAAGGCGCTCAGGGGAGCGGCCAGTTGGCTGAAATTGCGAATAAACCGCCGGTAAAAATTGGCGAACCCCAGAAACCTCTGTAGGGCCTTACGAGATTCTGGACTTGGCCAATCCATCACAGCCTTAACCCTCTCAGGATCCATGCGAATTCCCTCAGTCGCCACAATGAATCCTAAAAACGGAACAGACTGTGCATGAAAAACGCATTTCTCGGCCTTGACAAAAAGCCCATTCTCTAGCAACCTCTGAAGCACTCGTTGGACGTGCTGAACGTGTTCCTGGAGAGAAGATGAAAATATCAATATGTCATCCAGGTAAACATATATAAACTGGTCAACCATATCTCTCAGCACGTCATTGACGAGTGCCTGGAAGACTGCTGGGGAGTTGGACAACCCGAATGGCATGACCAAGTATTCAAAGTGCCCCCTAGGGGTGTTAAAAGCAGTCTTCCATTCATCCCCCTACCTGATGCGAACCAAATGATAAGCGTTTCTTAAGTCCAATTTAGTGAAGATAGATGCTCCCTGCAAACTCTCGAAGGCTGAAGACATCAACGGCAAAGGATAGGTATTCTTAACCGTGATGCTGTTCAACCCTCGGTAATCAATACAAGGTCGCAGTGATCCATCCTTCTTCCCCACAAAAAAGAACCCCGCCCCCGCTGGAGAAGAGGAAGGGCAGATAAACTTTGTTGCTAGAGAATCAGAAATATATTTCTCCATAGCCTCCCTCTCCGGGACAGAGAGCGAATATAACTTGCCTTTAGGCGGAGACTTACGTGACAATAAATCTATGGCACAGTCATAGGGACGATGCGGAGGGAGAGAAGCAGCGCTAGACTTACTGAACACCTCCTTCAGGTCTAGATACTCTGCGGGCGCGTTTGATAAATCCACTGCCTCCTCCTGAAACATAGAGACAGCAACAGACGCACAAGCAGACACGATACAGGACTCAGAACATTTACTACTCCACTCCAACACAGATCTTTGCTGCCAGTCAATTCTTGGGTTATGTTTGATGAGCCAGTGGTGTCTTAATCCTCATCCTACTGGTGAGAGGGAAAAGGGGAATCTGAAATATGCGAGCAAATTAATGGTCCATAAAGTTACCTTCTGCCCCTGAATCCACCAGTGCTTGACAGTACTGCTTGTGTACTGACCATCTTAGTCTTACCGGGAGGAGCGTAGATGTGATGAGGTCTTCTCGGCGGAGATCCCACCCGACAGTAGCCTCACACTTACTGCCGGGCTTGGCCTTTTACCGGACAACTATAGGCAAAGTGTCCCGTGGCCCCGCAGTAAAGGCAGAGGCCTTGGGATCTCCGCCTTTCCTTCTCCTCCCGGGAAAGCCGAGCTCCCCCCACCTGCATGGGCTCGTGATCGTAGGTAGGGCTGACCGCGCTCCCGCCGCTGGACCGCTGGCTCTCAGTACCCTCCGGAACCCGGCTGTGTAGAGTCCGACGTTCGCTTCTGGTCAGTCGTGCGTCTACTCGAAGCGCTAGGTCCACAAGTCCATTCAAAGACGGGGGCAGGTCCAGGGCGTAGATCTCCTTTTGAACGCGGTCAGCCAGCCCATGCAGGAACATGTCCCACTGCGCCTCCTCGTTCCAGTGACACTCAGCCGCCAGGGTCCTGAACTGAATAAAGTAATCAGACACCGATCTCTCTTCCTGTTTGAGTTCCGTGAGCATCCTTGCCGCCTCTCTCCCCGCGACCGCGAGGTCAAATACTCTTTTCATCTCGGCGGCGAGTGTCAGGAACGAGGCGCAGCATGGATCCTGGTTCTCCCACACAGCCGTTCCCCAGAGAGCGGCCTTCCCAGTCAGTAATGTCAGCACGAATGCCACCTTGGCGGGTTCGTGTGCAAAAGTCCGAGGCTGCAACGAGAAGTGCATAGAACAAGTTAAAAAATGCTCTACAATAGCTGGGCTCACCTTCATAGGGCTGCGGGACTGGTAGTCGAGGCTCTGACTGGGATGCGCCCTCTGATGGTCCGGGGGGAACGGCTGGTGCGGGTGGCGCAGTGGGATCTCGTAGCTGTTGTACTTGCTGGGTGAGCTCGGAAACCTGCGTCACCAGCGCCTGAACGGCGCGCGCCGTATCATTTAGGTTTCTTTCTTGACTGTCCATATGCTGAAGACTGGACTGGACGAATCGTCGGAGATTCACCTGCTGCTTCCATCGTTGGTCAGATCGTTCTATCACGATAGAAGATGCGGAAGCAGAATGCAAGTAAAACCCATTTAATTGTGTAACACACAAACACAGTCAGAGCACACACAACAGGCTGGTAACGCAGGGACAAGATGGTCAGTAATCCCGAGTGAAGTGCCATGGTGATGATGTGATGAATAATCCAAACGTGAAGAACCGAGGAACCAGACTGGAAACAGGACAAGACGATGACGGGAACAGGATTACACACGGGGAAACATCAAACAGCGATCGGACAAAGAGAGGAAAGTTCAGTGAGTATTTAAAGGTGAGATGATAGGTCGCAGCTGGGAAGGTGATTGCGATCCGCTGGATCGCTAATCGACCTGATGAGAGTGGAGCCGCCCACTCACGCACACCCACACATCTAACAACAGAAACACGAGACTAAAAGGACACATTGAATATATAAACCGTGACAGAAATATTTTGTAACATTATCAATGTCTTCAGTGTCACTTCTGATCAATGCAATACATCCTTGCTGAATAAAATAACAAATCTTATTGCCCCTAAACTTTGGAACCTTTATGTAAACTTTTCCACAGAATCATAATAATTAATGATGATACATTTTTGGAAAATATAATTTGAAAGTAACTTCCAAACTAACACATTCAGTTTTCCATATACTGCATCACTTAGGACTGTCCGCATGCTGCTAGGAAAATACATGCAGTCTCACTCCTTTGTAGTTTTTTCTTTCTTTCTTTCTTTTCCTTTCAGTTTACCATGCCATACAATCCATTAAGCACATTTAGCACAAATTCAAGTTAATATGTAAGATTGTAGACTCAGGGCATATTTATCAGTTCCTTGAATATGACAAGACATGTAATTATGACTAGTAATGCGTAAACATATTTTCACTATTTCATAATCTTATTAAGAGATTAGAGCTGGAAAATGGCTTAACCACAGCTGTCTGTTTAGGGCCGATGGGCTAGGGCCTAAGCGGACGACAGATTTTCTTATATTTTTGCCCTTGTTGCTATTCAGCCCGTCTTCAGCATTGAAAGAAAAGTGCTGTCTTGCTTGCCCCTTTGACAGTAATCTGTCATGGCATGCTGAAGTTTTCTATGTCTAATGGGTTAAGGTTAGATCCAATACCTTTCCTCCAGAGCGCTTCAATATGTGGGCATATGCATCAGCGATGTATGCAAAAATAAATGCACATACATTTCAAACCAAGAAAGCATGCCTGCATACCAAGCATGATGGTACTGGAAAAGATTTACAATGGTGAGATGAACGTTTTTGGATGGAGTCACCTGAAAAAAAAAAAAAGATTATTACATGGGAAAGTTCCATATCAAATGTTATAATTGAATTTATTAATGTTAAATTAATTAGCTTCATTTTTAAAATCCAACTATATGTTATAATAAATAAGCATTATTTGTTATTCATTTCGTCTACTGTATACTAGATCCAAATTCAAATCCAATAAAAGCTGAACAAATGTTCAAATGTTTCAGAAGTTATTCCACTAAAAGGTCATTTTGTTCTGCTCCCAACACCATTGTATTGCAGCAGTGGTAATATGTGTATATAGTAAGCCTCTTCAGAAGCAAAAAAAGGAATAGGCATAATAAACCACCAAAACATGCACAAACAGACTCAAACAGACACAAGCACATAAAAGTCTCATCATCTTATTTCACTCTTAGAATTAGCCTGCAAACAGAGGGAGTGATGAGAACGATCATATTTGAGACATGAGCCTCAGGGGGAAAGGAGAAAAGAGAATGGGAAGCGGGAGGAGAGGGAGCGAGAGAATCAGCAGCCCGCTAAGACATATGGAGTTAATACGCAAGCGCCGGGTAGCTAGAATTATCACCATCACATTATCCACATCTGTTTTATTGTGCTCTCTAAAGTCGGCATGCACTTATTAAAAAGCAAGCAAACAGCAGTGCATTATTGCTGTTTTCTTAAGTCTGTCGAACAGTATGTCAAAGCGCACTGCGCCACTGTAGCAAGCTAATACACAATCAGTTTAATACACCGGACGAGCTAATGGTACTATTTTTCTTTTAACTCTGCCCGCTATTGAGCTATTAAGACCCCTTAAAGAAAAAGACTTTTGCAAATTGTGCACTATTTTAAGTGGAAATTCACAGGCTAGAATATCTAATGCATCTCCTTTTGAACACATAAGCGCACCCATTTGTTTTTGCCAGGGAAAGGGGCAATTTAACAAGTGAGCAAGCTATCTGTAGGACTTGGGTCGCTGGCCCGAAATTGATTATTTCCTACTGCTTTTCAACATTAATAATGTTAGTTTGTTTTGGAGGTGGAGGGAATGGGAGGCTGGGTGTGAGCATCAGTGACGATGAAGACTTTGAGTTGGGCAGGACCAGTGATGACAAAGAAGACATTGAGCTGGGCAGGACTAGTGCCGACAAAGAAGAAGTTGGGCTGGATCACCAGAAGAGGAAAAGGTTTGTGGGTGGGGACAAGGGTGGGTAGTGCCGAATCCCAGTCTATTAGTGACTCTTCATCATCCAGCTCCACTAAAACTCTCACAAGCACAGATGTAAAAACTGGCTCGCACACCTGGTCAGACTGGCTCAAGCTTTGTTTCTGGGATGAACAAGACTGCAGGCTCTGGCTCAGATACAGGGTATGTGATGGGTATTTCCTGGGTCTCACGGTCTGAGGTGGGCTCAGGCTCTTTATCCACGGTGGGTGTGGTAACTGGATCAGTGGTGGCCGTAAATGGACACAATCAACAAGGGATTTGCATATTCCAGACACCGCAGAAGGGCTTCTCTCCCATTCGTCTACTCATGTCTCAATCGGAAGGTTGTGTCCTAGTATGGTTGCATACTTCGACTGCTACATCATCAAGTGCAGTTAAAGGATGTCTCAATTTGAAGGGTCCTTAGAAGACAGCCTTCGTTTCGTGTCCTTCATTCTGCATTCCAATTCACAAAAAAAGATTTGGCATAAAATGAGTCGCCACTGAACTCATAATGTATTCATTATGTACTAAGGGTATAACAATATATCGTGTCACAATAGATCATAATACAAAAATACAACAATATGTATCGTGTATAGTGACAATATTTATTGTGTATAGTTCAGTAAACATTCAGTATAAAATGTTTTAGTTTTAGTGTCAGTAGTAGATTAAACTACTATATATAATGTTGAATATAATGTTTAATAATGCAATGGGGGAATATTTGTGGGTCCTGGTAATGCCAAATGTCTTATGTAACCAGTAAAAAGTGGCCTACATTATTTTAAACATATAGCCAGTAACAGGGTGCAAGGAATATTCATCTAAAATAATTCAGTGTTTTCAGCTTCAGAATTGTGACTATTTTTATTCTGGTGTCACTATTGCCCTGTGCATTGGGTTATCTGCACCAAGTCCGAACCTATTCATTTACACTCACAATGTAATATCTAATTTAGAATTTTAATCAACAGTTAATTTTTTATTGACCCTTTATCATGTCTTGGAGTATTGCAATAATATCATATCGTGAGTTTAGTATCTTGATATTCGTGATATTCCGATGTTGAAAAGGCTTGCAGTGGTTCATATTGGCTAGAGTGCTGATAACTTCGAACAAAATCACATTTTGAGCCCAAGAGACTCCTTGTTTGTTCAAAAGAGTGAAAGAATTGGGATTTAGTGGGAGAATAGTAGAACATTTGTGGAGAAATGAAGACAGATGGAGATGGTGGAAAAAAGGTCAGCCACCTGCAGTTTCCCCCTCGCTGATTCCTCATCACGCTGCGCCTCACGCTCAGCTCTAATCAGCCGTGAGCATGACTCATACAGGTGACAATCACTACATATCTCCCTAGCATGCTGCCCACCAACACACACAGTTCGCACTCCACTGTGACATGCTCTTTCCAGATTAATGGACTGGAGATTCATTACACCAATATTTGCCGGGTGTCACACCTTGGCTAACTTCGATAGATGGAGACTAAACCACCTTTTACTGGTATTTGTGCTACGGGATTGTCAAGGAAAATGACTTTAGCCTATTTAAGAAGATCTGTGGGCCTCACTCCATTTAATAGTTTTTTTTTTTTCTTAATGTAGGTCCATAGCTTTCACAATCACTTTTGTTGAGGTGCATGTGCTGAGTGCTGTGGGGTAGAGACCTTGCAGATCAGTGAATTAAGTGTTTTAATTAAAACATGGCACATCTGTCACAACCACTGGACCAATTAGCATAATGCCTTACAGACTAAAAAAAGAAGGTGAGGTTGTTGAATTCTAATTTAGCCTGCGCTTGCAGATCAGAAAAGAGTCTTTTAAAAAGGTCTGGAGCCAAAAAGGCAGTACATAAAATTATATTCATATAGTATTAGACACATTAGCCTGCCACTGAAAGAAAAAAAACAAAATATATAAAAAAATAAACACTTCTACTATATATCATGTGAGCCAATTTCTATTATGGAAACATTGAGACATGAAATACGAAATAGCTGGAGGTTTCTATGGGTCAGTATATCACAGGAAATGTAACACAGCATTTTCTGAGTGGTTGACATCTAAACAAGACCTTTGCATGATAAATGTTCACACCTTCGTGTGATGTCAGAGCCTATTTTATCTTTCAGACAATCGATATGATTATTCATATATCTTATTGTTTCCAATATTGTGCCAGTGATTTCACAGGGAGGTCAACCTAACATCTTCACCTGATTTGGCTGCTTATTAAAGAGCTAGACATCTTTTATTGTCCCCAAGTGGTCCATCCATCATATGTGATTACATCAGTGTCTCCACATATACAAAATAATGAGACTGAGCTCATGTTTCTATGCTGATGACATGCTATTAAATAACCACGTTCAGGACGTAAACTGTCATATCAATCAAGTCTTGTGGATGCATGGGGAAAAGTTATAAGGAAAAGTTGACATATTCATGATGACAAATGTATGAAAAAGTTACACAGCTTAATGTTCTATTCATATTGTATATTTCAGGGTCAAGACAGTCCTTCATTAAAAGAAATATCCCATAAAATAAAGGTTTTGCAGAGGAGTCATATCTAAGCCATTTTAGTGATATATAGGCCAATTAAATCACACAAAATTGCACACAAAGTGACCTTTCACCCTAATAAATGCCAAACCCTGCCTCAATATCAAAAACTTGTTCTTTTTTGGTTTTGGTCAATGCACTCAAGTTTTCTAATGGGAATTTACTGTCATCTATAAGATTATAGTGAGGTTAGTGGAAAGGGGGAACTTTAATTTGATTATCATGTCTCAAGGGTTCTCACTGCTAATCATTTTTTTGCGAGATTATTTCAATTTATTTTCCCCTCAAGGAAAAGGAAGGCATTAAACTGAATAAAATTCGATTATGAATTTCCCTGCTTTACATAACCAAAGGGTGTATATGTATTGTTAACCTGCCTTGGGCTCTGACAAGATATTAAATCTGCTCTAACATATCTGTTAAATGTCTTCTTTAATAAGCAACAAAGTCTCAGTTTTCTGTTTGAGCCAATAAAGAGAGCTTCGGAGTCCAGCAAATAATGTGCAGTACAGGCTGTCCTTCTATTGCTAAGTATTGAAATCATATGAAACATATCGGGAAGGATTGTAGCATGTAATCTGTATGCTACCTTCTCATCCACCCAGAAATATAAATATCAGAAAATCACCCCGTTATTACAGATCATTAAGGGAATTTGTGGAACTCGAAATTTAAATTCTCTCTGTACATACCATGTATGTTCACATGCAGACATGTGTTGCCTAATAAATATCTTCTTGACTATAAACATTGCTCCAGGGTATTTTTCTGCTCTCGGTCAGAGAGAGGGGTGAAGGCTGAGTAAAACAGAGTGAAGGACCCTTAAGGTTTGTGAGAGAAACTGTGACTCCTTGAATCCTGATTGTTATTTCAGAAATGGACAGTTAAAAGGGGAGATATCACTAGAGACACACCACCTTTGCTGGTCTTTTTTGTTGTTGTTGTAATGTGCAGCCATAATTTATTTGGAAATATTGGAAATATCATATTGAATTGAATGCTACAATCTATGTAAGATGTTTTTTTTTTTAAATGCCATTTTTCCTATGTCAGGAATTAGTCTATTTTGACTTGTTTGTGCCACTAGTGGTGTGAATATTAGAGCTGCAGCTTTAGCTCAATTACATTTCTTTATTTTTATTTCTTTATTTTATTTTTTTTACATCTAGTTATATCTGGTTTAAGTTTAGTTGAATAAGAAAACATTTTATTTTTATCTGAACTTTTGGAGAAAAAAAAACTTTTTATTGCACAAAAACTTGGAGCTGCAATACTAAGCTCTGTGACCAGACAAACAAGCCCTTGATAAATGAAAAACTTTTTCATGCATTAAAAACAAGCTTTTGACTCGATGGATATTTGAAGCGTTTTACATTTTTAGACTTGTACCCAAATAGGGATTACATTTTCATTCTGTATTTGCATGCTTGCATATTTTACATAATCTAAAATCTCTATTTGCATATTTCTAGTGCCAGAGCTCCATAGCCGGCACTGAAAGCATGTGCAGCCCTCTGCTTTTCATGGTATTTACCAATGGAAAAACTGAGCTGGAAAGCTAAACAAATGAGATTAGATCAAACCTTATTCTTTCCAATCGGCCCAACTGCACCCATGAATCAGATCATTGAACTAAAGCTGTTGTCCCTGACTCTGAGCCAAACACCAGACCCTCTGCGTCCATTTGACCAGTAGGACACTGAAACACATAAAAGTAAACGCATGCAAATGCTGACATGAATGCACACAAATAAAGAGCCGTCTGTGAAGAATAAAAAAACATAATTCTAGCCACAAAACAGCAGTAGCAGACATTATTGTATCTGTACGTCAAGTATAATTTTGAAAATCATGTCCGCATGGAATTAAAAGTCCCTCGGGAGTTTCCTGAAGAGCGAATCAGTTCATGCTCAGATGGTAAACAATAATTTTACAATGCTGTCAGGTAGCTGTAAAGATCAAAAGATGTATGAGGTTTTTCACATCATGTGGCACAATGTCAAGACAAACAGGCCTGGAGAGGCGAAATGGAGACACACACAATAATTAGTTTTACCGTGCTTCATTTAAGTTCAAGATGAAGTTCCAACCTTTTATTAATCTAAGATGCTTGTGAGGAAACAGTTTAAAAAAGCTGACCATTTTAATAAACCTTCAATATCTCAAACCCTAGTCCATGGAAAATGTTCAATTATGGCAATTATGTCCTGTGAATCCAGCTACGTGGAGTGTAATTGTAGGCAGCATGTTTAAACAGCGGGCAAAACAATACAGTTTCTTAAGTGGAGATGAAAGTACTTTCGAAGGCTTTTATGCGTGTACCAGTGAAGCATACTCAAACATGCATATATAGTACGCTCACATATACACAGAAAGCGGAGGTGGATGGGTATACCTGGGTGACACACAGGTGACCCTTGCCACCCATGGTGCCCCCCATCACTGTGCCCACCCCCAGTCCCATTCCAACTAATCACAGTCTCATGATTTATTCAAACCATTCATCAGTCAGGATCTGATTATTCATCACCCCAAAATATGAATAATAAAGCACCTCAAGCTATGTCTCAGCATGTCGGCCATTACCATTCGCTCAATGTGCTGTTGTTTATTGCTGAAAGAAGAAAAAAAAAAACGAGTGTGTTTTTATGTGCATGAGCGGGTTAGGGCCAAAACCACCCTCATTTCACTGGATGAGGTTTCCTTTCTATCACTCCTGCGCGCATACATTCTGATATTTTGCATTCAAAGGGGCTTATGGATAATTCCCATTGAAATAATTGATTGTTTGTCCACTGGAGTGGCTGAGTAAATAATGGATGGCTTCATCAGGGCCTCCTGCACCCTGAGCGGCTGACTGACAGTTCGCTTTAATAAGCAACTCTCCTGAGAGCTCACTGCAGGGGGAGCTACTGTAACACACACACACACACACATACACCAGGGCTGAATACAAATATACAAATACGGCAGCTTATTCATATTTAATCTCGCCATCAACGTACAAAAGATCCATGATAACTGAAACTCTATGCTCAAGTTGCAGGTTTTGTTTACTGAGTGTTCCAGTGTGAGCAAACAGGAGGTAAAACAGAGATTTGATTTTTAATGAGAGCCATATCCACTTACTTTGTCATGCGATGAGTTGCTTTCCACACTGACAGGCAAAGTTACATTTTAATAAATAAAGTTCACAAGTTGTCTGCAACTAGAATGGAACTAACTTTCTAATCTGCAGATATTTTGTAGACCTCACAACATGTTCATTGCACTCACACATATACGTGTGACAAAAACAAAAAAGATTGACGAGTAAGAAAAAAAGAGATTGTTTTTGAAAATGTTCTTGCCCCTCAAGAGATATATGGAAGGCTTTTCTGCAGTTTCTCACAGTGACTGCTTAAATGAGCTTCCTGCTGTTGCACTATTTTAAGTGTTATGTCTTGCTTTAAATGAGAGCTGCTTCTGTGAGACACCGGCTCTGGGGACGCATGTGATTAAAAGCGAGCAGGATCTGCTGAGTCACAGACCAACAGGCTGAGACGTCGACTGTGGAAAGGTTCTCCTTCTTCCCATTTACTATCTATCTCTCTCTCTGTCCTCCACAAGAATGGCACACACCTGTGTTACATTAAGCATTAGAGTCACATATTCAATGATTTTGCAGTAAGATTTTGATGAAATGTTATGCAACATAAAATTAACCTAACTTTAGACGTTTTGTTTTAAACACATCACATGTCTGTATCCCCAAGAATGACAACCCCAAAAAATATCTGTAAAGCACTGCAGCAAGACAAGTTTAGGTTACACTTTATTTCTACTGTTCACTTTAGACACTCTAACTTTGCAACTACATGTCAACTAACTCGCATAAGTAGACTACAGACTGTTAGGTTAGGATTAGGTGTTAGGGTTCAGGGTAGTAGAATAAGTTCACATGAATTTGCAAAGTTACTATAGTCAGTAGAATGTCTGTTGGGTGAGCATAATTATTTTTATTTTATCAGATATTAAGCAGACAGTCTAATACTCTAATGACTGGTAGTTGACATGTAGTTGCAAAGTTAATTATAGTTATGTCTGAAGTGGAGGACCATCAACATAAAATGTAACCTGAGTTACCAATCTCAATTAAATTTTCAAATTGAATTTTTATAAATATTGTTGTGTTTTCAAAAATAGGGTACAGCATACATCATGAAACTCTTGCAAAATGATCACTTATTTTTTGCCTTTCCCACAAATGGTCCGTGAAAGGTGTTTAACCTTTGAAAAAAGTCGATCGACAACCTCAGGAGGTCAAACTAAATATTAAATAATCTATTTTGCTATCCATTCATTTTATATGCGGCTTGAAGTTTTTGCAAACCTTACCAAACCTGAGAACACAGTTAGACAGTTAATAATTCAATTGATAATACAATATCCCATAAATGAATGGTTAATGTGGCCCAAATGTTCAAAACAAGCTCATAAAGTGCATGATTATAATTAAAATGTAAAAAAGAGAGTAAGCAAAGCATTCTTTGATCCTAAATTTAAAAAAAAAAGTTTGTTGAAATAATATTATATGGTTGACTCAAACCTCTTTTATGACTTTTTTAGTTGCGATATAGTGTCTCCATTACATTTACACAGGTTTTAGGAAAACCAATAGTTAGAATAGGCTATAATAAGTAAGGGATAATGTACATCCAACTGGTTGTTCTCTCAGAATAAACCCCCGGCAGTGTGACGAGGACCCCAATATTATTCCACTTATTACACGACTGCTTGCCACATAAGTAAATAATTAGACACAAAATGTTGATCCGAGTTGAAATATTTTATTAGGTCTTTAAACACAAAGCTTCCACGGAGAGAGCAGTTGCTAATGTGGCAAGTTCAAACTAGATGGACATTTAAGAGATACGGTATACAGTCATACCACTTATTACACAGCATTTCGCCACATACATAATTATAGAGATAAGATATATTGATTTCAGATTAAACTGTTTTAAAATCATGCCTGTTTGTATCTTATAATCCAACAGTGTACAAAACAATAGTCACAAAAGGACAGCAGCTGCGTTTGTATAAAACAAGAGAGAGTGAGTCCACCTGGATGGAATTATTAAATAACTGTACACAAAATATTGATTTTACTGAGTTTAAATATTTTATTAGCTCACCAAATGCAAAACTTCCACAAAGAAAAAACATTCCTAGCAAGCGTATAGCGCTGCTGACTTCAATAACCCGGATGAGCCTGCTATCTGTTTTCATGCAGCGGTTGTTATCTGGGAATAATGTACTGCTGGATGGCGCGATTGACCAATCAGAATCAAGTATTCCACAGAGCCGTGTAATAATAAATAATATTTATATTATTATTATTCTCATCCCTGATATAGTAATGTATTGTAAAACAAATGCACTGTAAAATAAATGTAAATGAAAAATTTATATTTCATAATAATTATTATAATAATTATTTATTACAATACAATAGGGAAAGTATAACTTTTCTACATTTGTTCACTTGTACAAGATAAACCACAAGCATTTATTTTGGCGGAAAGCTGCAGTTGAAAACAGGTTTGCAAACGTGCCTCATAGAAACCTGGTAAAATACTGAAATCATCTGTACACAACATTTGGAAATTATGCAAATGTAAAAAATAAAGCATTCCCAAACGCACGTTAAACTTACATCATGTGCAGAGATGGAGTTTACTTTCCTGTACTGTGAACAGAGCCATCACGAGCTAATCATGTGAGCAAAGTCTGAGCTTCTTGTTTAATTATCGCAGCCTTTTGTGATTTGATAAGGGCACAATGTGAGATCAAAGTTGCATTTTGTATGGAGCAGTTGTAGAAATCATGAGTCACAGTCAAGATCATAAGTTCACATCGAGAGACAAATGTAAACGAATCCGATTTCTAGCACCAGTAATTCAAAAAGATAGACATACCTAAACAATCGAGGGCACTGCATCTTTAATTACTTTTTAACTTTTACGACGTAGGGTTACAATAAAGTTTTATTTTCCAGGATAACAGGAAAATAAAATAGTACTTAAAAAAATGTATTATTAAAATCACATATTAATTTTATTTTGTGTTAAAAAGGGTTGCCATATTTTTTTCGGCTGCCACTGTAATTGCTGTAACTGATGCCTACCTCTCATTTTGTGAAGGATGCCACCACCATTGCAACTCATATACAAGGGATATTCACATTCTTACTCAAAACACACATGAAAAGAATGCTTTGAAGTGTGAGTGTGGAAGCAGAGCGCTGGGTCCTTGCCACGTGAAATATGGAAGAAATCAGGGATTACGGAGGCCCTTGAGGAGTCGTGAGGAACAGACCACATTTGATCCCGGGATCGCTGATCCACTTCTTGCATCAAAGGATCATGACAGTTGGAGTCTGTGTGTGTATGTTTGTGTGTTTGTGTATATACCTTAGGCTGGGACACACGTTCCTCGTGTTGCTTTGGAAGCTCAAACGTGAAATCATAAAAAGCAAAGGTGCTGGTTTGAAAAACTTTTCCCATAAATATAATTTAAATCTGATTATGACTCAAAGACGACTTTCATGCTTCAACAGTGAATTAGCCGCACCATTTACTTGACATACAAGGTGGCCTTTTAAGGCAAACATTTAGTTTGTTTCCATAGAGTCTTAAACATCACAAAAGCAACTTCCCAGAGGAGGTCAGTATTCATTGACAGCATATTTATTGGATGATAATTTTTTCATTGTTAAAATTAGCTGTCAATAACAGCTGCAGCGTGTAAACAGCTAATTTGCCATTAGCAACGTTTTTTCATGTACTTGTCTAATTCAGATTGTGCGGCTCATTAACATCAAACACTGAAGGTAGAAGTGGACACAGGTTTAAAGGCTCAAAACAAAGCATGGGTAATAAAACACGGCAAAAGATGCAAATTGGAGAGTGTTTGTGTTGGTGTGAGAACTGCTCTTCTCTCAATGAGCTCTTGGGGCCTAAAGAATGGCAGTAGGTAAATTGGAGGGCCAACAATGCTTACTCCTGATATGAGCTGTATGGTACACTTGCAAAGGTTTTTCATTAGCAGGCTCATAACATATTCCCTCTACTTCGGGAGGAAGGTATTGCAGCAAGAACGAGGGAGAGAAAAAGACGGATACAGAACGAATGAGAGACATTATAACCCGTGGGAGCTACTAGCTGTTTAACATGTGAAGAGGGAGACAGAATCTCCTTGAGTTTAATTCAAACGCAAATAACACTGTCCACTTTGATTTACAAAAGTACTTGGAGATGGAAATCACCGACGGTTTATGTAGAGTGTGTTGTACTGCCTGCTCAATATTGTCTCAATGCTGTGCAAATTATTTCGCTATTCAATACTCATCAATTTTTCAAAGGCAATGCTCAGAGATAAGTGACCTCTCACCTTTCACGGCATTGCTTCAATATATAATCCAAGAGCGTAGGTGTGGTTTTAGCATTGATAGGGACATTTTGGAATCAAACTAAACAGATGCATCATGTTTTCGCCTACACATTGAAATTGCCTGACCAGAACTTATTGTTTGGAAAGAGTATTTATAATTAAGTGGCACTTTTTGTACACTGAATAAAAGAGTCTAAATACACAGGTGTTTGATAATATTATTTAAAAATCCAACTTTTTATACAGGTCTCTATGGATTATATACAATTTAACGTTCAGAGCCAGATACACAGGCAGATTCAACTGAAAAACAGGGGAAATAGCAACACAATTTACGTATAGGCCAGATAACAATGCTAACATGGATGCTATATCTCTGTATTGCACTCACTACACTTAATATTCAGCAATATTATTGAATTGACTGCACTGACAATATTGGACGAGAGCTGAACTAGAGCTGAATGATGACATCTGCAGAGCTGCTTAATTGCTGAACTGAACTGATTTCATAATTGATTGCTTTACAGCATAATTAGTTTGTATCATTGATCCTTATTATCATTATTTTCCATTTTGTTAATGTAAAGCTTCTTTGAAAAAATGTGTATTGTATAAACACCTATATAAATAAAGGTGACTTGGCTTTACTACAAACATGCATTTTCTTGTTTCTGAATTCAATTACATTTAAATGTTCCTAATTTTTTTAGAGGTCTCCTACAATAGGTTTACATGCATCCAAGGTAAAAAAAAGAAATTGCATTTTCTCATAATATACATTGTAGTATCACCTCTTTCCTCAAAATGTCTGAAATGGGTTGAAAAGTAATTCGGTCTCTCTAAACCCCTTCTTTCAGAGAGCCTATTCCGCTCTTTTTCAGCTTTCTTCGCCTTTGTCTCCATAGGCTTTTGGCTTGCTTAGTTGGGGACATTTAATTTCATATTTAACAATACTATTACAACATTATTTTCCTGTTATCTCTGTAAAGCTGCTTTGAAACAATCTGTATTTTAAAAAGCGCTATATAAATTTAGGTGACTTGACTTGACTCCGATGGGTCAAATGGCCCAGTATGTTGTGATTTGTCCATCGCTCACACCACATGTCAGAAACGAAAGGCCTTTTAGCATATCGGAATTTCACCTCCGGAGGTTTTTTCAGCGCTTGTATACGCAGCGATATGAACAGTAACAATACTGTTGGTTTTACCATATAAATTCAAGACCTAGTCCTCATCCTTTGGAAGTGCATGAAAATTGGATTTGCTTTTGCAGTGCAGAAAACATCGTCTGCTCGACATGTCGGCAATACGGAACTCTTCCAAGGCCTCAGCTACAGTGGCAGTGTTTGAAGGCGGGTCAAAGTAGACGTTGTTTGTGGACAGCCAATGAAGCTCATAGGCTAGCATGTTGGAAGTAAGACTGGAATTAATGACATCTCATTTCAGGCAGTTCAGAATGGGTTATTTCTTTTAGGAGACAATAACTCCATTTATCATGCACTTTGATCTTTGAAACTTTACAGACCTTTTTCATTCACAAACAGCTATATAACACACTACATGAAAGGTTATAGGCATAATAGGGGCATGTTTTTGGGGAATGAAACTAAAGAGTATATTCAAAGTGTTCTGATTGGGTAAAAACATTTCAAAAGATTTGAGATAAAAGTAAACACACACACATACATACATACAGCACATTCAGTTTGAGTATGCACCTATTTACACAGTGACACGCACAGACACAGCAGCCTGCATGACTGGTGCCCCACAGAGATCAGTACAGTGTTTGATCCACAAAGACAGCTTTACCAAAGCCTGAGTCAGCCTGGGATCTCATAACATGGGGTCCTATGGGACACATGTAAAGTCGATCAACACACACACACACACACACACACACACACACACACACACACACACACACACACACACACACACACACACACACACACACACACACACACACACACACACCAGAATGGAGACTGTCATTGGCAAGGCATCGTCCCGTGATGGGAACAGGCCCAGATGGTCCCGTCATGGCTGTCAGTGCCTCAGTCTCCAGGAATACACCTGTGACAGCTGGAACATGTGTAGCCAGTCACAGCAGCCCAGCTATGGAGACTAATTATCTCCCACCGCTGATCTACAGCAAAGGGACAAGGTATTTTTTCATCTGCGTTTCTCATCATGCCACGGTTGTGCTTATAGATGCCGCACGGAGAAGTGAATTAATGAATTCTGTCTCCCAGAATGCATTTGCTTACAAAGCTTGAATGAACATTTTTGTGTACATACCTGCTGATATGCTGATCTGATAGTTTGTAAACAGTGTAGCACATGATAGGTGGGATTTGCTTACTCTCGTTGTTTGGAATTCGTTCTTCTCTCCTCTGTGCATTGAGAGACGGCATGCAGAAACTCTAAACAATGCTAATCACTGCTCGGTTGTAGCTGTTGCATTTCTCCTGGTTGCAAAGCTCATGCTTTGAAGTTTTATATTGAGCTAATTGCCTATTTTTTATTTTTTAGAAATCCTTTACTGCATAAAATGGCATACATCAAATTATATTTTACAGTTACATGAATATAATCAGAGGAAGGGATATCTGTGTTTTATTTTGCTACCATCAAATGAACAAAAGTGTTTCCGTGAATATATAATTAGCCTATAAAACTTATAAACAAACCAAGAGAACCAAAACCTATTCTCTTTATTGAAGTATTTAGCAATTTCACTGCACTATTCTAAAATGAATATAGTCTCAATGTTGCATTGAACATCTGTCTGTGTTTTAGGGTCATCAGCATTAAACATTCAGCACATAAACCTGCTATACCATATTGACTATATAAGTAAGCCCATAATCCAAGCCAGATGTTAAAGATAGCAGATCTCTGCTCTTATTATTCTGCAGTGTAGATTGAAACTTCACTTACTTAGCTTGATGGCCTGCTGTGTAGGTTCATATCATGTTGTGAAGTTCATATTGTGTCTTACTTAACATCCTAGTGTGGCACAGTAAGTAAAGAATAAGGACATAAAAACGACACATGGGGTTTCGTTGTGAACAAACCAAAAGAAGATAATGCATGCATGAATTTTACTTACAGAAAAGGTAGAAACACTTTACAATTAGGTTTAGTTTGTTAAGTTAATACATTAGCTATCACGGACCAAAAATTAATAAAACTTCACATAATTCATCAGTCTTAGTTAATATTAATTGCTATACATATAATATTTTTTTAACATACTAATACATTAGTGTAAGCGTTATAAAAAGTTAACAATTAAAAAGTAACATTAATATGTATTAGCATAGCGCAAGTGTCTGAGTTTTTGCAGAACTATGCCCCCTCTGGCAACAAGCGAAACTGCAACCAGTTAAAGCATTACACATTTTACGCATCGTCATTTGTTGTCATAGATTTGTCGTATCAGACATTAGAGACTGGGCCATATCTTACTGTTTTATCAAGTAAAAAGCCAACTGAGGATCCTGTTTGAGCCCGGACATCTCTCCATTTGTTGAAAGCCTTCCCGATGTTGACTCTCGTCTTATTCCGACGCCTGTCTGACTCCAATTTGGCCCTTTTGGTGGCACTACACAAAAGTTTTCTTTTCTTTGTCTTACGTGGAGTTTGCGTTGCAGTTTGGAATGGACTACAAGCCGGTCTCTTTGAATCCATCTTCTGCTTTTGTCACTCGAGCTGTCTTCGCTAATACGGAGAATAGCCGCGAATACACAAACCTGCCAGACATAGCCAGGTGAGCATGAACGCGCATGACGTCACGCCCAGTCTCAAATTCCATCCCGAATCCCTCTTATTTATTTTACTGTACAATATTATATAGGCAATCGCAGTGATCAGAGAACATTTTACATTTTTATTCATTTAGCTGACGCTGTTATCCAAAGCGACTTACAATTGCTATATATGTCAGAGGTCGCACGCCTCCGGAGCAACTAGGGGTTAAGTGTCTTGCTCAGGGACACATTGGTGTCTCACAGTGGATTCGAACCCGGGTCTCTCACACCAAAGGCATGTGTCTTATCCACTGCGCCATCACCACCCCGTAGAAGGGCTCATTCAGCCCATCAGGCAATTTTTTAAGCATGTATGGGTTATAAAAACGGGTATTTTTAACATGAAATGTTGCGCAATGCACCTTTAACAAACATGAATTACCAAATGCTTTAAAAATGTTCATCTTTAATTTATGATACCTAAATCATTAACTAATGTTCACAAATGGAAACTTACTGTAAAATGTTACTTAGACGTTCTTTTATGTTTTTACTTAAACAAGACCAAAAAGGTTCTCTAGTTTGCGTTTAGCTGTCTTTTACAACTGAAAGTTTTTAAGTACTTGCAGAAATGACTGGAGGAAACGTCACTTGTGATAATGGTTGTAGTTTATCAACTGTGATGTGGCATTACCTATCGCTCATCATGTGTCTCTCTGGTTCAGTCGTTGTCTCTAATTTAATAGCACTTTTATTCAAGCAGGAAACTGTTCTCTGTAAAATCTTGCAACAACATTGATGTCTGTCTCAGGGGGTTATGTGAGCCATTTTCTAGATGCTCAAGCAGATAATATTCTGAATGAAAAGAAACTCCAGTGACACTCGACTGGTTCTTTGTTTTTGACACATGCACAACTCAAAAAAAGAAATGTAAAAAACACTAGGTTATATGGTAGTGGAGTAGGACACATCGGTGATAACTAATTAATTCCAACAGAATTTAACATGCAGAGCATTAAATTTATGCTTTTGATTATTCAGTGAACTAAGACTTTGTATTTTTCCTTTTATGTTTGTGCTTTCATTTTACTTTATTGAATACTTAAGAATTTTAAAGGCCAGATAGCCCCTAGTTTTTATGATGTATTTATCTGACCTTTATAATTTTTGTTTATGCATTCATCTAAATACAACGGGAAATTAAAAACTAAAATAAATAAAATAAAATAAAATAGATTAAGTTAAATAGGAGAGGATATTTTTTCTTTTCTTTGCAAAAAATTATGTTGGGTTAATGCTCATCAATTATTACTATTTTTTTAAATTTCACATCAAAGTTCTTGATTTCTTCTAAAGCTTCATATATAATGATGGTTGTTGTGCAGCACTAATGAATTCTATTTCAGATTTGAGAGATACAAGAAGGTCTACTGCTGTTGTAATTTATAATTGTCCTCCTCCCCTATCTATTATATTTGGATGGACATGCTGGTGTTAATTTGAAACTAATTAGGGTCTTTAAGTGCCACTTTAGTAAAGTATGTTAATGGCAATATTTATGGAACATGCACATGGGAGGTTATATGTCTGAGCACCTTTTGATTAAGTTATTGTAAGACCTGTCTAACACAAAACTGGGTGATCCAATAATAGGCATTTACTATTAACACAATAACAATAATTATTACTTATTGTTTTTAATAATAATAATACTAATAATACAACTTTGTCTGCAGTGGCATCTCTACTGGTTTACTGTATTGTATTGCTAATATTGCTGCCTCCTGTATGATAAATTGCAGGTATTGTTCTCATTTGGAAGTCGTTTTTGATAAAAGTGTGCAAAATTATTACAGTACATGACTGAATATTTGTTCTGGCAAGCTAATTTCATAAATTCACTAATTTGTTCATGTATCACATAATATTATACCTGAAGTAATGAAATAAAAAGAAAATGTTAATTTCTTACAGAAACTAATCAGCTAACAACCTATTCAGCTCTTACTTTTGGTGCTTTACTGAGGAATTCCATTATTGAACATAATTACCTATTGAGATGAACTCATTTGCTTGACCCACCACTTTATCACTGTGATTTTAAATGTTTTAAGACATTCTTGGCTAGAGCTAAAACTGGATCCTCAATTAATGGTGACTTACTATCTTTGTATGAATTTTACTGACCTTCTACTCACAGCTTCTGTAACTATTTTTATAAAACAAGATCCTCTTATTTCATGTATTGAAGGCTTACTTTTAATGTCTATTTACATCTGTCAATCTTCATTTTACACTTTCAGTAATAGTACAAATGCAATCTTCATTTCCAAAAGACATCTAGCAACATTACCAATAATATTTTAATTATTAATAATCATTTTAATAATCAATAATCATTTTAATTATTGCTCAAATCCATCCATAAGTGTCCTCCAAAGTTAAGCAAAGCAATGGAAAAACATGGGATATGCGCCTGATCTTAAGCCTTCTAAAACCACTGCAGATGCTGTGATTAAATGATAATGTCTCACTACAGAAGATGTCCGCTGAAGAAGAAGAGAATGAAATGAGCTGAAGAAGAGACTTACTTACTGAACTCTTTACGGTGACATTTAGAGGACAGGCAACGGGATGGCCAGTCTTGAGTTACAGCTCAAATGAGCCTCAATCTAAAATAGCCCTGACATCAAGAAATTAAGTTTCTAGAGCGCCACTTGAAGATCTGGGCCCGTATTCATAAAAAATCTTAATGAAAAGAGTAGCTCCTAGTGACAAAATTCTAAGAACATTCTTAGATATGTGGGCGTTTACTCTTAAAATTAAAGAAAAATCCTAGTAAAGAAAAAAGTAATTCTGAAAGTAATTTTTTACATGACTGTATTCAAATTACTTTAAGTGTTACAAATACCAACTAAGATATCGCTGCCCTCACTCTGTTCTGCATGCCTTTGATCGGATATAAATCATGCTGGCTAATGGGGATGGAAGAAAACATCCTGGAGTCATTCTCTGTCACAAATGTCAGAAGAGATCAGCTACTGGCCTGGTGATGTAGAGAAGCCGTCAGACTGGTTCTTTTGGCTGGGCTTTGCTCTGCACAGGAGGATTATGGGGAGGAATGAGAGAAGCACAAAACTGCAAATTAAAACTGGCATAGCTTTGGAAGAGGCAGCAGTGTAGGGTCAAGGGAGGGCAAGTCTGCAGGCCAGCAGCTAAACAGCCCTGTACCATAGTTGAAGACATCTGGAAGACGGTTTCATTAAATATCCACCCGCCTCACTGATATGTCCTCTCAAGATTGCTCTGATACAAATGCATTTTATTTGCATTTCCTAGGCATTCCCCGAGGTTTACATCAGAATGCAATGATGACAAACTCCCTGTAGAGTCTCGCTGTCATTTCACTTTAACATCTTGTTCGCTGAATAGTAACAAGAAGCATTGCTACATCTTTAATGTCATAACAAGAAATACCCATTGCAGGCATGTCTACTGATACAACTCCTCTGATATTTCTTTAAAGATAAACGCAAAAACATGAGCAATTATTTATAAATAAGATACTGCGTTTGACTTTCGTTATATTTGTCATAAAAAAAAAACTAAAACTAAAACTACGGCACACGGCTAAAACTGTGTGCTGTTTAAAAAAAATAGTATTGAGTTTGACCCATAGCAGAAGATTCATATATCACCTGAACTGAGTAAACATTTGCGCAATAAATAACAAGCATTAAAAAAAAATAGCTGGTTCTTTCATAAATTAAGTAATCAATTATACTGCATTTGGTATTCATGCACTGCTTGCTTGTAGTGCTGTTTGAGTAATTGGGTTCCAGGAGGGTTTGAGAGAGAGAGAGAGGGAGAGAGAGAGAGAGAGAGAGAGAGAGAGAGAGAGAGAGAGAGAGAGAGAGAGAGAGAGAGAGAGAGAGAGAGAGAGAGAGAGAGAGAGAGAGAGAGAGAGAGAGAGAGAGAGAGAGAGAGAGAGAGAGAGAGAGAGAGAGATGAAAATGTATGTGAAAGGAGTGCCTGGCTTTGTACATTCAGGCATTTTCACAATACCTCATCAATGCAGCTGTTGCTGGATATTTATTTCTGAGATATATCTGTAAGCTATTGCAATTTCTGCTTTTTATCATTCTGTGCACAATACTTTCTCTACTCACTGGAGGGTTATTTTCTCAATATGTTCCAGAACAGGTGTCAACAGCTGTGTGTGTGTGTGTGTGTGTGTGTGTGTGTGTGTGTGTGTGTGTGTGTGTGTGTGTGTGTGTGTGTGTGTGTGTGTGTGTGTGCGTGTGTGGTGTAGTACGGTAAGGATGTAAATGTCAAGAGGGTCTGTAATACCTGGGCATATTCATTTCATCCATATCAGTGGCTGGTTGCTCCCCCAAATTATGCAATCTGAAACCTGCCGTCTATGCTCATAGGTTCTAAGGGTACGTTTACACGACGATGATACGCTTAAAACGGAGAAGTATTTCCTTCGAATTTTCTGTCTACAAACGACACCGTTGTCAAAACGTTCCCCATTCACATGGATCCGCGAAAACGACTAAAAACGCTGTATTCTGCAGCTAGGCCATTAGATGGATGTTAAACACTATAGACTGAACATGTAATACGCATTTGCATGACGTTATCGTCTTCAGAGATTCGCGTTTTTGATGTTTACACAGAGACGGTTTTCAAAAACTTGCACTTTGAAACTCGTTTTTAAAAGTTAGCGTTTTTGTTTTCTTTTTTGCGTGTAAATAAACGACCAAAACGCATACAACTTTTTAGGTTTTTGGTATAAAACGGTATCGTGTAAACAGCCCCTAAGTTCTAAGGATGCATGTGAAAGGGGATCGTTTTGACAATGGTGTCGTCTGTATGCGGAAAACTCAAAGGAAAAACTTCTCCGTTTTAAGCATATCGTTGACGTGTAAACGTACCCTAAAATGAAAATGACTGGAACTGCAGGAAAATATCATCATGCCATGACAAGAATGTGCACAGCCCCTTTACTAGCAACTTTACTATAGCAAAAATTAAAGTCGATACTTTTAGGAAAATAATCAGGCATTGGTAAAAAAAAAAAAATAATTGACTATTGTCAAGGTTTACTCATGTGGCTGTAGTAATTGTACGATGAAGTATTATAAACGAAACGCTTTATTTAACAATGACACTCAGGAGATTGCAGGATACATATACATAGAAGAATCAACCATATTGAACATAAATGAGACTAAACACAGAACAAAGGGAACAAAGGGAAACCACACGTAACAAATGCACTGAATTAATTAATTGGAACAGAAACAGGTGCGTGTTTAAACAGAAACCATGGAAACTTATAATGACTAGGAACACAGGCAAAACAGGAACAGGGGAAACAAAACCAAAACAAAATTAAACTAAGACTTAAACATAACCCTGAAAAAAAAAAACATATTGAAATTTTTAGCAAAAATAGCATTCAAATGTTTGGGGTCAGTGAGATTTGTGTTGTTTTTTTTAAAATAAATTAATACTTTTATTTAGCAAAGATGCTTTAAAAAGTGTACTGTTAGGTTTAAGTAAAGGCATTTTACATTGTTATAAAACCTTTCCATTTCAAATAAATGCTGTTCTTTGAACTTTCCATTCATCAAAGAAATGAAAATCCTTTCTAAAGGTTTCTAAAGGATCACGTACATTGAAGACTGGAATAGTCTGCTTTGCAATCACATATTTGTTTTAAAATAAATAGAAGCTGAAAAACATTGTTTTAATTTGTAATAATATTTGACAATATGTATTTTTGATATAATAAATGCAGCCTTGGTGAGCATAATAGGCTAAAAGATTTACATGGAAATCTAACCGACCCTAAACTTTTGAACGGTAATGTAACTTTTAAAAACATTTCTTTAATCTGCAACTTTTGAATGGCTGCTTATAGAGTAAGATGCTTTTTGTATCCTGCTGGTGTAGTTGCAATATCTACCAGCAGGGGCTAACTGGGCCATACTAACCAGCCAAACCTTGACCCTCAGTAAAGGCAGGACAAATCTTTATCATCCCTCAAAGGGTTTTTGTGCTACAGAAAATAGTTGTTGATGTATAAACCCTGTTCATCCGGGGCATTAACTTCAGATTAATATAGTATGATCTCTCTTAGGTTCCAATTAAAGTCTCGGAGATTGAGAGCAGAGCAAATACTCAGTATAGCTCAAAGACAAACTTCCCTCTTTCAATAGGCCTGCTCCCTCAGCAGTTAGTTGCTGGTAAGCTGACAACATTCTTCTGCCTTTCCCCAGTCTATGCACTGTGCTGCGTGTATATTAAATATTGTATGAAGACCTTAAGTAACTATTGTTGTTCTTTTTTTCATCAACTATTTATGCCTGCAAAAGCCTAGGGTGAGGTGCATACTGAAAAAGCAAAATAAAGCAGAAAAGAATAAAGACTTCCCGGAAGTCGCCCGAACACACTTCAGTCGATATATTGTATATTCACTGATCTTAGGTGTGTAATTTTTCGTTAGTGTGTTTTCAACTACAGAAGAAGACTACAATAACGGAGCAGGAGTTTGCTTACACTTCCCTTAAGTTTCGGTGGACCAAACAGTTATACTTTATAGGAAAGAGAGTGAGAGAGAGAGAGAGAGAGAGAGAGAGAGAGAGAGAGAGAGAGAGAGAGAGAGAGAGAGAGAGAGAGAGAGAGAGAGAGAGAGAGAGAGAGAGAGAGAGAGAGAGAGAGACGTTTAAAATTCTTTACTCAATCAAAAATTACATTACACACTTAACAGTAATACAAGAATTATCCAAAAATGTTCACCAAACAAAAGATAAAGAGTCATCTTCACACAACACAAACAACCCACTATTAACACACCATTTGTACATAAATTCAACCATATTTCCTGTAGTTTTAAAGAATATATATTCTGCCCTTATTCTTGATTCAACAAGTGCTGTAAACAGACTTAGAACTTTAACAATTCGTCCTTCAAGAGCAAGTCTACAAGTCTTCCATATAGCTAGTTTCGCTTGCCCAAGTATAAAATTAGCAACAGTACAGCGATCCTTGTTCACTTTAGAATACCTACAGCCATAAATAAAAAGTACTTCGTTAAAATCAAAACCCAACCCATCAATAATTCTTCCCAGCAATGCAAAAAGTGGCACCAACCTTGGACATTCAATGAAAACATGAAAGACCGTTTCATGACTATTACAGGCATGACATAAGGGCAAAACATTCAAAGTGAATTTGGACACAAAGACATTAGTGGCTAATACACAATGTAATACTCTCCATTGTAGATCACCTGAACGTTTTGGAAGGGGACTTTTATAAAAAAGCCTCCAAGAAGGATTAATCTCATCTGCAACTGTGAGTTTTCCTCTCCATTTTGTATCAGATCTATCATGAAGATCTTTAAAATAAGCTGTTTTTACACAAACCTGATACATATCTTTTTTTCCCACTGTATGAAAAACTAGCCCTTTTAATCTCTCAAACTTTAGCAGCTTCCCAACCTGACTAGTTTCAGGGCAAACTCCAGGGCACACACCTAAAAAAGGAAAAGCGAGATGTGTAGGCCCACCCTCTAAGGAAAGCTCTACAAACTGAAAAAGAGAAGAAGGAAGAGCAGCTTTCAAGCCTGAAATCAACTGCTCTACCACCCTCACAGACCTCAAATCAACCTGCCTGGCAACATCTTCTGCTGATCTCCACTCTTTTAAGTCTAAATTAATCAAGTGTCCTACTTTAGTAAAACCTTTCTTCAAACATAATTTAACTATACTATTAGATACGCAAACATTCCCTAAAAAAGGATTAAAAAACAGTGGTTCTTTCAAGCCATAATGATCATTTTCAGATCGATTCAACCTAAACACTTCCCAAGATTTCAAAACCGATGCATAGAAATTTGCACCAAATTTAACATTTTCAATAAAAGGTGACATCAAAAACAGGTGCTTATCAAGAGCACTACCACAAAGGGATCTTAGTAAAGTTAGTCCAAATGACACCCAAGGAATAAATTCTGTAGAAAAAAGCAGTCTCTGGGCAGATTTTAGTCTCATGGCTCTGACTTTAGCTGACAGTTCAATCAGTCCTTGTCCTCCTTCATTTACTGGCAAATATAAAATTCCAGAAGGAAGCCAGTGAAAACCACCCCAAAAAAAATCAACAAAGTCCTTCTGTAGTTTTTGTAGTAGCTCTTTTGGGGGGTCAATAACCGTCAAACGATGCCACAGCATAGATGCAGCTAAATTGTTTACAACAAGAACCCTCCCTCTATACGACAATTGCGGGAGAATCCACCTCCATTTCTGTAAGCGACCAGCCACCTTTTCATAAAAACCTTCCCAATTATTCTGCATGTATTGCTCTGTTCCAAGGAAAACCCCCAGCACTTTAAACCCCTCTGAACTCCAGGGGCAGCGCTGAGGAAGTTTTGGAATAGGCCTACCTTCTTCCTCCCATCGGCCTAATAACAAAGATGAGCTTTTTTCCCAGTTGACTCGAGCTGAGGAGGCTTTTTGATAAATCTCAAGAGCCGCTTCCAGATTACACACATCTTCATTTGATCTTATTATTACAGTGACGTCGTCAGCATAAGCGCTGAGTTTAACAGTTACCATCTCTGATTTAAAATGGCCCGCCGTTGAAATACCACAAAGTTGACGCCTCAGAGCCGTTAGCAATGGTTCAATGGCCATGGCATATAAAATACCTGACATACTACATCCTTGCCGTATGCCTCTGCCAACTGAAAAAGGTCTTGTGAGTGAACCGCTTATTTTTAAGAAACTATAGATATCAGTATACAATAATTTAACATAAGAACGAAAAGAACAACCAAAACCAAATGCTTCAAAACATTTAAAAAGAAACTCATGATCCACACGATCAAACGCTTTTTCCTGATCCAAAGATAAAAAACCCACATTAACATTATTATCTCTGGCAAATGAAATCAAATCACGAAGTAGAAACAAATTATCAAATATTGTACGTTTTGGAATACAGTATGACTGGTCTACGTGAATTATTGTTGATATATAGAGTTTTAATCTATTAGTTAACGCTTTGGACAGTATCTTATAATCCACTCCAAGCAAGGACACTGGTCGCCAGTTTCTTATATCCGCAAGATCCCCCTTTTTGGGTAGCAAGGTGATAAGCGCTCTTCGTAGACTCAGCGGTAAGGTGCCTCTTTCAAAGCACTCTGAAAAAACTGAGAACAAATCTTCTCCAATCACTGACCAAAACTGTTTATAAAATTCTGCCGTTAAGCCATCCAAACCCGGAGCCTTGCCTGAAGATATATCATTAATAGCAGCAGCCAGTTCGTTCATCTGCAAAGGCTGATCAAGCTTGGCCTTATCACTCTCCATCAGATGTGGTAGATCCTGGAGAAGTGTTTCTGTTATCTCTCCATCACATGGTTCTGCTCTATAAAGATTTTCATAAAAAAGCAGTGCTTGAGTAATTATTTCATGCTCATCAGTTGTTTCACCTCCTTCTGGAAGTTTCAGACGACTTAAAATTTTTCTATCAACAACTTTCTTCTCCAAATTGAAAAAAAAAGATGTTGGTGCATCCATGCAATTAAAAGATGTAAACCTTGCACGAATCAGAGTCTCTTTGGCTTTCTCTTCCAGGAGATTGTGGAGAAGAATTTTCCTTGTTTCCAACGCTTCAACAGTACTTCCATCATATTGCTCAATGTTCAGCTGCAAAATATCTTGTTCAAGTTGTCTCATTTTGTTTTCAAGAGTATTCTTGTTGTGGGCAGTATACTTCTGACAAAACATCTTGAACTGAACTTTACCAATGTCCCACCACTGACTCAGGGACTTGTACTGAGATTTACTCTCTCTCCACATCTCCCAGAAAAGTGTCAAAGTGTGCACAAAGTTGTGATCCTGCAAAAGCTTATTGTTAAAACGCCAGTAGGGACATTTAAATGTGCTCTGTGCAGATATAACATTAACAGACATATAATGGTGGTCTGAGAAAGGAGTAGGAATAATACAACTATCAAAAAACTTTTCACAAACACTTCTTTGTACATAAATTCTATCAAGTCTTGCTGCAGAAACCCTATTCGAACTTACTTTTATCCACGTATATTGTTTTACATCAGGAAAAGCTTCTCTCCAGACATCCACAAGATCATAAAAAACTATCAATTTTCTAAAAACATCTGCTGACGGACTATGAGGTTCTTCATGATTCCTGTCCACTGTATGATCTAAAGTGCAGTTAAAATCTCCAGCCAAAACAATAAACCTACCCTGTGGGACACTGCTTAATGCTGTATGAAGTTTCCCAAAAAAAAGTGTACGTTCAGTCCCAATATTAGGGGCATATACATTGAAGAGTGAAAAATTGAGCCCATGTAAAACAACATCTACTCTTTGCAATCTACCTGGTAGAACATCAAAAACGCTCACATTCTGTTCCTTAAACTCAACTCCAAGAAGAATAGCCACCCCTGCACTGATACTAGAACCATGACTCATAACAACCTGTCCATCCCATTCACTCTGCCACTGAAATTGATTATTTACATCTGTGTGAGTTTCCTGTAGAAAAACAACACTACTTTTTTTCATAATAATATAATCAAAAAGACTAGTCCTTTTCAAAACCTCACGACACCCATTAATATTCAATGAACTAAATCTCAAAGGTGCCATAAAAGGAAGCAAAAAATAACCAAACAATAAAGTAACTCCACAAGGGTTATTTGACAACCAAACTATACTCATTTTTTACTTTGCAAATTCAAAGAACTTCTAACGTTACTCAAAAGTTTCTTGAGACGGAACCGTTTTGGTTTATCAAGCTCTTCAAAGGAAGCTTTTCTCATAGCCATGGTGCCGGACAATAAAAACAATTTTACATCCGGAAAATATGAATCAATTCTCGGTTTACGAAGTCCTTTAGTAGTATCCAAAAAGTGATTGATCTGCTGAAGTGAGTAAAGTTTGGTCTTACCTCCAGAGATGAGCTCCGAATCCGCTGCGTAATCTCTCATTAACTCCGTATCATCGTGCTCATTGTCAGAGTCATCCATTAAATCCATAGGGTTTTGAGATAAAATGTCATCTTTACTCTGTTTAAACGCTTCTTCAGTTGTAGTATCACTCTCAATTTTATCAGGCTGCGCCTGTCCTCCATCGCAAAACAACTCAGTTTCAGGCTGCAAACACACCTGTCCCGGGCTTGTCTCCGGCTGCGTTACAGCGGGAGCATGACTCGGCCCGGCCGCCTCCTCAACAGCCCCCGCCAGGCCGTCTCCAGAGGCCTCCAGCACCGGTCTCACTTCGGGCACATCACCGGCCGCAGAGAGCGCTCCGTCCGGCTGCGGTTCTGACGCCACAGCCGTCGCAGCAACATCTGCGCCGGCCGCCCTCTCGCTGTTCTCCGCACCTGCAGCCGGAGCTGGCCTGTCTCGCCTCGGGCAAGTTTGTCTAACATGTCCAAACTCACCACACACAAAGCATTTCATTGACTCTGAACTTATAAACACAGTGTAATCCTTTCCCTCAATACTCAACTTCACCGACAGATTTAATGGATCACTCTGAGAGTTCAGAATCATTAAAGCCTGACGCCGAAAAGACATCACGTGTCTAATCTCGGGATTTTTACATCCAAGAGGAATCATTTTAATAGGACTTACTATTTTACCATACCTCTGGAGAATTTGCTCTAGTTTTTCATTTTTAACAAACGGAGGTATGTTAGATAAAATGACTTTCTTGGCTGGGCTTGACAAAGGCAAAACAGGCACAAAAATGTCTTTGATTATCAACCCGGTTTCAACTAATTCATCCACCATTTGGCTTTCACTAAGAAAAAACACAATTGCTTTGTTCATACGAGAGGCAGATTTTATATTAGCACCACCGATCGCCGCACTCACAGCTATCAGGCAATCCTCCACTGATACCACGGCCTCAGGCATACACTTACAACCATGCTTAATTGTTAATCGTGAGAGATCCGCCATTTCCGACCCCATTTACCTCACTCTCTGACCGAAGTCAGGGGAAAAAACTAAACCTATTAACTATAAATAAGTTATAAGAAAAATAAATAAATAAATAGAAAAGTAAAGAAATCTCACTCAAACAAAGAGATACTTTCACTCCCAACAACCGGCTCCTTCCACACTCACTCCGCACATGCGCAGAAAGAGAGAGAGAGAGAGAGAGAGAGAGAGAGAGAGAGAGAGAGGGAGAGAGAGAGAGAGAGAGAGAGAGAGAAAGAGAGAGAGAGAGAAAGAGAGAGAGAGAGAGAGAGAGAGAGAGAGAGAGAGAGAGAGAGATAGAGAGAGAGAGAGAGAAAGAGAGAGAGAGAGAGAGAGATAGAGAGGGAGAGAGAGAGAGAGATAGAGAGAGAGAGAGAGAGAGAGAGAGAGAGAGAGAGAGAGAGAGAAAGAGAGAGAGAGAGAGATAGAGAGAGAGAGAGAGAGATAGAGAGAGAGAGAGAGAAAGAGAGAGAGATAGTTGTTTTTAAGTTTTAGAACTAAATTCAAACACTCTGATGCATGCACATTTTTTATATTTTAAATAACAATGAAATAATTTGTATTACCTTTTAAAAGGTGTGAAATTGCAATAGAAAATAATGACAATATTTCAGAGGTACGTTCAGCTGTGTATTTATGATGTCATAATAGTAATAAATAACAGCATGATTAATAATAATAATAAAACAACACAAAAAGGACAGTCATATGGGAGTTGAATGTAAAATCACACCCTGAATGGTTAAAATTGCCTTTAAAGATCTAATGTTAAAAATGGGTAACATGCATCAGAGGGTTAAAATCTGCACAATTTCTTTTCATCTCTAAATCGCCTGTATCTGTGTTTGATGAGCCACCCTATGCATCTTTTTTTCTTTTAGTAATGTCCCTAGACTGTCTAAGGATGTTTCGTTTCACTTTATCTGTAAGAAATAACATCACCCATTAACTTGATCCTCTCACTCACACATGGCCTTAATGAAAATGAAAGAGAAAGCTCCAGAATGATATGCCCATTAGCCTGATAAGGAAGAAAGAAGGGAGAAGTAATAGGGAAAAAAATACATTCCTACAGAGTTTGAGGCAGAGAATAATGACCTTCACTGACAAGAGTAATTCTATCAGAACAGAATCAGTGATGGCAATTAGAGGGTTGTTGTGAGCCCAGATGGGTGTGTGAAGCCTAACTGGGGTCAATTAGCAGTGGTGGACATGCAGAATGGAGCATCGCTGTCTCTAGCCCAGTCAAAAGGTATCCTGAACTTGACTTCACATATCTCTGCCCTTATTTTTATTTTATTTTTTGTTTCCCTTAGTTCATGTTTCCCTGCTCTGTTTAGTTTCTGATTCTGGTTTCTGATTATGTCCCTGTTTGTTTATGGTTACATTCAAGCTATTTTAAGGCATGACAGATTTTTTTCAAAGAAAAATAAAGTATAATGTATCATTTTGGTGATCGAAGGTGATTTTAAAATGATTGTTCTCCTAAAAATGAAATTACCCCATGATTTACTCACCCTTAAGCCATCCTGGGTGTATATGACATTCTTTGACATTCCGAATACAATCGGAGTTATATTAAAAAATGTCCTGGCTCTTCCAAGCTTTATAATGGCAGTGAATGGGCGATTTCTGTTTTGAAGTCCATCAAAGTGTATCCATCCATGATAAAAGTATTCCACACTGCTCTGGGGGGTTAATAAAGGCCTTCTGAAGTGAAGCGATGCGTTCGTGTAAGAAAAATATCCATATTTCAAACTTTATCGACTAAAATAACTAGATTCTGGCAGACAGACATAAGCATCGATTTATGGCGAAAGAGTAACATTTGACGCCTTGATGAAGGTGGAAGCACAGAGCAAAACAAATCACCAGTCACGAACTAGAAGTCTAAAACGATTTTTTTTTTAAGAGAAGAGTCGGAGGAGCTTGAGTTTGTTGCCCAGCCCTGTTTGTATGAACCGCAAGAGGCTTCAAAGCTTACGCTACTCCTACATCCTACGTCATATAGTACATCATCAAGTGTTACTCTTTTGGTGTAAGTCGACTTGCGTAGTATTTTTCTTACACATTTACATTGTTTCACTTATACGTTATGTGCTGGTATTACCTTATGAACTGTGATTACATAATACATTTCTACAGTGTTTTCATAATGAAATTCATTTCCCAGACAATAACCATCATGTCAAAAATCGTTATTTCATTGGAAAAAAAAAAAATTATTATGTACTCAAGATTTTATTACATTTTGACAAAAATATTACATTATAACCATTTAATTATATTACTAATGCAATACCTATTACATTATGTGCAGTTATTACATTGCTTTGTTATTACATTATGAGTTGCTACACCACAGAAAATAACTCAATGCAGTATTGTCAAATTCAGTTATCTTATGCAGCTTAAATGGCCAAATACACAAAATTATCTCAAAATACCCATCTTGAATAGTATCAAACGCAAACACAGTCGGTTATGTCTAAAGTGAAAGCTCTTAAAGTGAGACTAGCCTAATAAACCTCCTGCTGTCGGTGTCCTTAATGTTCATCTAACAACAAAAAGACCAACAAGAAAATCAGATATTGCTCTTGATAGGGTTTTGGTCAGGTTTTACTTTATTATTATTTCTCCTTCTTTTAACATCTTCCTTATTCACAGTTCCTATGCATTCTTCATGTTGATCCAGTAGGACATGTTCCACTGCAGTAAATGAAACCACACTCCTTTGTTTATATTTAAACTCCCATTGTAACAGTGAGCCATTACATCCCTTGCTAGGTTTCATCCATATGTTTTAGTTAGCACAATCATTCAGCCTACTGCATCAACAGACGCCACAAGAGCCACCACTGGGATGACATCAGACACAAAGCCCTCTTATTCCCAGTATCAACCAAACAAAGCATCTGTGTTTGATGGAGGGATTGCATTGAGTTGCGCAGGGCGTTCACCCTCTATCAGCCAGCAATAACAAATGACACGCACAATAAAAGTGGATATGGCGATCTGGTACTCATAATAAGGTTGCTTGGAGCTATAGGATGGGGAAGTGTTTGGGTGAGGAGAGGCTTGGTGGAGTGTAAGGGTGGTCTAAAGACTTATGAATCATACAGGGGTCACGCATCGTGTGCGATCTCATTGGCAGGGGCATCGTGTCCGTCTTGTATGATGTGGACACTGTTGTTTACCTGCAGCCCATCAAACAGCTAGTGCGAGGAGAGAGGTAAATAACTGGGAAGTAATTGCACACAAGGGGATGTGCACGTAAGAGTGTGTGCGTGCGCGTGTACAGTCTTTCCTGTTTATCTTGATGAGTGACGGTGTGTGATTGTGTGCACAGTTCTGTGCATTTTAGAACTCTTGGGAGGGCAAAGTTAGCACAGGTGTCAAGAAAGTCTTTAATTAGCAAACAAACAAACAAACAAAAACACTGAGCTCATCTGGAAGTAGAAAACGGGTCTCAAGGAAGAATGAGTTTGAAAGGTGACTGTTTTAAATCAAACCAAGACGATTAAATGAATATGAAAAGATAAGATGTCTGGCTTAATGGGATGAAATGATAACTGCCATTTTCTTTAAGGTAAAAACAGTCAGATATGACAGCCTCTTAAGTCTGTTTTTTCTTAAGTATGTCAGCTGAAGACAGTCTTTCTGCTACTTATATGGTTTTTGTTTTGCGTGCAGTCTATGAAGACAGTTCAATAGAATGACATTTCGTTTTTACAGAATCATTATCTGAACCATTCAAATGAAGATCGTGCTGTAAATGTGCAACTGGAGATAAGTGACTTGGGGCCACATTGGTTGCTGTATTTATGAGCAATGTTCCCCAAGCATTTTTGTAAAATAACAAATTCACTCTTTCTCTTATGTGCTCTATGACTATACATATCAAAATGCAGGTTGACTGGGTCCAATTACACCTTCAATGTCTATACTTGTCAAATCAAAGACAGACAGTGTAATGAGTCCACCTGAGAGTATAACCCCTTATGCCTGGCTCACACTACAGGAGTTTTAGGCCGATTTATGCCCGATTTCCCCCTCCCGAGAATCGGAGAAAATATCTTGTTGAGGACCTTGATCGGTTCCGATGTTCGGCGCAGATTATCTGGTAATGTGAGGAGTTCACAGATCGAATCCTTCACCTCCCGATCTGCTCTCACACAAATCGGGCTCACCCAGATCATATCAAACATGTTTGATATTTATCGGGATGAGCAAGATTGTGATTACGTCAGTACTGTCACAATAGCCAATAAGAAACAAGTAGGGCTGTCGTGGTGAAGGAATTCCATTGAGGTCATTTTGAATGACTCATCAGCGTGATATGCGCATAGACTGTAAAAAAAAGGATATGCCGTATTGTCTTTATTTATTTATTTATTTATTGCTAAATAAAAAAGTGTTACACTGTTGTGAAACCGAAACAAAACCGAAAACAAAAGAAAGTGGAGTAAACAGAAGGTACAGTGTCAAAATAAGGGTCCACATAATATAACAGAAGATAAACCTGACACTAAGCTTGTTAGATCATTGTTATATAACAGTTAGTTACGATCCTGGAATCTCACCTAACGAGAGGCTTTCTGCTGATATTTCACGAGTATCGTCATTGCTCGTCTCTGCGTGTTATAGACAGGCTGTCACTCAGTCCAGTTACACAGTTAGGCCACTAGGTGGCGGCAAGAGACTGCCTTTGAGTGAGTCATACATTTCCGTTGAATTAACAAAGAAATGCGGATTCATTCTAATATATGTAATGAAACAAGCTGTTCATTATTTTAATATTTAATTTTAACTTTGAGCTCCAGTTTATAAGGCTCAGCTGCCCATTCCGGCACATGGGCAAGGCAACGCTGAAGCTGATGCGTCACCTCATAGAGATGACGCCATTCATTAGAAATATCCTTAAATGTTAAAAGGATGATTTATTTTTAAAGATTTCGCTTTCCTTGGTCACGGCAATCTTTTCACGAATATGACTTGAACTGAAGGACAGATATTTAGTTTACATCCACTTTTCCGCTTCCGATCTGTTGCGTGAGATCACGTGATCATGGTGGAATCATATCTGGCACGATAATCATATTAACATTTTGTAGTGTGTGATGCGCCACGATTTTCAAATCTTGTTGTGTGAGCATGTTTAAGATTTGAGGGAAGAAAATCTGCAAAGATTCTCCTTAAGTGTGTGGTGCTACCAGATTTCAAAATCGGTTAGGATTTTAAAACTCCTGTAGTGTGAGCCAGGCATTAACTGTCATCCCCCTTTTTGAAAATGGACGTTAAAATGCATTATTCAAACTTAAATTTGTATTTGACATACAATTTGTAATACATGGTTTCTCAAATGAGTATGTGATCCTGTAATTTGTAAGGACAATTAATAGTTTTAAAAACATTGGACTTTTAATTTATTGACTATACAGCATAGGCTACAAGTCTCTCATCCTGCACAAGATACCTCAAGGAATCCAAGTCTTTCATGTGAGCATGGGACAGTCTTGAGATCAAATTTCTACACTTTAGTGATACAGTCGCATTGCTGGTTTATTCTACTTTGTAATTTTGCATTCTTCAAAACCTTCAAAACTTTAAAATATGGTTTCTTTTAAGTCCAGAAATAAAAATAAAATAAAAAATCCTGACCATCAGTTTCTTCACATAATACAAAATGGTGGCATTTGTGTCATAACGAGATAAGGTGCAATTAACAAGCCATGCGTAATTAGCGAAAGCCTGCTGATATGGCCCAGTTTGTTGAGGTGGTCAAAAATGAAGGAGGAGATACAGACTTGAGCTTATTTAGGAAATAATTTCCTTTGGGGCTTTCTACATCATATTTTGATGCTTTGATCATTTTCTTATATAAGCCTAAAATAAAGGCACAGTGTGCTTTCACACCCTGGAACACTCTGAACTGGTCATTTATTATTTTCCATGTCATTTATTAGTCCTCAAATCTAACAGTGACATTTCTGGCTGCATCTTTTGTACTTTGATCAAATCCATCAAACCATACCCTGAAGCCTCATTTATGATTAGTTTAGACAAGATGGTGAATTATCACACCAAAAATAAATAAACAAATAAAATAAAGATTCAGTGAATTAATACATCATAGGTGATCATGAGGTTAGCAGCATGGGTTCATTCAGTTTTTTATTACTGAATACAAATGTTAATATTGTCAAGGATACTGATTACCATGAATAATTTAACACAATTATTCAGAAGTACATTTAAAGATAGCTCAACTTCATTGAGAGGAATACATTCATTTGATCTTATTACAAAATGCTAGGTGGCATTTTATGTCATTTGAGATGGACTGAATCTACCTCTCCAGTCATCATGTACAGGACGTTTCTTTTGCGAACAGCATTGTTAAACCAATTGTGTTGAGTTCTGTCAATACTGCTCAATGCAATGGGAATGATTGGAATCATTTTAGTTATTGAACAGTATTCTTGAATCAGGCGACCTGATATTACCCATAAATCAATGCATCCTTTAAGGCCTTCATGTGCTGGACAGCACAATAATAATGTGAAAAATGTAAATGGCAGACTGATGAACTTCAAAGCAGCTTCAAAAGACAAGGACAGAAAATTTAGACCTGTCAATCTCTGTTTGATAGCCTTTCCATCTCCCCTGATAGCCCAATTCATACTTTGCACGTGACGTCACAAGTGCTGGCTGGCGGGCAAAAACGTCGTTCCCTTTCGTTGTCACTCCGAGTTACGTCGGATGACGACGAATGGGGTTTCGCTTAGAAAGCCTATCAACTTCGAGTATTACAAAACGAGCCAATGGCAAAGAAATGCCATGGGTCTGCGGAATTTGCATGACGTAACTCCGCCCCACCTCGTGGGGATAAAAGGAGGACGCCAGCAACAGGCAGATATGTTTTCGCTTCGGAGCCAAGTGTAATTCTTCACTCCTTAAGCTATCTCTGATTGTCAGCTTCTTACGAGACGAGCAACTCTCCAGTGTTGGTGTGACGGCGATCTCCCGGCGAGTGCACACTTCCTGCTTATCTGAGCGTGGTTTGCCAGCGAGTGTGTTCTCCGCGGGCGCTTCAGCACTGAGTTTCTCTCACAAAAAGAGCTTGCACGCGGCACGTCTTTTTAAAGATGCCTCGCCCGTGCACTTCTGGTTGCGGTCGACTGGTGTCTGACTCTGATGGGCACGAGCGCTGTTTGGTGTGTTTGGGCTTTGATCACGCTAAAGCAGCGCTCGTGGATGAGTCATGTTCTTTCTGTGGGAACATGACCATCGCAACACTTAGATCGAGACTCAAGGATCTCGCAAGAGTGAGAGTCCCCTCATCCACACCCCGATCTAGCGCCTCCTCGAGAGGCTCTACTTCGGCTGGTGGCCAGGGTGATCTGAGGGTGACTGTGTGGAACAAAGCGCCGACTATGTGTCCGTGCCCCGCAGCACCTTCTCCAGTGTTGCAACCCGCGAGCGTTCAGGGGATCATCGCGGGACCGTCCTTTGATGTCCCGCGGGTGTCCTTTGGCGCTCCAGAGGAAGATGCGATGTCGATCGCAGCATCACTAGGCGGGTCTGATTCGTCTGGAAGTGACGACTCGTCACAGCTGCCACCCTCGGGTGTGAATACGGCTGTGGCTCAGTCTGATCCAGAGATGATGGCCATGCTTTCCCGGGCGGCCGCGAGCATTGGTTTGGAGTGGAACCCTCCACCCTGTCCTGAGCGCTCGCGGCTGGACGATTGGTTTTTGGGTGCAGCTGCGGCTTCCCGTCCTCAGCCTGCCCCAATACCTTTCTTCCCGGACGTGCATGATGAAATCTCGAAGTCCTGGAAGACTCCCATGTCTTCCCGCGACCGCTCGTTGATTTCATCCGCCTTTCCTCCCCTCGATGGGGCAGCTGCCCGTGGGTACACTGGGCTCCCCCCGGTTGAGCGCTCTGTTGCGATGCAGTTGTGTCCTCAGAGTGCCTCTTCTCGCGGCGAGCCTAAGCACCCATCCAAGGCCTGTAGGTTCTCGTCTACCCTAGTGGCGAAGTCCTACAGAGCGGCGGGACAGGCGGCTGCCTCTTTGCATGCCATGGCCACTCTGCAGGTCTATCAGGCGCAGATGCTAAGGGACATGCACGAGGGTAGGACGGACCCAGGGCTCTTCGATGAGCTGCGCGCCGCCACCGACCTCGCCCTCCGGGCGACGAAGGTGACCGCACGCTCCCTGGGTCTGGTGATGTCCACAGCTGTGGTCCAGGAGACGTACTTGTGGCTGAACCTGGCTGACATGCGGGACGCTGAGCGCTCTCGCCTGCTCGACTCCCCCATGTCCCAGGCCGGCCTATTCGGCGGTGCGGTGGAGGATTTCGCCCAACAGTTCTCCACCGCCCAGAAACAGACTGAGGCCATTAGGCACATTCTGCCCCGACGGCCCGCTGCTGCCTCCACCCAGCCGACGGGCAGATCCCTCAGTCTGTTCGCCGCCGAGGGCGCCCTCCTGCGGCTCCCGCCCCTCCCGCCCGGCCCAAGCAGCAGCCTCCACCCAGGCCCGGTCGCGGAGGAAGCCGACCGGCTTCTACAGCCCGTACTTCATTGTCCCCAAGAAAACCGGTGGGTTACGACCAATCCTGGACCTGCGTGTGCTGAACCGTTCCCTTCACAGGCTGCCGTTCAAGATGCTCACTGCCAAACACATTCTCGGATGTGTGCGGCCCCAGGATTGGTTTGCAGCAATCGACCTGAAGGACGCCTACTTTCATGTCTCCATTCTCCCTCGACACAGACCGTTCCTTCGGTTTGCCTTCGAGGGGCAGGCATACCAGTACGCGGTTCTCCCTTTCGGGCTAGCCCTGTCTCCTCTCGTCTTCACGAAGGTCGTCGAGGCAGCCCTTGTTCCCCTTCGGGAACACGGGGTTCGTATCCTGAACTACATCGACGACTGGCTGATCCTAGCTCACTCTCGAGACCAGGTATGCGAACACAGGGACCTAGTGCTCCGGCACCTAGCTCGTCTGGGCCTTCGGGTCAACTGGGAAAAGAGCAAACTTTGCCCCGTGCAGAGGATCTCTTTTCTCGGTATGGACATCGACTCGGTCGCCATGTCCGCGCAGCTTACGAGCGAGCGTGCGCAGTCACTGCTGACTTGCCTGAGACAGTTCAAGGGCAAGAGTGCGGTTCCACTGAAACTCTTTCAGAGGCTCCTGGGGCATATGGCATCTGCAGCCGTGGCAACACCGCTCGGATTGCTTCATATGAGACCGCTTCAGCTTTGGCTTCGCGACCGAGTCCCGAGGTGGGCATGGCAACACGGCACCTTCCGAGTAACTGTTACTCCGTCCTGCCGTCAGACCTTCACCCCGTGGTCGGACCTCAGTTTTCTACGGGCCGGAGTGCCCCTGGAACGAGCTTCGCGGCATGTTGTTGTAACGACAGATGCCTCCTCCACGGGCTGGGGTGCCATGTGCAATGGACGTGCTGCCGCGGGCTCCTGGACAGGACCCCGCCGCCTCTGGCACATCAATTGCCTCGAGTTGCTGGCTGTACGTCTTGCTCTGCGCCGCTTCCGGGCTCCGTGCTCAAGAACCAACACGTACTAGTCCGTTCAGACAATACCGCCACTGTAGCGTACATCAACCATCAAGGTGGTCTACGCTCCCGCCGTATGTCGCAACTCGCCCGCCACCTCCTCATATGGAGTCAGAAGCATCTGAGGTCGCTTCATGCCATTTACATCCCCGGAGCCCTGAACTGTGCAGCCGACGAGCTCTCACGGCTTCAGCCCCTCCCGGGAGATTGGCGACTCCATCCCCAGTCGGTTCAGCTGATTTGGGACCAGTTCGGGGACGCACAGATAGATCTGTTTGCCTCTCACGACTCGACCCATTGCGCCCTGTACTATTCCCTGACCGAGGGCACGCTCGGCACGGATGCACTGGCGCACAGCTGGCCGCGGGGCCGCAAATATGCGTTTCCCCCAGTGAGCCTTCTTGCGCAGACCCTGCGCAAGGTCAGGGAGGACGAGGAGCAGGTCATTCTGGTCGCGCCATACTGGCCCGCCCGGACCTGGTTTTCCGAACTAGTACTCCTCGCGACAGCACCTCCCTGGCCGATTCCCCTGAGGAAGGACCTCCTTTCTCAGGGACGGGGCACCCTATGGCACCCTCGTCCCGATCTTTGGAACCTCCACGTGTGGCTCCTGGACGGGACGAAGCAGGTTTGAGTACCCTTCCACCTACGGTGGCGGCTACCATCACTTCCGCTAGAGCGTCGTCCACGAGACACGTCTACGCGTTGAAGTGGAACCTCTTCGTCAACTGGTGCTCTTCTCTTCAAGAAGACCCCCGGAGATGTTCGATTAGTGTCGTGCTTTCCTTCCTTCAAGATAGGCTGGAGCGAAGGCTGTCTCCCTCCACCCTGAAAGTCTATGTTGCCGCTATTGCCGCACACCATGACCCAGTCGAAGGTAAGTCTGTTGGAAGGCACGACCTGATCATCAGGTTCCTGAGAGGAGCGAGGAGACTGAATCCTCCTCGTCCTCCTCTCGTTCCCTCTTGGGACCTCTCAGTGGTTCTAACTGCCCTGCGGAGTGCTCCATTTGAGCCTTTGCAATCAGTGGAGCTTAAGTTCCTGTCTATGAAGACAGCGCTCCTGGTTGCATTGGCCTCCATCAAGAGGGTGGGGGACTTGCATGCATTCTCCGTTGACGAAGCGTGCCTGGAATTTGGGCCGGCTTACTCTCACGTGATCCTGAGACCCCGGCCTGGATATGTGCCCAAGGTTCCTACCACTCCCTTCCGGGACCAGGTGGTGAACCTGCAAGCGCTGCCCCCGGAGGAGGCAGACCCAGCCTTGGCACTGCTCTGTCCAGTACGCGCCCTCCGCGCCTATGTAGACAGGACGCAGTGTTTCAGGACCTCAGACCAGCTCTTTGTCTGTTATGGTGGGAAGCTGAAGGGAAAGGCTCTCTCCAAGCAAAGGTTGTCTCACTGGATAGTGGACGCCATTGCCTTGGCATACCAGCAGCAAGGTCGACCGTGCCCCCTTGGTGTGACTGCCCACTCCACCCGGAGTGTGGCATCCTCTTGGGCTCTAGCGCATGGCGCCTCGCTAACAGACATCTGCAGAGCTGCAGGCTGGGCGACACCTAACACATTCGCCAGATTCTACAATCTCCGAGTGGAGCCAGTGTCCTCTCGTGTACTCGCTTCAACCAGCTAGTACTGGACCCGCTCAGGTGTCTTCGCTTGCTCGCCATTCCACTCCACGGACTGGATACGTGCGATATTCTCCTCAGGTGAGCTTCCCCGAAAAGCCCTGAGTTCCTCCAGCACTCCTGACGTTGGCGCCAGTGTCTATTGCCTGTGCGTCGGCTAGGTGCCTCCCGTGTGCATGGTCCCTCCCCTGAGCGACCCCCACATGTGTATTTCCACTGTAAGCCTCTCTGAGCGTGTGTCTTTCCCTTGGCAAGCCACCTTGCCACCCCTGGGGTTGAAATATTCCACCTGCGGCTGGACACCCCAGTGTTCTCCATATGTCTCCTTCGGGTCATATGTGTATTCTCTAAGTCCCCCCCCCCCTCTGGGTTGGCAGTAATTGCATATTTCCCCTAAACTTTGGGATATGCTCCCCAGTGTACCTTGGTATTCCTGTGCTAAATAGGAGTCCTTCGTCCGTGCCAGTCTCACGACAGGGATCTCAGATTTACGCAGGGCACTGGAAGACAGCTGAGAAGGTGGCGTGATTAGACTGGTGACCCCATTCGTCGTCATCCGACGTAACTCGGAGTGACAACGAAAGGGAACGTCTCGGTTACGTATGTAACCCTCGTTCCCTGAGTAGGGAACGGAGACGTTACGTCTGCCTGCCACTTTCCACTGTACCGCGGGGATCGCCTGAGCTCAGTCTTGGCTCCTCAGCGAAGAAACATATCTGCCTGTTGCTGGCGTCCTCCTTTTATACCCACGAGGTGGGGCGGAGTTACGTCATGCAAATTCCGCAGACCATTGGCATTTCTTTGCCATTGGCTCGTTTTGTAATACTCGAAGTTGATAGGCTTTCTAAGCGAAACCCCATTCGTCGTCATCCGACGTAACGTCTCCATTCCCTACTCAGGGAACGAGGGTTACATACGTAACCGAGACGTTCTCTAGCAAGGAAACCCAGTAAACTAATCAAGGATCTTGCCAGGACGTCGCCAGTTTTAATATACAAAAGTTGGTCTTTTGAGGTGTAAACGACATGCCAGATAGTTGTTGTACGATTGGATGCTCTATTATTCAGCATAATCGGGTTAAGAACGTGCATGTAAACGTGCTCATTCCCTTAAAGTGAAAGTAGAAATGGACTGAGCTTTCAGCATCTGTCGCTGCATTAACGCCGCATTCTCTTCTCTATCTTAATTTACTGGCTTAATATTTCTCGTGTGGACCTACATTAATGACAGTAAAAAATCGTTTCGTCATTTTAGTGATATTATTAATATTTAGTAATTGTATTGTTTTTAGTGTTATTAGTGTCATTAAACATTTTGTTAATGTGCTATGGAAACAAAATAGCCTCACTATATAATTAATTGTAGGCTAGTATTGGAAATTTGCCGTTTTTTCAGCATTTGTTGCCCGCCAGGTATCCATGGTAGTCACGTGACTGCAAAGTATGAATTGTTACACCTCAGGACTATAAACAGTTTACAGTTTGAAACCTATATAGGATGGTCCATGAACTCAAGAACCGCTAATATTTCCCCTCTTTCTCTGTCAACAGTCTGTCCTTAAGCAAGACACTAACTTCCATGCAGCTCAAGGGAATTTGTTCCGGCAATTATTGTACTGTGAGTCACTTCAGATAAAACGTCTACAAAAATGACAAGTCACTTTCATTGTTTACTGCTACAGAGGAAAGCGCACATCTCCCATAAATGCTCCTCCCATTAACAACGGTCTAAATTCAAGGAAAAGAAGTATGTATATTTATGGACTGCAACATCCAGCTCAGCAATTTGGATGATAAATCACTTTTCAGGGAAACAAACTCTTTGGTGTACCTATATATTAAATATATTAAAGACAAATAGACAAAGACAATAGAGAACCTCCTTTTTTTAAGTCTTTATTAATTCTTATAATTCTCTCTCTCTCTTTTGCCTCTAACAACTGCAAGCAATGAGAAAGCCAGAGAGAGAGAGAGAGAGAGAGAGCAAGGAGACTGTGGCAAGAAAAATAGATTGTGCAGTGCTAATGCAATATGGAAAACAAAGTACTCCTCTGGAATATCATAGATTTTTGGGTTTTGTATGGTGCACAACACACCTGTGGGTGCTACATTTAGCATCTGTTTAAAATGGATTGTGGATGGGTAAGATGTTTGGATGTCCTCTCACACAGAGAGTCTGACATCACGAGGAATGCGAGAGAAGAAATATCAGAGAGTGAAGTCTGTGCACTGCTTTCTTCACATGATCCCAACAATGCCTGCAGCCTAATACAGTATCAGAGGAGGACGAGTAAGACAGGGAGGCACAAAGAGAACGAATAGAAACAAGAGCGATAGACCATCTCAGTTACAGCAGATGACTAAAAGATGACGAGCTACAGATGAGATAAGGCTGAGAAAGAAAAAGGTGCGTATGGATACTGGAGCCAGTGTGCTGGGAGTAGAGTGGAATCTGTCCGACAGGTTAACGCATTCTCATTCTTTGGCGTCATATGTGACGCCATATGACAAAACGGCGAAATACTACGCACATGGCACCCTTTATCGTCAATATAACACGCACTGTGATGGGTAGGTTTAGGTGTGGGGTAGGGTCTGCGTCTCATATTCACGCTAAAGGATGCCAGTCAACTTTATGACGCCTTGGGTTCGCGTGTTATATTCACGCTAAAGGGTGCCATGTGCGTAGTATTTCGCCGTTTTGTCATATGGCGTCACATATGCCGCCAAAGGATGAGAACGGGCTCGACAGGTACATGTCTCCATTGGCCAGCGGATATCCAATTTACGATCCCCTTAAGCCTAAATCTGAGGCTTGGCTTTATTCACTGTGAATTCAAGCAGCTCTATGCTTTTTATTCATCACAATCATGGCAATTAGTCATTTGGAAACATTCATTTCTACCTCGAGAGTCTGAATGATGAGATTAGTGCACTTATCACTAAATCTCGATTTGTTATTTTTAAAAGCACTTAAATCTTTTTTACTCCCTAAAGGTGCGTACGGAATTTTGTTATTTATTATTATTATTTTGTACCATACAAATTTATAAACTGTGTTCTTACATTGGCAGATTTACTACTGTAAGCCTACAATAATAATGTCAGCCACGTATGGTGATAGAGAGGCCAACGTTTCGTAGTGCAGCTTCAGTATGCTGCAAAATTAGCAGTTTCTCAGGTTTTATTGTATATATATATATATATATATATATATATATATATATATATATATATATATATCTGTTTGAGTAAAATTAATATTTTTGATTTATTCTACAAACTAATGGCAACATTTCTTCCAAATTTCAAATAAAAATATTGTCACTTAGAGCATTTATTGGCCGAAAATGACAACTGGTCAAAATAACAAAAAAAGCTGCAATGTTTTCAGACCTTGAATAATGCAAGGAATACAGTTTATATTTTATATTTTATATTCATTTTTAAACAACACAGTACTAACATTTTAATTTAGGAAGAGTTCAGAAATCAGTATTTGGTGGAATAACCCTGATTTCCAATCACAGCTTTCATGGGTCATGACATGCTCCCTATCAGTAGGTCACATTGTTGTTGGGCAACTGTGTCAATCCTGGTGAAAAATTCAAGCAGTATGGCTTTATTTAATAGTTGGTGACCCTCTTGCTTACATTCCAGGGGTTTTCAGTGGGTTTTAGGTTTTGAGATTGTGATGGCCATGACGAGGTCTTAATCTGGTGGTCCTCCATCCACACCTTGATTGGCCTGGCTTTGAGGATTGGAGCATTGTCCTCCTCGAAAAAACAATCCTTCAAGTAGGGCAACATTGTCAGAGCAGAAGGAAGCAATTTTTCTTTTAGGATAATCTTGTACATGGCTTAAGTTATGCAAAGATGTATCTGCCCGATTCTGCCTAACTGAAGAGCACCAACTGAAGATAACCAATCCTCCACCAAATTACAGAGTGGGTGTGAGAGACTATGGGTTGTAGGCCTCTCCAGGTCTCTGTCTAACCATTAGAGGACCAGGTGTTGGAAAAAGCTGAAAACTGGTCTCATCAGAGAAGATCCGAATCAGGCATGTTCCCCAACTCATCAATTTTTGCAGGACAATGCTCCAATCCACATAGCCAGGCCAAAAAAGGTGTTGATGGAGGACCACCAGATCAAGACCCTCTCATGGCCATTGCAATATTTATTAATAAATCAGTTTATTAAACTCATAGGATATTTAGTATCTATAATTTTCCACAGCGATTATTGGCCAGGTAGCACAAATGAACTAGGATAATTAGACACAAAGACATACATAAACTCTTTTCTTACACAACACCATTTCCCCCCCTTTTATTATTCATCAACCATCCTAGCACTCTGCCCTAGTACACCAACAAGCTCTTCCTCAAGCACACCAGTGATCTTTGTGTGTACAGTAGTGCCCTTGGGCTTGCGATCACATTCTCTTCACTTTAAGCTTCTCTCCACCTCATAGCCTCCCTCATTTACCCTCCTTATTGTCAAGGCTCATTTAGAGGCCACCAACTTCGCCTCACTCAAATTAAAAACCTGCATCCCCGGGGTTAAAGCCCTCTTTGCTGCTATGCCCAGTGGGCACTCAACTTCAACTTACCCCAGGATAGAATACCGACTGCTGCTTCACATCCGCCAAGTTCAAGAGGGAGTTCTGAGAAAAGAAAAGGGTCAGAGATGGGGTTTTAGAGTTAGGACAATCATGCAAAATCAGTATCAAGGGCAGATGTCCGTGCAGAGCTGGATGTTCTAGTTCAGACTATCTAAAAGTTAAAGCCTGGGGGGTTGGGGGTAGCGAAAGACAGGTTTGGGTAAGAATGCAGCTGTCAGGTCACATAGAATTGGATCTGAATGAGAGAAATTAACCTAGGAAACAATGTATAAACAAAAATGGATCATAATTTCAGATACGTTGATCCGGTCTGTCCACTTATAATCTTCGTGGAGATTAATGTCATATTCTCTCCCGATAGCGTTTTTTTAGAGAAGTCTCAGAACTAGCACGCATTCGATTCCTCCTCACTGAGTATAGTGCCCTGTCAGCATTATTTGACTGAATAATTACACCCCTATAAGCAACTTACGCCTCTCGTATGCCCCCCACTGCACCTCCTTACCCCTGCCTCTCTGTCAATCACATAACACATAACATCAAATCACATAACAGGCACATTTGCATCCCTTGAGTGGACATGCAATTATCCCAATAATGTCCTGCAAGTCCAGTCCTCAGTGAGTGTGGTGGAATGTGGTTTGACAGGCATTGGACAGAGAAAAGAGGCACCATGAAGCAGTATCAAATGCTCTTATTTCCCCCCTTCCTTTGTGTACAGTAAAACACACTTTCCCCAAAAAATATACTTTTATTTCTTGGGCCGTATACTGAATAAGAATAAGTATAATAATAAGATTAAGAATAATTAATCTTATTAAGATTAATAAGATTAATTGGACATGCAATTATCCCAATAATGTCCTGCTAGTCCAGTCCTCAGTGAGTGTGGTGGAATGTGGTTTGACAGGCATTGGACAGAGAAAAGAGGCACCATGAAGCAGTATCAAATGCTCTTATTTCCCCCCTTCCTTTGTGTACAGTAAAACACACTTTCCCCAAAAAATATACTTTTATTTCTTGGGCCGTATACTGAATAAGAATAAGTATAATAATAAGATTAAGAATAATTAATCTTATTAAGATTAATAAGATTAATTACCCCCCCCCCCCCCCCCCCCCCCCAATAAATTAGGTCTAAATTGCAAGATTGTTTTGTATATCATTTATGAACAACAATTAAAGAATATGTTCTAATTTCTAACCAAGTTAAATAATTTATATCTTATCCATATTAAAATCCATGTGTCACGATGTGGGTTTGTGTCCTGTCATGTTCTTTGGTTCCCTGTCTTGTTCATTAGTTTTCCCAGGTGTTTCTGATTTTCCCACGCCCCCTTGTAATACTGTTAGCTCGTTTGTCCCTGATTATTTAAGCCCTATGTTCCTGCCCTGTCTTTGTGAGTTGTTGAATGTATGATAGATGTTAACGTTGGTTATTTCTGTATCCTTGAGTCCTGTTTCTGAGTCTTTGAATCCTGTTCCTGTCTAAGTTTGTTAATAAAGCCACACTGCGTCTGGATCCAGCCTCATCGCTATTTCTAAAGCACCACGTTACAGAACAACTCACCACGAAATGGATCCAGCAGTTGTCAGCAACCGGGCTCTGGGAGAATACCTGTCGACGTTATTGCAAGAGGGCCAGTCCGTCCAAAGGTACGCAAAGGATTTTCTGTCCATTTGCCATCTGGGAGCGCTAGATGAGATCCAGCTCATGGACCTGTTTTGGAACGGGCTGGATTATAAGATCGCTCGATGGATGCCGAGGGATCTTACTGAATGGACTCTTGACCGGTATATTGCTCAGGCTTGCTCCTTGGATGATCTCTTCTCGATTACGGGCTTGTTCTACTCGACACCTGCCGGGCTCTCGTCGCCTCTCGTAAGCCCAACCGAGGCCGCGCTTCACGTGAGCCCCGACGAGCATGCATTTCACGTGAGCCCCGACGAGCATGCATTTCACGTGAGCCCCGACAAGCCCGCACTTCTCGTCTGCCCCGCCGAGCCTGCGCCTCATGTGAGCCCTGCCGAATCCAGTGAGTCAAGTGCCGCCGAGTCAAGTGCCGCCGAGCCAAGTGAGTCAAGTGCCGCCGAGCCAAGTGAGTCAAATGCCGCCGAGCCAAGTGAGTCAAGTGCCGCCGAGCCAAGTGAGTCAAGTGCCACCGAGTCTACCGAGTCAAGTGAGTCAACTGCCGAGTCAAGTGCCACCGAGTCAAGTGAGTCAACTGCCGAGTCAAGTGCCACCGAGTCAAGTGAGTCAAGTCCCGAGTCAAGTGAATCAAGTGCCGAGTCAACTGCCGAGTCAAGTGCCGCCGAATCAAGTGAGTCAATTGCCGCCGATTCAAGTGAGTCAAGTGCCGCCGATTCAAGTGAGTCAAGTGCCGCCGAGTCAAGTGAGTCAAGTGCCAGTGAGTCAAGTGCCGCCGAGTCAAGTGAGTCAAGTGCAAGTGAGTCAAGTGCAAGTGAGTCAAGTGCAAGTGAGTCAAGTGCAAGTGAGTCAAGTGCAAGTGAGTCAAGTGGACCATGTGAATCCTGGATTCGGGACAGAATTACAATTTGTCAAGTGCCGCCGAGTCAAGTGAGTCAAGTGCCGCCGAGTCAAGTGAGTCGAGTTCCAGGTCAAGTGAGTCGAGTTCCAGGTCAAGTGAGTCGAGTTCCAAGTCAAGTGAGTCGAGTTCCAAGTCAAGTGAGTCGAGTTCCAAGTCAAGTGAGTCGAGTTCCAAGTCAAGTGAGTCGAGTTCCAAGTCAAGTGAGTCGAGTTCCAAGTCAAGTGAGTCGAGTTCCAAGTCAAGTGAGTCGAGTTCCAAGTCAAGTGAATCCAGCCAAGTGAAAGTTTCAAGCCCAGTGAAGCGCCGTCGCAGGAGGAGGAGGACTCGTTTTGCTCGCCAGGCTCCGGAGGGCGTTCCCAGATGCCTCGCCCTGCCGGCCCCGCCTCTGCGCCTCGCCCTGCCGGCCCCGCCTCTGCGCCTCGCCCTGCCGGCCCCGCCTCTGCGCCTCGCCCTGCCGGCCCCGCCTCTGCGCCTCGCCCTGCCTGCGCCCTTCAAGCTCCGGGAGGGCTTTCCTGAACCCGTGGATTTCCCCAAGTATTTTTTGGGGGGGGGGCAAGGGTCCGGTGAGGAGACCATGAGGGCTGCGCCGCCATGGTCGTCTGCAGGGGCTTCACCTCCATGGCCGCCATCACGTCCTGCTCCGCCCTGGCCTTCGCCTCGTCCTGCTCCGCCCTGGCCTTCGCCTCGTCCTGCTCCACCCTGGCCTTCGCCTCGTCCTGCTCCACCCTGGCCTTCGCCTCGTCCTGCTCCGCCCTGGCCTTCGGCCCAGTCTGGTCCGCCCACGCTCTGCGGCCCAGGCCCGCCTTGCCTAGGTCCAGGTCCCGTTCCCCTGCATGGGCCTGGCCCCCCATCCCTCCCCCAAGACCGCCCTCCTGGACTTTTGTTTGTTTATTTTGGGCTTCAGGAGCCGCCCTTAGGGGGGGGGTTATGTCACGATGTGGGTTTGTGTCCTGTCATGTTCTTTGGTTCCCTGTCTTGTTCATTAGTTTTCCCAGGTGTTTCTGATTTTCCCACGCCCCCTTGTTATCCTGTTAGCTCGTTTGTCCCTGATTATTTAAGCCCTATGTTCCTGCCCTGTCTTTGTGAGTTGTTGAATGTATGATAGATGTTAACGTTGGTTATTTCTGTATCCTTGAGTCCTGTTTCTGAGTCTTTGAATCCTGTTCCTGTCTAAGTTTGTTAATAAAGCCACACTGCGTCTGGATCCAGCCTCATCGCTATTTCTAAAGCACCACGTTACACCATGTTAAACTAGTTTTTCTTTTTACAGCCCTAATATATACGTTATAACGAGGGAGTATAAAGCTGCAAAGTATAAAGAGAGAGAGAGAGAGAGAGAGAGAGAGAGAGAGAGAGAGAGAGAGAGAGAGAGAGAGAGAGAGAGAGAGAGAGAGAGAGAGAGAGAGAGAGAGAGAGAGAGAGAGAGAGAGAGAGAGAGAGATTTAATCAGTGTAATAAACTCACAGCTCATTAATACTGATACTACCCCACCCTCCGTAGACATTATTTTGGGTCAGTAAACTATCCTCATCAATACCCTGCAGTGATGGCTGCTAACTTTGCCAATTAGACAAAGATGAAAAGACATTGCCTGTTTTTTAACAGATTTTTAAGGTCCTCTGTTACCTCTACTGTGTTTAAGTGCAACTCCAGCACTTTATTCTCCCATTGGCATGTCTGACTGCCGTGACATTTAGTTCAGGCAAACTGACTGTTTTCTTTTAGTCTCTTAAAAGTACTGTACTGTCAAAAAAACAACAACAAAAAAAACAAAAACAAATTGTCATCAGTGAAGGTGATGCTGGGATATTTGTTGTTTACTGAATTTGTGGGGTCCATTATTTCTGCTCTAAGTGTAATTATATTTGTATTACCTGCTGCCTGTCAAGGTCACGGCTGTAGACATTTGCAGCTGCTCTTCAAATGTCTGACCTTGCCATGGGCACACAGCAAAACGTATTGGATAAAGAGTAAGTGGCTTACTATAAGACACACATCTACTGCAGGTAAAAACTACAGTAATCAGTCAGACTGCAAGCTGTCTGAGGTCATCTTAAATAAAGCAAACGAGAGTGTGAGCATTACAGGCAAAAATCACTGCAACTCCATCACCTTGCAGTGGATAATTGAAATAATCTTGTGTGAGTGGCTATCTTAGTGTGAAATATTCAAACGAGCCACTACAGATACTACAGGCCACACATAATGGCCTTGCATATTACAGTCTGTAGAAACATGAAATAATATGCATGATAATTACATGATAGTACACAAAGAGAGTGAGAAAACAGTGTATTTTACAGTACATTTAATCACTGTATCACATTTAATTGTATTATTACAATTAATCATACAAAGGATGTATTAATAACTTTTAAAATTGCTTTAAAAGTGCTGGAGTTTACAAAATTCAATCAAACTCCACTGCTGGAATTTACAAAATCCAACCAGATTTTTGGTTACAAATCTGATTGTTTGTTGGCTAAGTTTACAGCTTATGCCAAATTTTGGCTTACAACCAGGGTTAGGTACTTCTACATCAGTGTCATTCACCTATTATTTCCCTCTGATTCAAGGGATAAGCTATGGGTAGGGTTAGGTTTGTAGGCAATATATATATATATAAAGTGTATAGACTTACAGGAATCTTCTAAAAGGAATGTTGTTCTAGGATCAACAAAATATGTTGATCCAGGAACATGTCTTACTTGGCAAAATCACAGTGTTTTAAATAATTAACATACACTTTAATTTTATGGACCATGCTGGAGCACCACATTTCCCTGAATTATCTAATCTATCCTAACATGTTTACAATGGAACCAGAAAATATGAAACAGGAAACTGTTTATTCCACATACAAGGAAATAAAAGTGGGCATGATTAGTAAAATTAGCGGAGTCATTATTACAACTTGTATTTTCTGTTGTGTTGAACTTTGCTCAAATGCAATTCAGTAAATTACATTTGCTGTCAAAATCCTGTGGTTTGTGGCCAATTCAATAAAAAAAAAAACAAAAAAAAACATTGTATGAATTGAAAGGAAGCCAATTCTAAAAACTGAATTTTCTAAAAACTGACGCAACCCTGGAAAATGCTGTGGTACTTCAGGTAATTCAGCTTTCTCTTTACATAGAAATGCGGGTCTCGCTTGCTCTCCAAATCCACACATCTCCTGTTCTTGATCATTTTAAGCACACACACATAAAGACAACTCTGTACGACTGCAGCGTTAGACCTGTATTTAGCAGGAAAGCGGGGAAGCTAATGGATGTTATGAAGGGAACCGTCCCTCAAAATGTTACAGCTGAAATAGACAGGCCTGAGGGACGGTAAGACAGTCAGGTAATGTACTCTTCTCCCGCAAATGACGGCACACAATTATCAATGTCCCATCCTAATCTAGCTGTGATTCACTTTAACAAAAAGAGAGGGGCCATATAATGAGAGAAATTATACTTCCTTCATCTGCTGCTATTTTCACTTACTCTTGAATTATAGTGTCTGAAAAGACCTGATGGCTCTTATGTGCACTCTGTTATAAAATAAATAAATTTATCTATAAAAAAAAACATTTAATAAATAAATAAAAATAGGGCTAGAATATGAATTACTCCTGGTGATCAGCGTATTAGTCCTCTTGACACTGACGTTCGTAGACTTTCATTACCTCCTTTTGGACACTCTATGGATTACTTGAAAAGAGTGACTTCATGACTGTGAGCCGGAGCGTCATCCTCATTCCACTCTTGACAGGAACTACAATTACTCGCAACCTGATTAATCTGAGTTGCCAACAGAATGGCAGGGTGCACACAATATCAAAAGACAGACAGGAATATTAAGTACACTACTAGACCTGCAAGGCCATGGTAATTGCCTCAGATTATTGGATCCCCGCACAGTGTGGGGAAATTCTATGAGATATGACTGCATGATTATGACAGGAGATAATGAAAATTACAAAGATGATGATCATAGCAGCACCTGGACAATGCTATATGACACTACCCTTGTTACACATGTTACTGAAAACTAAATTATCATCATCATTAATACTATACAGGGTGCGAACTACGGGAGAGCTAGGGAGAGCTCGGCCCCCCTTAATAAGACATGGGCTCCCCTGAGAACGTGATCTGGAAATATTGCGGGGTCTCAAAAAATATTGACAATGTTTTATTTTGACGTGCAATTTCAGTTTTGTGTAATGTGATCATCGTGGAGTATTATGCGTAAAATAGCAAAAATATAATTAATTCATGCATGACGGCGATTTAAACCTAATTCACTTCAATAAAGATAACTATACATGCTATTCTTGTCATGAGCATCAAGGTGTGGTGGCGCTGCATTGCAAATTCCAATCATGTTTAGTATGTTAACTCAAAGATTCGTCGAAAAGATATAAACGTTGATCTGCGCGCGAAGTCCCTGAAATCCATTCTGACTTAAGGTAAGGCATGTTCTCTTACGAGAGTATCTCTGGTACTGCGTAATAGCTTACGCTACGGGGAAAACCTCTTTTCCACGAGATATTGAAGCCAAAAATTTTCCTTAATTTTGAATTAATGTAAAACGCTGTGCAGCAGCATGCAGACATAGGCAAGACGGCTCGCGCGCCTATTGGCTGCCCTGCGGCAACAGCAGCAGCCTATCGAGAGAGGCCCTGCGTGACTTGACACCCAATGGGGGCGCTTCGCGCCCATTTCGTCACGTCCCGCCAGAATAGGCGTGGCCTTGGCCTATAAATACGCTCGACAGGCTGATACAAACTGATTTTCATCTCTTCAGCGAAGCACTACTGCATCGCTGGATCCGGAGTGAGAAGCCGCACTGTCTGATAGTAAGCCTTCTGCGGGACGAGCCTTCGAGCCTGAAGCCGCTGGCCTTCACCTCGCCGCCTTCAGCCGCCATACCTGCTACACTTTCTACGTTAATATCCTTTTTCACTGCTAAGAGTGTGTGTTCACCGCTTCGACTCACACTCTCTCTCTGTCCCTGTATTCTAAAAGAGCTAGCTTCTTTTTAAAGATGCAAAGATCCTGCGGCTCGGGCCGGCCACACTCAGCGACGGGGGCCGTCATGTCATCTGCGTTACCTGCCTGGGTGAGGATCATGCGGCTCTCGCTCTCGTCGACGGCTGATGCCTATGGTGACTCTGAGGACTCGCCTGGCATCCTTCTCAGAGCCTGCACTTCAGCCCGCCGTAGTGCCACGCTGTAAAAAGCGCCGTGCTCAGCGAGCTCGTGAGCCTTCTCCTGGCCGCCATCGCTCGGGTCGCTCACCGACGGACAGCGGTCACCATCTGCCACCGCCCCCGCCATTGAGATCGACGAAACAGCCGAGGCCTGTTCTATCCTGGCGTCGGACAGTGAGGATTGGGCGAGCTCTGTGGACCTCCCCCCCGCTGTTCGCGAGCCTTCCGGGAGAAGAGCTGGCATTGAGTCAGAGTTGATGCGTCTGCTCTCTGAAGCCGTCGACAACCTCGGCCTCGACTGGAAGGCGCCCGCGCAGCCCCCGCGCAACAGGCTGGATGGATGCTTCCTCAAGAAGGACCACGCCCCATCACAGTCCAGACCCGCGCCTTTTCTTCCTGAGCTTCACGAATAAGTCGCGAGGTCTTGGAACGCCCCCTTCTCGGCCAGGATGCGTACCTCTGTCTCTGCTGCATTCTCCACTGTGGACGGTGCAAAAGATAGAGGGTACCTTTATCTTCCTCCTGTGGAAGCAGCAGTACGGCTGTACGTCTGCTGGACGGCGAGCACAGACGGTGTTGCCATCTAAAGCCTGCCGAGTGACGTCAGCCATGCACGGTCGCGCTTACACCGCCACCGAGCACTGTGTCGGCGTTACACACAATGGCCTTCTTCCAGGCCGACCTTCTCCGAAAAATGGACGAGGAAGGCGTGGGATCGATCAGCGTTGCGGATTTAAGGAGCGCTACAGACCTGGCTCTAGGCGCCGCTAAATCTCCTGCACAAGCCATTGGGCGGAACATGGCCTCTCTCACCGTGGCTTAGAGACACCTGTGGTTAACGCTGTCTGAGATGACGGATACGGAGCGCTCTGTGTTTCTCGACGCGCCCATTTCGTCAGCGGGCCTCTTCGGATCTGCCGTCAAAGATTTCGCGGACAGATTCCAGGAGGTTCAAAAGACATCTCAGGCTATGAAGCACTTCCTCCCGAAGCGCTCTAGCTCCGCAGCAGGTCGAAACAGCCGTCTGCCCGGAGCTCACAGCCACTGCCTGCACCACCTGCCGCCGCTTCTCAGCGCCACCAGACCCGAGAACAAAGACCGCGCTCTCGCTCTGCTGGACGCCGCCCCCCTCAGCGCGGGCCCTGGCCGAGGATCCAGATCAAGCCCGAGGTCTCAAAGCCTTCCTAGCCATCCTAGGAAAGCGACAGTGTTCAAATCTCGCTGCGGCCGGATTTTCACCGAAACATTTCGCTCGTCCAGTTCCATGTGATGTGACTGTCCCAGCGTATTTAGCAGTCAACAGGCCGGTTCATTTGTCCGCTTGCGTGCACACAAAAGCCGTTTTTACGGCTACCCAGATAAATCCAATAAAAAGTGTATTTTCTGGTGTCCCGGCCAAGGCCGATGGTGTTATGAGTGTTGTAAGAGTGCTCACGTCTCAGTGCCCATTCCCACACACAGACACAGCTCGCCACAGTTCAGGAATAGCACAAATAAAATCGACTCATGTCGATTGTGCAAACGCAGTGAATGTGCCCACGACACAGTGCCCACAAACACTACACGTTGCGTGTCCCACGGTTTCTGTAGAAACTAAACCAACCAACACATTTAGTCAGCGCAAGCCGACGGTGTTTTCAGTGCAGTGAATGTGCCCGCTGTCCCGCGCCCACATTCTCTTCACAGACATGCTGAACCCTACGGGGTTTGTCCCGCTCGCTCTCTCTCCACAATCTGTCATAGAGAAATAGAGCGCGACTAGGCTGCCCGCCGTGATCGGCGTGCCCCCCGCCTCGCACACTTTAAACACAGTGTTTATGTCTCAGCACACCGAAGCTCTGCAGCCGCCGCTGTGCCGCGGCCAGAGCCCGGGTCTCATTCTACCTCTAGCTATTCACGCAAATGCGTGGGCAAAGCTTCCAGGGGTATCAGAATGGGCGTTGAACACTATAAAAAGAGGCTATCACTACAGTTCGCTCAACGTCCCCGCCGTTACACGGCGCGTGTCGAAACCACGGTAAACAATGAAGTATCTCATCTACTTCGAGCCGAAATAGCGAAACTACTGAGCATAGGGGCCATAGAACCTTTATCTCAGGCTCAGAGCGAAGGGGGGCTATACAAAATATATATTTTCTGGTACCGAAAAAAGACGGGGGTCTCAGGCTCATTCTAGATCTGCTGCAGTTGAACAAAGCGCTTTTTAAGCGCCAGTTCAAAATGCTGACAACCAGGAAAATCCTTGCGCAAGTTCACCAGGGAGACTGGTTCATGTCAATAGATCTGAAAGACGCATATTTCCAAATACAGATTGCGTCACGTCACAGGCGATTCTTGAGATTCGCCTTCGAGGGCCAGGCATATCAATACACAGTCCTACCGTTCCGCCTGACCCTAGCACCCCCTACATTTACGAAGTGCATGGACGCGGCTCTCGCACCCCTGAGACTTCAGGGCATGCGAGTTTTGAACTACTTGGACGATTGGCTGATTCTAGCTCGATCACACCTAGAGCTCATAGAACACAGGGCCACATTACTCGAGCATCTCGAGAATCTGGGTCTTACAGTCAATTGGGCAAAGCATTCGCTGTTTCCCAGCCAGAAAATTTCTTTTCTGGGAACAGTGCTCGACTCGCTGTCTATGACAGCACGTCTGTCGCTGGAGCGCGGACTGGACATTCAGCGCGCAGCGAAATCCTTCCGCTGCGGCTCTATAGTCCCGCTCAAAAGGTTTCAGAAAATTCTGGGTCTCATGGCCTCAGCATCTTCGGTACTTCAGCTGGGCCTGCTTCGCATTCGCCCACTGCAGTTATGGCTGAAAGCGCGAGTCCTGCCCCGGGCATGGACCTCTGGTCTGTTTCGCCTCAGGGTCGACATGAAATGCTTTTCGGCTCTGTAACCTTGGAAAATAGCCGAAGTCTGGGAACTCCCTCGAGTGTGATGGTGGTGTCCACGGACGCCTCCACCTCGGGATGGGGAGCACTGCTTGAGGGCAGACCGTCCTTTGGCCAGTGGTCGGAACGGGAAAAGCTCCTACACATAAACTGCCTGGAAATGCTGGCAGTCAACACCGCGCTACGGCGTTTTTGTCCCCAGATAAAAGGCCACCACGTCCTAGTCCGGTCGGACAACATGTCAGTGGTGGCATACATACATCGCCAGGACGGCGTCGGGTCCCGAAACCTTTAAAGGCTGACGGAATGCCTCCTGGTCTGGGCTCAGCACAACCTGCTTTCACTGAAAGGAGCGCATGTGCCTGGTAACCTGAATCTGGGACCAGACGGACTGTCCAGAGACAATGTCCCAGCAGGGGAATGGTCGCTGCACCCACAGACGATCCAACTGCTGTGGGAGACATTTGGCAGAGCGCAGGTGGACCTGTTCGCGTCCCAGGAAAACGCTCACTGTCCGAACTTTTTCTCCAAGAGCAGGGATGCGCTGGCCCACGTATGGCCCCGCTCCCCCCTCTATGCTTTTCCCCCCGTCTCGCTCATGCCTCAAGTGCTGGAACGCATCAGGGAAAATGGATGCCCAGTGCTGCTCGTGGCTCCGCTGTGGACGAACCAGATTTGGTTCCCAGTCCTGATGCGGCTGACCAGCACTGCCCCGTGGCCTTTACCGGTGAGGAGAGACCTCCTCTCTCAGGCAAAGGGCTCGATTTGGCATCCTCGCCCGGATGTATGGTCCCTACATGCATGGGCCATCAACGGGTACCAGCTAACCACCCGGAGGGAGTGTTAAACACGATCACGCAGGCTAGGGCCCCGTCTACTAGACGGCTCTACTCCTCGAAATGGTCAGTGTTCTCTACCTGGTGTCAAGCTCAGGGCTTTTCACCCGTAGACTGCGGGGTTACGGTAGTGCTCTCCTTCCTTCAGGAGCTGCTGGATAAGGGTAGAACGCCGTCCACGCTCAAAGCATACGTGGCGGCCATAGCAGCGTTTGCAAAACCGACGTCTGGCCAGTCACTGGGGAAAAACGACCTGGTCGTGCGATTCCTCAGGGGAGCTCGGAGGCTGAATCCTCCCAGACCCCCTTCAGTCCCTGTGTGGGACCTTTCTACGGTTCTGGAAGCCATGAAAGGTGCCCCATTTGAGCCAATCCATTTGTCAGACATGAATCACCTGTCTTTCAGAACGGTATTTCTTGTGGGTCTTGCTTCAATGAAGCGCGTAGGGGACTTACAAGCGCTTTCACTAAGCGCGTCATGTATGGAGTTTGGGCCTAATGACTCAAAAGTCATACTCAAACCAAGGCACGGGTATGTGCCCAAATCCCTCAACACACCGTTCAGGGCCCAGGTTATTTCCCTGTGCGCCCTCCCGGTGAATAATGAGGAGGTGGATGCTAATCTCCTTTGCCCCATCAGGGTGCTGAGAGCTTATGTGTCCCGCTCGTCTGTCTTCAGACAGACTGAGCAGCTCTTTGTTTTGTTTGGCGGACGCTCCAAGGGACTGGCCGCATCAAAACAGAGCCTATCCAGATGGATAGTTGATGCCATAGCGCTGGCTTACACTTCTAAGGGCCTGCAGTGTCCTTTGGGTTTCAGCGCGCACTCCACGAATTTCCTTGCATGATATCTGTATGGCGGTGGGATGGTCCTCGCCGTCTACATTTATAAGGTTCTACAACCTAGAGGTTCCCGCCTTACAGGCCAAGCTGCTGTCGGTCTAGAATTCAGTACTATCTGCCCCTCTGCGCTGGCGCACAATGCTGAGTTTTGCTTGTGCATCGCTCACTGATCGATATAACAGCTCCATGGGTGTTGAATAACCCGTCCTTATACCCAGTTCAGGCTGAAACACCCTGTCTGCGTGAAACACTGTTAACATAACTAGCTCCTGTAGGATGCTATTTCATGGGGAATGATGCTTGTAGCCTCTCTTCTCCGACTCTCTGTGAGTCTACGGTGATTATGCACTATATGAGCCCCGGGCTACTGCCCTTGGGACTTTGGTGTCGGATCCCAGTATGCAAGGCGTGTTGCATTGTGTTCCCCATAGCGTAAGATATTACGCAGTACGAGAGATACACTCATAAGAGAACGTACCCGGTTACTAACGTAACCTCGGATCTCTCTAGAGAGGGAACGAGTACTGCGTATCTTGCCGTGCATACAACAGCGCTGGTTCACTTCCGTGATGAAAACCAGTTTGTATCAGACTGTCGAGCGTATTTATAAGCCAAGGCCACGCCTAGTCTGGCTGGACGTGACGAAATGGGCGCGAAGCGCACCCATTGGGTGTCACAACACGCAGGGCCTCTCTCGATAGGCTGCTGCTGTTGCCGCAGGGCAGCCAATAGGCGCGCGAGCCGTCTTGCCTATGTCTGCATGCTGCTGCACAGTGTTTTACATTAATTCAAAATTAAGGATAATTTTTGGCTTCAATATCACCTGGAAAAGAGGTTTTCCCCGTAGCGTAAGATATTACGCAGTACTCATTCCCGCTCTAGAGAGAACCCGTGGGGGGAGTTACGTTAGTAACCGAGTACGTTATTTCCAATTATGTGTTGTGGCTGAGTTGTTATAGGTCTGCGTGACTCTCGATGTCTTAGGCCTAATTGAACGTCTTGGTTACATATGGTAACCCTCGTTCCCTGAGGGAGGGAACGGAGATGTAGGTCATGACTGACCAATAGGAATCTTGCTAGAGAGGCCAATCTACTTCGCGTGAAACTAAAACAAGCCAATACACATTGGCGTGCAATCATTTGCAACAGCTGTGCAGCCTCGCAGCGCGGGTATTTCACAAGCAGGTGGTGCGATTGCACACTAGTTTTTTGCTGAGGAGCCAAGCCTGAGAAAGCTGGCCGCCCCGGCGGGCGGCAGCAGATGTGGCGACGGGACCTACGTCTCCGTTCCCTCCCTCAGGGAACGAGGGTTACCATATGTAACCGAGACGTTCCCTATCGGTCAGTCACTACAACGTAGGTCATGACTGACCAATAGGAATCCCTACCAAAGCGCCACAGCTGCTGCACCCCATCCAGCGCCCCTGTGCAAGCCTCTACACCTTCTTGTGTGGAAGGACGATAGGAGGAGGCTTACACAGAGTGAGTCTGACACTGTTGTTCCGTGATAACCCATACAGTGAGATATTGGATAACACTGGGAAAGCGTACCCTTTCTGTTTAGGAAGGAACGCTGCGGAAGCCACTTCTTCAAAGAGTTATGTGGAAACACATATGGACTAGCCCGAACTGCATATTAAATAATGGGTGACTTAGCCCAAGGGAAAGACACGGGCTTCCGATAGGAGCAGCCGTGGAATATACACATATGGGATCCCTGTAGGGTCACACATATGGAACCCAGCCCAGATCCGGTTCTCAAGGATTCAGCGGATAAGGGCCTGGCGCCGGACGCTCCGCCAAGTCCGGGCCGAGGGGTTTGGAGGACTCGACAGGTTTTACTCTGGAGCAATAAGGGTGCACAGTAGGGTGCAGCAAGCCGACAGAGCCAGGCCTCTCAGTGCTTCTACCCGTCTAGGGTGAGAACACGGGAGGAGACTGGCTCTACACGTAGGCTATAGTATCTAGCGAACGTGTTAGGTGTCGCCCAGCCCGCAGCTCTGCAGATATCTGTTAGCGAGGAGCCACGTGCCAGCGCCCAGGAGGATGCAACGCCTCTCGTGGAGTGTGCATGCAACCTGAGCGCGCAGGGCACGCCTTGTGCTTGGTAAGCCAAGGTGATGGCATCCACTATCCAGTGGGCCATCCTCTGCTTGGAGACAGCCTTTCCCTTCTGCTGGCCTCCGTAACAGACAAAGAGCTGGTCTGAGGTCCTGACGCTTTGAGTTCTGTCCACGTACATACGCAGAGCGCGAGCGGGACAGAGCAAAGCCAAGGCTGGGTCTGCCTCCTCCAAAGGCAGCGCTTGCAGGTTCACTACCTGGTCTTTGAAGGGAGTGGTAGGAACCTTGGGCACATAGCCAGGCCGAGGTCTTAGTACCACGTGGCTGTCACCCGGCCCGAACTCAAGGCACGATTTGTCGACCGAAAATGCGTGCAGGTCTCCTACCCTCTTGACAGAGGCCAGTGCAACCAGCAGCAAAGTCTTCATGGAAAGAAGCTTTAAGTCTACTGACTGCAGAGGCTCAAAGGGAACATCCTGAAGTGCTCGAAGCACCAGGGAAAGATCCCAAGAGGGTATGGAGGGGGGTCGAGGAGGATTTAATCGTCTCGCCCCCCAAAGAAACCTGATGACCAGGTCGTGCTTTCCAACTGTTTTGCCATCTAAGTGGTAGTGATAAGCTGAAATAGCGGCAGCATGTACTTTGAGGGTGGAGGGAGACAGTCTACGCTCCAACCCCTGCTGCAAGAAGGAAAGCACAGACCCTATCGAACATCTTCGGGGGTCTTCTCGGCGAGAAGAACACCACTCGATGAACAGGTTCCACTTCAGGGCGTAAACACGTCTCGTGGACGGCGCCAGTGCTGAAGTGATGGTGTTAAGTACCTCAGGGGGTAAGTCACCTAAAACCTCCGCGTCCCGTCTAGGAACCAGACATGGAGTTTCCAGAGGTCTGGATGCGGGTGCCATAGGGTGCCCCGTCTCTGAGTCAGAAGATCCTTCCTCAGAGGAATGGGCCAGGGAGGGACTGTCACGAGGAGTATGAGTTCTGGGAACCAAGTCGGGGTGGGCCAATAGGGAGCCACCAGAAGGACCTGCTCCCTGTCCTCCCTGACTTTGCACAGTGTCTGCGCAAGTAGGCTCACTGGGGGAAACGCATATTTGCGAAGGCCCCGGGGCCAGCTGTGAACCACTGCATCCGTGCCGAGTGTTCCCTCGTTCAGGGAGTAAAACAGCTGGCAGTGGGAGGTCTCTGAGGAGGCAAACAGGTCTACCTGAGCCTCCCCGAACTCTCTCCAGATCAGCTGAACCGCCTGGGGGTGGAGTCGCCATTCTCCCGGAAGTACAGCTCGTGATAGCTCGTCGGCCACACGGTTGAGCAAGCCGGAGACATGCATGGCTCGAAGCGACCTCAGATGCTTTTGACTCTGAGGAGGAGATGGCGGGCGAGTTGCGACATGCGACGGGAGCGTAGACCACCTTGTCGGTTGATGTACGAAACGGTCGCAGTGTTGTCCGTACGGACCATTTACATTTACATTTATTCATTTAGCTGACGCTTTTATCCATAGCGACTTACAATTGCTATATATGTCAGAGGTCGCACACCTCTGGAGCAACTAGGGGTTAAGTGTCTTGCTCAGCGACACATTGGTTTCTCACAGTGGATTCGAACCCGGGTCTCTCACACCAAAGGCATGTGTCTTATCCACTGCGCCACCACCACCCCTGCACGTCCAGCACCAGCACGTCCAGCACGTCCCTGCCCTGTAGCAGGCTTTTCAAGCGGCTCAGAGCGAGATGTACTGCTAGCAACTCGAGGCAATTGATGTGCCAATGCAGCTGGGGGTCCGTCCACACCCCTGACACAGCATGCCCGTTGTACGTGGCACCCCAGCCGGTGGCAGAGGCATCTGTGAATACCACAGCATGCCTGGACACCTGTTCCAAGGGGACTCCTGCCCGCAGGAACAAGGGGTCTGACCACGGGCTGAAGGTCTAGCGGCACGCCGGTGTGATAGCCACCCGGTGAGTGCCGTGACGCCACGCCCATCTCGGGAGCGTGCGGCCCTGCATGAACTCTAGCAAGATCAATTAAGATTTTCATTTGGGTTTATGAAGTGCCTCGGTAAATATACATACTGTATGCTACACATTACATTCTTTATGGGTATAGAGTTCATGGTAGCCTACTAATTGCATAAGCTCCTCCTTGATTATACAGCCATGGTTATGATGGGCCGACAGTAATGCCACCAAATTTAAAGAAACTGAGACCAATGCAACTGAGTTAATGTATCGTATTTTCATGATATAATTATATAATTGGCTTATGGCTGACTTGACGTCACCTACTGGCGGTCTTTCATATTGAAAGTATTGTTACATGTAACTTCATATTTTTAACTGTGGCATTTAATAGTCTTTTAGTATGCAATTGAAATTAATATGTACATGCACTTACTGTGCCACATTTGAGCTGCATAAAACTGTGTAAATACACATTACATACATATTAAGAAAGTGATGACATTTACAGGTTTTAAAAAAACAATTCTACATTTGCTTACAACATTTTTCTTACAAAAACTTAATTTCGCTGGACAATGTCTATTACAGTATTATGGAAGTAAAATAATGCCAAATGTTTTTGAAACAAAAAGCATGTTGAATTGTACTACTTGAAAAAAATATGCATTGCACTAACCAGGGCTGGATTAACCAACGACATCTAAGGGGCCCTGGTATGGCGGCAAATCAATGCCAATAATAACCGAGTGCACAACTGATGTTGGCGCGCGCGGTAAATGACTTTCGCGAGAGAATAACAGATCTACACGCGAGGAAACGGGAACTCGCGAGCTCATTCATACTCTGCGCGCGCTCATGACATCTCCTCTGCACGCAATACAAGCCCTCGCGCGCACGCATGATCATTCCACACGCTCTCGCGCTTGATCTGCTCTCGCCTGCTGCTTTTGCTCGCTCGAACAATTTTATTTTTGACAGTTGAGGGGCGGGACTTCCTGTTTTTATAACCTTAAATGTCATTGGTTACTTCCCATTTTCCGGAAGTCAGTTGTGATTGGACGCCTGTCCAATGACTCGTAGGCTAATTCACTTGACTTGATACATCACTTAATTTGTCTTTTATTGGGGTTTATTAATGTGTAATGGGATTTAATGCATTGTTAATGTAGAATATATTCTAACCAGATACTTTATTAACAGAAAGTCTTACTAGTGTTTGCATTGTGTTGTTAAGAGATATTTACAGACTGTAACAACGCATTTCCATGCGTTATTAGCATTGTAAATCTACCAAAATTCATATGTATTTTTACATTTTGTATATATAACACTATCTAAAATATCTAAAAGAAATTGGAGAAAAATGTGAATGCAAAGTCATATTTGCTGTAGTTCACCACTACATTACCTCTATACCCCCAACAGTTATTTACGTTTATCCAACCAAAATCAAATTGGATCTGAGAACCTCAGAATGTAAAAAGTAAAACATGTCCATTAAATAGTTGTAAATATAACAAGGACTTCAAATAAAAGATAAATTAATTGTTTATATCAATAAGAAAGAGTTGTTGTGTAAGCTTTTTGTTTTCATCCTGTGTATTACTATTATGTCATTTTTGAGTGGTTTATTATATTTTCTATTAAATGTAAAAGGGGTTCTGGCAGCATGAATGCCTTTTATTTTTTTAAGATAGGCTATGTTATGTTCAGATGGGTTGTAATCATTTATGCTGTGTGCTTGCCTCATACTTTATCTTATTAAGTTGTTCTCACAACACATGCAAACAAAACGGCACTGTTTTTGAAGATGTCTTTATCACATTTCTGTCTTTATCACATGCTTGAACCTTACTAACTGAACAAATGTTACTGCAGGAAGTGGAGGAAAAAAAAAGAATGTTTTACACAAAACTCTTAGTGACTTGCATGCACACACCCAACTTTACACATTCATTTATAGATTTAACACTTAGTCCTGACCCTGGAGGATCATGTTCTGCAGAGTAAAGCTTGTTCTCATACACAGATATGGCCTATTTATGAATGAAATTCATGCATGTATTTGTCATTTAAACTGATGCAAACAGGGAAAGAGAGTAGAAAAGATGTATTAACCTGTCGCCCCCTCTAGTGGCCAGCATTAAGTATTACGGCCTTCATTGCTCAGATTACGCAAATCAATGGGATTTTTTGGGAAAGTAAGTCTGACCAGTTAGAAAAGATATAAGCGAGTCTAGCCAGTCTGAAGGTCTGAGCCAAGTTTGGAGAAGCATTAAAGTTCTAGGCGGAGTCAATTTCTCACAATAATAATAATAAATACTAATAATGTTTAAATATATGCTGGCTTTCTCAAGCCAACATAATAAAGAAGACTCCCGAGACACATCGACCATTTCAGTATGTAATAAAATTGTATTAGTTTTATAATAAAACTAATAACATTTTAAAGGTATGTCGTGCTCTTAAACCGACATGATTTTAATTAATCCCAAACCCTGCTAATTTCGTCAGTATATTAATGTACGTTCACTGATTCTAGCGTATCTCTTTTCTGTCTCTTTCTTTTCATGGTAATGAGGCAAATACAATGTAGCTTACAAAACGTTAGATGATTAAGATGACTATATAATGTTGTAATAGCTACTTTGCTGGATTTAAGATGGGTTTAATAATTTGCTGGGTTTAATATTGTTCATCTGTATTCGGTAGCAAATTCTGAAAAGGCATTTGTAAGCTATAATTAATGCTGTGTACTGTATCTTAACTTACAAAGCCAGAACCCCTTTTACATTTAATATAAAATATAATGAACCATTTATATTATGTAAAAATGCATAAGAATTTTGGTAGATTTACAATGCTAATAACCATGGAAATGCGTTGTTACAGAATGTAAATATCTCTTAACAACACAATGCAATCACTAGTAAGACTTTCTGTTAATAAAGTATCTGGTAAGAATATATTCTACATTAACAATGCATTAAATCACATTACACATTAATAAACCACAATAAAAGACAAATTAAGTGATGTCTCAAATCAAGTGAATTACGAGTAATTGGACAGGCGTACAATCACAACTGACTTCCGGAAAATGGGAAGTAACCAATGACATTTGAGGTTATTAAAACAGGAAGTCCCACCCCTCGACTGTCAAAAATAAAATTGTTCGAGCGAGCAAAAGCAGCAGGCGAGAGCAGATCAAGCGCGAGAGCGTGTGGAATGATCATGCGCGCGCGGGAGGGCTTGTATTGCGTACAAGGAGATGTCATGAGCGCGCGCAGAGTATGAATGAGCTCGCGAGTTCCCGTTTCCTCGCGTGTAGATCTGTTATTCTCTCGCGAAAGTCATTTACCGCGCGCGCCAACATCAGTTTTGCGCTCGATTATTATAGACATTGATTTGCCGCCATACCCTGGGCACCAGGGGCGGAGTGGCAATCGGGAGAGTCGGGAGTTTTTCGGTGGGCCGGTAGTGTTTCGAGGCCGCGAGGGCCGGTCTGATAAAATGTATTCATTGCAAGTTCGCCATGCGCACTTGTGGCCCAAGCGAGGGAAGAAAACAAATATGTTACATAACGGAGCATATATTTGCACTAAGTGCCTGTCTTTTTAGCAAAAAGACGCCCTTCACGGAATAGCTACGGTGGCGCAGGTCGTAGCGCGTGAAGTGCTAGAAAGCAGCTTTTGATGCGCTCGACCCGAGTTCGAATCCGCCTTTTGCCGAACTCTCTCTTCTCCCTTTTCCCAACACATATGAGATGTAAAATGTATAACCTTACCTAACATACAGGTCTCTAGCGTTATATTTTGCCAACGAACTAAAATCGAAACCATGATATGGCTTTGTGCCTTTATAAAACAGCACAAGACTTTAAGAATAGGCACCCTGTTTGTGCTGCGTGATTTAAAGAAAAGTGCACTCTTTGCTCACGCGATCATCATGGTTTTCTGGTGTTTTCTCTTAAATAAAAGTCAAGGGTTTATTTCTTGCAAGTGAAGAAATTAGGACAAAAGTATTTTAATTGTCCTGTATTATTATGTAATGTAGACTAAAATATACTTTTGAAATATTCATTTTCATTTATATAGTACATTTATAGGCTATATGGATTTTACGTCATAGGAATTGGCATTGGTTTGGCATGCCCCCGAACCCCTCTAGAGGCACAGAGGTCCACCCAACATAGTTTTACAAATTCCTATGGGAAAGAACGACCATTTATGAACTTTACTCCAGCATAGTACAACAAGGTTCCTTTTAAGTCAGTAAAACTGTAAATGCCTTATTAAAATGTCCTTGGACAAAATATACATTTGGCCTGCCTAAGCGGGGGCCTACTAGACATTGTGCCCAGGGGCCTCTGAACTCTTAATCCGGCCCTGGCACTAACCCTGCTTGTATTCTAATGCATTGTATTTTTAGGGCTTGCATTTTTATGGGCTGAAATTTAGCATGGTTGAATATTTAAGCTGTGAATATTTAAGTTCAAAACATTTCAAACACATTTTCATAATTAAAATTTCAATAATCCATATTCACCTTTTATATTTCACTTCCAAAATATTCAAACTGATTAAAAATACAACCTATAATATTCAACAGGCGGTTTTTCGGTCGATTTTATTTCGTTTTGCAAATTCGCTTCCACAAATTCAGTGGTTCAAATTCGACAGTTAATTCATCGTTGACGTCCAGGAACTGCAGGGAAAGCAGTAGATTACCGAGCATAATCTCCATCTGCTGTTAGTCGACCTCACCAGCAGGGGGTGCAAGCGCGTGTTGTTGACGAAGACCGAACAACAGTTAGAGCAAGCCATTCATTCATAAAAACCCATTTACAACAATGTAAGTGTATCTGTGATTATTATGAGGTCTGTTTTATGTGAAATTCCGTGTCTTCACGATTACTTTTCCTGTGTAGCCTACATGCATCTTTCTCTACCGTGAATGAGATTGTGCTGCATGCAATAGGCTACTAGGGTTTCCCTCAATACTTCAGGATTCCACTGCTGGACATATACAATGCTTAACATAGCTTAATGGACTAATACAGTGATATAAAAGACCAAACTCGCAGGCAAGCAGAAGGACTCAGAATATGAACTTAACGCGCAAAGTTTAAAGCTCAGCGTTTCTCAGGTTTACTGGCATAAAGTTGGCTTGACATTGGAACATTCGCACATTTAGGGACCATCTCTAAAGTTACATACGACATTGGTATACTCGTTTCTAACTTCAATAGCATTTGAAGAGAGCGACTTACAGTCATACAAACAACTGTAAAGTGTTCATGTAGGTGTCAGGCATAATGTGCAATTTATTCAAATAAATTGAAGTTTGCTATTGAAGTTAGAAACGTTTAGGCCTATAGGACTACCAATGTTACTTTAGAGATGGTCCCTAAATGTGTGAATGTCAAGCCAATTTTACATTTAGTCATTTAGCAGACGCTTTTATCCAAAGCGACTTACAGTTAAACTAACAATATAGGACAACAATATGAAAGTGCTATGACCCTTCCAAGTTTAATCTAATGTAGTACATGTATGTAGGCATACTTCCCCAATAAGGTATGAGTTAAGCGTTTTGTCCTGACGGAAGGGGAATCCTTGAGTAGCCTATGATGAGGTATTGAGGGAAACCGATTATAATCCCGTTCATGGTAGAAAAAGCTGATAACATTTAAGGCTACAGAGGGAAAGTAACAATGACGTTAATGAATAAAACATAAACAGCTTTTGTGCCTTTATCATCTTTTACGCAAATTAAGGCCACTGACCCAGATAATCATCACAAAAAACGTAATGCATGCTCAATTGTTGTAAATGAGTTTTTATGAATGAATGGCTTGCTCTAACTGTTGTTCGGTCTTCGTCAACAACACGCGCTTGCACCCCCTGCTGGTGAGGTCGACTAACAGCAGATGGAGATTATGATCGGTAATCTACTGCTTTTGCTGCAGTTCCTGGATGTCAACGTTAAATTTACTCTCGAATTTGAACCACTGAATTTGTGGAAGCGAAATTTGCAAAGCGAAATAAAATGGACCGAAAACCGCCTGTTGAATATTATAGGTTGTATTTTTAATCAGTTTGAATATTTTGGAAGTGAAATATGAAAGGTGAATATGGATTATTGAAATTTTACTAATGAAAATGTGTTTGAAATGTTTTGAATTTAGATATTCACAGTTTAAATATTCAACCATGCTAAAATTCAGCCCATAAAAATGCAAAATTCAGCCCATAAAAATGCAAGCCCTAAAAATACAACGCATTAAAATACAAGCAGGGTAAATGCAGTGCATTTTTTTTTCAACAATTGGTGGTAGTACAATAGTAGTACAATTCAACATGCTTTTTGTTTCAAAAACATTTGGCATTATTTAACTTCCATACAGTATACAACATAGACATGAGGGTGCTAATAGAGGGATACAACACTCTTTAAGAAACGTTTATTTTCATCACACTGTAAAGTGATTTGGAGGAAAATAAATTAAAAAGTTCAAATTCCAAAGATTTAAACTCTGTATGCAACACAGCATACTGTACATTAGTTGGTACCGCGGGAAGTTGGGGTGCTGAGGGTGACCCCTGGCGTAGAGTCCAGGGAAAAAATATGCTGCCAATAAAGCACATAAAAGCTGTGACAAAGAACCGGCAAAATAAATTATTATTAATATGTCAAATACAGCAAGAAGTAAAAGAAAATGTAATGTCCGCAACACTGCTTTATGCTCCCATATTTAATAAAAAAAGCAACGTTTCGACCCCACTGGGTCTTATTCAGGCCTGAAGAAGACCCAGTGGGGTCGAAACGTTGTTTTTTTTTATATATGGGAGCATAAAGCAGTGTTGCGGACATTACATTTTCTTTTACTATATTAGTTATTTCTGTCCTGCACCTGTCAGAAGGTGGGATGTGCACACAACTTACTCTTTTTATTATAAATACAGCAAGAAGACATTTTAATTGTGCATTAATAAGCAAGTGTATTTTTGTGTCAGTGTCGGCTGCAAAGATGAAGTTGACGATGCTGACTCGCGATCTTCGCAGTAGTTAAAGCGCCAGAGAGAAATGCACATTTCATACTACATAAGCAGAGAGTCTGTTTTCTTTCGTATTGAATTGTCCTGTTTAAAAGTAGACATTTCAATATAGATATATTTCTCAGGTCTGTGAGGCAAGTACGCTACCTTATACGCTGAGTTTGAGTTCATTTATGAGACGAGCTGCAGTTCACGCGCTGGCACCTCCTGGTCGTGATTATCTATTGTCTGCTATATTTACTTCTTATTTATTAAATCCAGGTAATTGGTTGATGAAACATTGATTAAAATTAAGATACAATTAATACAACACAAAATTCACTTTAAAGGGGACCTATTATGCAAAATTCACTTTTGCATGGTGTTTGGACATAAATGTGTGATGGCAGTGTGTGTACACAACCACCCAGCAGTGATAAAAATCCACCCACTCCTTTTTAAAATCCCCATAAATCATAAGCAGTGTCTCCCAACGACCTGTTTTCAGAATGTGTCTTTTGTGACGTCACTAAAGCCACAGGCCCCGCCCACGAGTGTTGACAGACACTGCCGTTCTAACATAGAACCGCCCTGATCGACTTCACAGCGAGTTGAGAGTTGTACACATCCTAACGAGAATGTCTCCCAAGCGTTGTCGGTGTTGTGTAGCTGGATGTATTAATCCACATAGCTCTGTTTATTTACTGGAGCGATAGGCCAAACATTATTGATCATGGCAGTAATGAAAGTGAGAGCGCGCACTTTATTACAGTTCATAGGAGTTGTTTTACGGATATACAGTTTACCAGTTTATTATGCACCCCCTGAAAAGGTGTGTATAATATTTGTTTACTGTTAGTTGTAACTAGTGTTTTTTGTACTTTGCTGTGTATGTTGATAATAATGAAAGGGAGAGGGAGAGAGTTTATGGATAGTACTTTAATGCAGACTTCTTATAAAAAATTACAGTGTTTATTCAGCTCTTACAGTGATTTTCTAAAGTTAAATTGACGCTTCATCTTTGGTGTGATGTACAATAAACTTCATCGAATTCATCAGTATATTTTTACAACATTCGGACGCGGTCCGCTACAACATGCTTGTACTAATAGTGGATAAAAGAAAGATGGAAAAACAAGTTATAACCGTAATTAAACTAGACTATACCTGTTCAGTCTCCATACAGCATATATTATCTGGCTCTGTGGGCATCGAGAGATTGTCCTGACACACGTCCTGCGAGCCGGTGAGTCTCCGCCCTCTGGGCCGGCAGCAGCTGCTCATTTGCATTTAAAGGGATACACACTAAAATGTTGCGTTTTTCTGAGCCTCAAAAAGTGACAATTTAAACATGCTGTAGAAAATTATCTGTTGGGTATTTTGAGCTAAAACTTCACATACACACTCTGGGGACATCAGAGACTTATTTTATATCTTGTGAAAAGGGGCATAATAGGTCCCCTTTAAAGAATGGCTTTGTACTTTCTGTTTGAGGTCTCTGTGAAAGTTTTAAAGTCGCTTTCAGAGTAACCATAACGGAGAACTGTCACGTCCTTAACATTGAAAAATTTAATAAAATGAATATTATATGTTCTGTGGAGAGCCAACCCTTCTTCATCCGGTGGGTAGTTGTCACGGGAACACACAGAGAAACAGGGGGATCCAAATGTAGCATATTTATTGTCAGGGCAATCCAACTCATAGTCATCCATGCTGGGGTCAAAATCCATTTTAGCAGTCCAATAAACAAATAAACAAGAAACAAACCAAGAACAGGCGAGGAAACAGACTTCAGAAGTGTAAGTGACATTTAGCAACGACTCCGTGACAAACACTAAAACAGAAAGGGTATATATACACACAGAACTAAACAATGTATAACAGGGAACAGCTGGGTACAATGAACAGTGATTGGTACAGACAAGGATTGTGGGGAATGCAGTTCCAGAGTGAATGGTGACAGTATGGGGAAGAGACCTCTAGTTGACAACCGGGGAAACACAAACCAGACACTGTGACAGTAGTATTGCGTATTAAATCACAGAATTACTAAAACATATTTTGCCACCTAAGAGTTAAAGATTTTTTGTGTCAGGTGGACTCAAAACATGTGTATTTATTAAGGAGTAATAAAGTAATAATTTTTTTTTTTTTTTTTTTTTTTTTTTTTTTTTGTAGGCTACTACAAAGATTGTATATATTTGTTATTTCTTTTTGGTGCTTAACAAGCATTATTTAATTTTTCCCAGTTGTGGTCTGTTGAGGGGCAAAATCAAATGTCTCAAAACATCTATTGTGTTATTTGTATCGATCCACTATATAAACATAATAATCTACATGGCATTTGATTGGAGGCTAGTCTCACTTTGTCCCACGGCAACATTAAAAGAGTTTAGATTTGTGTAAATTGTTTCTGTTAATAATTGTATTGAATTAAGTGTCCATTTCATTATAATATTCAGGTTTATCGTTAATAATTGAACATGCACATGTATTTTAAGTTCCGTTAAAGAGGGGTGGAGGTGGGGTTCCATTTGAGCACTTAAAATTGTACTTGAAAGTAACGCAACAGGTACTTTCTGAATTAACTAGTTACTTTTATAATTTGTAACTGAGTAACTAATTTAGTTACTTTTTGGAAGTAGTGACTAGTAACTGTAAGTAATTACTTTTTTAAAGTAACTTGCCCAACACTGATCACAACAAATAAATAAAAGATGTTTGGAAATTTCCCTTGAAAATTTAACGCACAGCACAGTTTGTGGTCCACACTGTTATTTGATTGTTTCTTTGTTGTTGTTGTTTTCAAATACAAACTCACTTATATTAAACACATGATTATTTTTTTACTAACACATGTTAGGCTATCTTTATTTATTTCCTCCGCTATCGTCCTGTCAATCATCTCGCTGTCTCACTCTCGCGGCTATGATTAGTTACAATTTAATTTACTATCATCGGTAGGTAGCCTACCCACCACCACCATCAGCAGTTTTGCATTACAGTATTTGCAATGACCACCCCTTGTCCAAAACTGAGCATTAGAGATGCGCAGTTGGCGGTTATAGCCACGGATAAACCGCGGATCGGGCGGATGACGTGAGGAAAAAAATATTTTAATTAAATTTGGGCGGTTGGCGGGCGGTTTCTAGTCTTGCGGCTGTCATCATCAGCGCCTTGTATCAGCGGATGGCGGGCGGGTGCGGTTTTGAAAATTGGTCAAAAAAGTTGGTGCGGACGGATAGCGGACAGATGATGAGTTTTGTGATGCAGTTGCGGATGAAATAATATCCCATCCGCGCATCTCTACTGAGCGTATTGTCAAGAAGAGCTATTATGACTGCTGCGTATTTACACTTGACAGAACATTGGTCTGTGCTTCACCCGCTCTGCGCGGTCTGTGCAGCACTACACAGATTTAACTCTGCACAGCTAAATAAAACCGTCTGGGTGCAGATTAATATTTAGTATTTCTGAAAATATTCCTGTGAAACGTATTAAGTTGCACAGCCCTGTACAGTTTAAGAAGCGATACGCAGAGCCATAGGACTATTATTTTGTTGAAAATACCTGGGGAATTACTGATGACGTCACATGCTCAGATTTGCTTGACCAATCGGCTGAAAGGGGCGTCTCATGACCGCCCACATGTGCAAAACGTATTTTGAAGTCATTTATTAATTTTTTGCCTGTGAACTAAAAAACGACAAAACAAATAAAGGCGCCGTTTATTCGTTTCTGCTTATTTCGTTTCAAATTGGAAAACAAACTATTAAAACATACACGGACCACGACTGTTTCCTGAAACCGCATTGTCGCAAATTGGTCGTTCAACCACGTTGGTTAATGATGTTGGATAAATCTGTTTGAGATCAAATTAATGCTAGATGTTTTGCTATAAATTACGAACATGGCATCTGAGGACTATTTCTCATTTTTCTCAGTTAATTTGTTTTATTTACAAATTCAATCATAGGCTCGTTCTTACGTGGTAGAGCACGTTCGCACATGCGCACTCTACAAAAATGATGGAACGTCCACATTGTCACGCAAACAAGAAACTCTGTGTAACCCAGACACAAATTAGTACATTTGCAGTCTATATTAAAGTAAATTGTTCTAAAACAATTAAAGAAACTCAAAATATAAATCTATTTAATTACATATTTAATTAAATATGTATGTGATTGGACAGCAAATAAAACGAAATCTTGTGATAATGTACAAGTTTATTTTAATATGTAAATCATATATTTTATTATTCATATAGTGATATGTAAATTATTGCAGCAGATTTCAACTAATGAGATTTGGGAATAGCACTGCAGATGTTAGGCCTCCAATCAGGAAAACAGGCCGCAGCATTAACTGCGCCCCTGTGAGCAACGCAGATTGAAAAAATACAAAGACGCAGATCAAGAGAAAAAAGACGGAAATAGAACATAGAGAGGAGAAAGTGTTTTAGAAAATTAATTGTGAAATATTTACAAGAAGTCTTAGAGTTTTCATTTGAGAATAAGTTTGTTATAATTACTAGTGATGGCGAGATGAAGCTTCATAAAGCATTGAAGCGTTCCATCCAATTGGTTCACTCATGTACCGAAGCTTCATGGTGCTTCATTTGCTCTATTGTGCCATCAAGTGGACAATAAATGTAAAACGTGCAGTGTGATTATAATGACATCGCATGGTTCCATCGCAAAAAAAAGAAGCTTGAATAGATCGCTAACAAACTCGCAAAGTCCCAAGTCCACAAAATGTGAGGGGGAATCCATTTCATTTTGCTGGCCCTTATATTTCAAATAGACCGCCAAACCGCGAACCACTTCCTGAAGCAGTCACGTGGTACAGGCGGCTCGCGAGGCTTCAAACGTCACCACATACGTCACCGACACAAGCCTCGATACACGCTTGACAGAAATCATCCCGGATTACTCGACACACGCTTCGAAGCCTCGATACGGGAGGACACATCACTAATAATTACATCGATTGAGAAACTTTGTTTGGATACTTACCGTGCGTGAAGTCCAGTTGAATCTGTAGATGCTGGAGATTAAGCTAACGCTAACGAAGCAGCTCATCGTGGTTTATTAGGTGAAACCTGGAAAGATAAACACATGAACAAGAACAGTTAATTAACAGAGGAATCGGTGAGTTAAATGTTTATTCTGATTAATGTGGTTAACTATTTATGTACAATACTAATGTGAGACTAAGCAGAAAATAAACTATAATTTTCACTGTGTGGAGTGTGATTACAATGCAAATTGTTGTTTATAAGTTGCTGATTGATGTGAATTGTAAAGAGAAATCACTAAGGATATTGCCCTGTTGTGTGCAGGCCAGTTTTTGCATGTATTTGTTCTATACTGTGGACTTCGTTTTTGGTGCGGATGCATCGAGTCGCGTGATGAGTTAAGGAAGAAGATGGCGAGCCACCCGTAAACAAACCGAACTTGGATCTGTTTCTCACTTTCCTTTGGATTTGCATCGTTTCAACATTTCATTCATCTGGAGGATTTTGTTCTCTGTTGACTTAAGGATTGAGGTATTTGGTTCTCTTTGGACTGGACAGTTCTAAGGGCAAGAAGGAAAGAGAGAAGTTACATTTTGTAATTGTTTGAACTAAAATCTGTGAACTGAAAGTAATTATTTGATCTGATAAGATATTCACCTTTCTGAATATCTTCTTTTCTTTTTTTTTCTTTCATTATTAATGTGGTGATGAAAGGTTTTGTACATTCATTGAGTTAATTTACACTTCATTGGGGAATTGTAAGTGATATTTTGGTTGAAGAAAGGAAAATTTCTAACAAAACTAAATGTGTATATTCAAAACCTAAGAATATAGCAAATGATACCAGTCAATTAAGTGAACTAAATTGAGTCAAAAGTCAATGAGGAAGATTCTAAATAATAAGCCAACTCAGAACTAAACACAAATTAGCTAAAAGAGAAGGTGATTTGAAGGGTTACATTTTTGATACTTATCCTTTGCTGATACAATTATATTTATTTTGGGAAATTGTTTTATTTGGTAATTGAATTGAATACGCCATTGAATGGTGTATAATTTCTTTCTTTAAGGAAAACTGATTTTTTGTCAACTTTATTTGGTTGTTTTATTGTTATTTACTAAATTATAATTATCATTTACTTCTCTTAAATACATAAAAGTGTGGTTGGAAACGTTTTTGTGTGTGCACCTTTGTCTCCTTTGATCCTTGTGTCTTCTGATTGGTCCATTGAACTTGGTGATCACACGTTCGAGTGATAGTGAATCAACATCTTTGAGAAAACCCTGACTGTATACCAATCTGGTACAGCAGGTGTTACATATATTTATGGCGAGCCAGCAGCCAGGAGACAAAGAGAAACACACACATTAACCAATACTTTCAATTCTAGAGTTTCCCCTTGAGAAAAAAAAAAATAACTAAAGCCATAGGCTAAGTGTAGAAATCAACCAAACTGGAAAAAAAAAGGTAGAAGAGATGGAAGTTATAGAGGAAAAGGGTGTAAAGGTCCCAAATGCAGTCCTAATTAGTGGCCTAACTGAAACTGAGTTCAGCTCTGGGCTAGCCGTGCAAAACCTCCAGCCAATGCTAACATATACTCAACAAGCGAAGAATAATCCTGATGTCTCTTTCCATGTGACTGCTTTATCAAATGTCTATGTTGAAAGGCTGGGACGAAACACAACCCAACTTACCTAAACGAGCTGAAAGAGCTGGCAAGTCGCAGTGGAGAGAATTTTGAGGATGTCTTGAAGGGCATGTTGGCTCATATCCAAGAGAGCGTGGTGTCAAACCAAAGTCCTGTACCTGTTCTTTCTGAAGATGATGACGCTTTACCTGCTCATTCAGCAGAACCATCCTTGACTGAGTTTTCTCTTAAGCCGTCTCAGACACCAATAAATTCTGCACGACATCACTCTGCTCCACAAGTGTCAGCCACAGGCTCAGAATTCCTGCCAATCACCGTCAGTGATTTAAACCCACCTGGTGTGCAGAAAGTTGTAGTGGAGCATCTTGTACGCACCAGTGACTTAGCCATATCTGGAAACTCACCGCCACGACTCCATGTTTTCTCTGGCCGATCTCCCCGTCCACCAAACGAGGTTGACTATGAAACTTGGCGCACTAGCGCTGAACTACTTTTTCAAAACCCAACAGTCTCTGATTTCCACAGAGTATGTAAAATCTGTGAGAGCCTTCTGTCCCCAGCAGCAGACATAGTGAAATCTGTTGGCCCGGCGGCATCACCTTCAACTTACATTCAGCTTCTTGATTCTGCTTTCGCACCCATTGAAGATGGCGATGAGTTATTCGCCAAGTTTCTGAACGTATTCCAGAACCCGGGAGAACAACCTTCTACTTACTTGCAACGATTACATGTGGTACTACAGACCACAATGCGGCGAGGTGGTGTCCTTGGATCAGAAGTAGACAAGCATCTGCTTAAGCAGTTTTGCAGAGGATGTTGGGAAAATTCCTTGATTCTAGAGTTGCAATTGGAGCAGAAAAAGCATTCACCTCCATCCTTTGCAGAGCTAATGACATTTACATTACATTTACATTTATTCATTTAGCTGACGCTTTTATCCAAAGCGACTTACAATTGCTCTGTATGTCAGAGGTCGCACGCCTCTGGAGCAATTAGGGGTTAAGTGTCTTGCTCAGGGACACATTGGTGTCTCTCAGTGGATTCGAACCCGGGTCTCTCACACCAAAGGCATGTGTCTAATCCACTGCGCCATCACCACCCACTATATGACCTTATTACGAACCGAGGAGAGCAGGCATGCTTCCAAAAGTGTTTGAATGAAACAACATCTGGGAAATGTCAGGCAGCGTGCTGTAATGCAGTCTCAAATAGCTACCAGAGATGACGATCTATCTACTTCTGTCACTGCTCAGTTGGCAAGTCAGATAGCAGAACTTAAAAATCAGCTTGCGGTGTTAACTTTGAAGCAGTCCAAGGATAAGCCAAACCCAAAGCTGAACACTTTTAAGTCCTCAAATAAGTCACCTGCCAGCAGTCCTAAAGAAAAAAAACAAGTCCCAGACAAGTCTCCTCTAGCTAGGCCGAAGCCAGGCAATTGCTTCAGGTGTGGAGAGGATGGGCACATCGTAAGTTCTTGTTCAAATGACCCAAACCCTGTGTTGGTTTCGGAAAAGAGGAATGAGCTCACAAAGAGACAGCCTGAGTGGGACTTACGGAATGGTAGTGCTAAACCTCAGTTAAACTGACTGCAGTTTCCGTTGGGGGACGAATGGGAACTGGGATTGATCAAGTTGTCCCAAGTCTTTTAGGGCGCTGTCAGCCCAAGCACAAGTAAAATCCACGACAACCTGTTTTACCCAAGGGGTTAATTGGAGCAAAGTGCACTACACAAGTGAATGCTGCAGGTGTGATGTGTAATTGCTTACTTGACACGGGTTCACAGGTCACTACCATCACAAAATCCTTCTACAGTGAGAATTTGTACAATCAGTCAATTCATTCCTTAAATGATCTTTTGGAAGTTGAGGGAGCGAATGACCAAAATGTTCCTTACCTTGGTTACGTTGAGCTGACCATCACTTTCCCAAAGGACTTTGTAGGAGTTGACACAGAGGTATTTACTTAAGCCTTGATTGTCCCTGATCTTCCCTACACTTCTCAGCCTTCAGTGTTAATTGGCACGAACACTCTGGACAACCTGTATAAGAACTTTTCACAGCAAGAGACTCAATACTTTTCACCCACTTACGGATATAAACAAGTGCTTAAGATTTTGAAGTTGCGCCGGACGCAGAATGTCGAAGGAAATGTTGGATTAGTGCGGCTATCTGAGAACTAATCACAGGTGATTCCAGCCAGCCAAAGTGCAGTTTTCTGTGGAGCAGCTTCTGTTGCTAGTTCACATTTAGACAAGTGGGCAATTGTTGAACATCCGTCTTGTTCTCCCTTACCTTGGGGTCTGATCGTCAAGACATGTATGGTCACACTTGGAGACAACAGACATTGTCACGTGCCCGTTGTAGTTGCAAATCCTACCACATATGACATCACAATTCCTCCTAGATGTGTGGTGGCTGAATTGAAGGCAGTCCAGTCTGTGTGCTCTGAACAGCCAGACCATGGGAATGTACAAGAGGCCACTCCAGAATCTGTTCTCGAGTTAAATTTTGGTGATTCACCCATTCCGCCAGAGTGGAAAACCAGATTTGCAAAGCGGTTACAGGAGATGCCTGAAGTATTTTCTTTGCATTCCCAAGATTTTGGGTGCACCGATAAGGTCAAGCCTCGGATCAATCTTGTTGATGAAACGCCTTTCAAACATCTGGCAGAAACACCTACAGGAATTACTCAATGTGGGAGTCATAAGAGAATCTCAATCTCCTTACTCGTCTCCCATTGTTGTAGTCAGAAAGAAAAGTGGCGACATTCGACTATGCATAGACTACCGGAAATTAAATAAAAAAACCATCAAGGACGCGTACGCGCTCCCCAAACTGGAAGACACGTTCATGGCCTTAACGGGGTCTAAGTGGATCTCAGTACTTGACCTAAAATCTGGTTATTATCAGATTGAAGTTGAAGAATCTGACAAGGCAAAAACAGCTTTTGCGTGTCCACTAGGATTTTATGAGTTTAATCGTATGCCACAAGGGGTCACTAACGCCCCAAGCACCTTCCAGCGTATCATGGAGAAGTGTATGGCAGACATAAACCTTCGTGAGGTTCTGGTGTTCATAGATGACATAATCATCTTCTCCAAGGATTTGGAAGAACATGAGGAACGACTGACTAGAGTTCTAAGTAGACTTAAGGAGTATGGTCTCAAGCTTGCTCCAGAGAAATGTGTTTTTGCACAAACGACGGTTAAATACCTCGGCCATATAGTGTCAGACCAAGGAGTGAAAACTGATCCCGACAAAGTAGCAGCTGTTAAAACCTGGCCGGTTCCTAAGAATTTGAAAGAGCTTTGTTTTTTCTTGGATTTGTGGGGTATTACAGACGTTTTATCAAAGACTTCTCCTGGAAAATGAAGCCTCTAAATGAGTTAACTTCAGGGTACTCTCCTACTCGACGGAATTTCAAGGCAGTGAGTAATGCCCAATACCGGAACCCTAAAGATCTCTTTAATGGCAGGTGGTCAACCGCTTGTCAGGATGCATTTTAATTAATCATCGAAGAGCTCACATCTGCACCGGTGCTGGCCTTTGCAAACCCCAGGTTACCATACATCCTGCATACTGATGCAAGCACTTCAGGCCTGGGAGCTGCTTTGTATCAGGAGCAAGATGGGCAGGTTAGAGTAGTTGCCTATGCGAGCCGGGGGCTTTCGAGTAGTGAGTCCAAGTACCCTGCCCATAAATTAGAATTCCTGGCACTTAAGTGGGCAGTGGTAGAAAAGTTCCATGATTACCTTTATGGAGGCAATTTCACAGTGGTGACAGACAGCAACCCTCTCACCTATGTTCTCTCTGACTGTAAAGGTAATTATACCAATCTGGTACAGCAGGTGTTACATCTGCTTCTAACCACAGGCCGAGAACTGTCATTCTAAACACACAACTTTGCGATGCTGTTTGCGAATGTTCGTTAGAACGATGGTTTAGGGAAACACCGACTCGTTGAACTATGCTGATAACGATGGAACTTGCAACCATAGTTGGCTAAGAATGCTTTTGGGAAGCAAACCCCAGGAGTTTGTAAATTAACGTTAGTGGACTTGAATTAAAGAGCCACAAAACAATAGGTTATATTTATTGTTTGAATTTGTCAAAAAAAAAAAAAACATTTAAAAAGCTGAGCCTTTGTTTCATACCAAAAGTAACCTGTTGTCTGTCTGCACGTTGTCAGTATCCTCTTTGCTCTGTGATGAATTGTGTACTGCAGAACATAATGTGTGGCTTGTCGGACGTAGCAACAGTAACTAAGGGGTGGGGGTTAGGGTCACTTGCAATTAAAGCAGTTTAAATGGTCAGTTTTAATGGAATAATTCTGCATATCTTCACTCTTTTTTGCTAAAATGATGTTAAATAGTACATGCTACACTTAAGGGCAATGATCAGTAAGTATAATGACACTTCAAATCACGGTAAATGAATACCTACTTAGACAATATTAAATGTGTGTGAAGGAACCTCGGGTGTACATTTCTATTATTTTCTGTGAATGTAACTGAATGACCGTCATTAAAATCACATCAGCTCAAATAAAATGAAAACGTAGGTTACAATTGATGTCTACAGAACATTAGCATTAGCCAAAAGAACAATTCAGAAAGAGGCCCCTGGCACACTTCTTTGTCATGTCCTTCACACCTTGAATGAAATAATGACTATTCCTGCAATTATACCTCATCATGCACAATAATTTACCATATAACACAAAATGATTAGTGACTTTGTGAGAGTTTTATGGAGGAAGAGTGATGGGAGGGGCAGGGTAAGAAAATGGCCCCTAAAAAAAAACGTTCTAGTCTGCTGTGTGCTCTAAAGTTACTCGCTGTATGGCTGGTCCTGACAAACATGACAAGAGGAGTGTGTGAAGTGACACTGAGCTGCATCCTGCTCCTCCTATCATGTTATAGTGGAAGAAGGTCAGGGTCGTCTTCAAGCAAACATACTCCCCTGTCAGGCCCTGACAGCGGAGTCGGGGCGGATGTCTGATGACTACAGTCCTCTCCCACCTATACCCGAAAAGTCACCTTCCCCCTTCAAATACACTTTATTATTATTCATTTTGTAGTTCCTGTCCATTCTAGTGTCATATGTCATCATTGCACTCTGCAGTTGCTTCCTCTTATAATTATTGTCATAGCGAAGGAGAAAGAGCAACTATTGTATTTAGTTTTTTTCCCACTTCTTTTCACTCAATTTGAAACCTCAATAAAGCACTTGCTCAGTTTCTTTTAACTTGAGCAAACTGACAGCCTGCATCTCAAAGATCAGCAGGAAAGTGAAATAACACAACCAGTATAATGGAACGTCAGATGGGCTAGATGTGTATCAGATGTGAGGGCGTGAAGTGCTGTTAGCTACACTTTGTTCATTTTGGATTGGAATGTCGATCAACAACACCAAAATTTCATTCTGTCATGTCCTCTCCATCACGCTGTTTGACCCTGGAGAATCATGGTCAGCATTTTCACCTCTGTGACTGTAGTAAGAATTATAGTTGGGGAAGCTACTTTTAAACAAGCTATTTTTAATAGCTGAGCTACCCTTGTGAAAAAGTAGCTGTCTACACTGCAGAGCTATGTACAAAAAAAGTAGTAAAACTATAGGTACAGCACTTCAGGTACAATATCCAATGAAATTGTTTAAAGATTTGTAATGAAATAATAATAAGTAATATTATTATTTTATATTATACTACGAGCCAGTTGAATGCTTGAATCTGACTGGTTGACGAACATTCTTAGGCGTGCAATTATTTTAAGAGAAACGCACAGCTAAATTCGTTTCAGGCATAAAGATCTTGACCACATTACAGTTCCATATCACTACGCCAAATGATTTAAGTTATTTCAAAGGTGCTTACAGCATACACCAGCAAAATAACCAAAACCCATAACGAATCAAATATAGTAAACAATAGGATAAAAAAATAAAAATGATTTCCATATTTTTGCCACAAAATTACATTTCATAATATACGGAAAGCACATACTCAATACACATGACACACACTCGCACAGAAACGTGTTGTCAGCGCTGCTCTGACCAGAGCATTTTTATCAGTCAAATGGTTTAACAACTTAAAAGCTACATGATATTTCTGACTAGCGTTGTAATAACGGCTCTGTTCTTGCAGCAGATAAACGTACAGTTTCGCTATTATTAGAGATGCTGCTGCTGAATACTGTTGATAGACGCACAGGTAATTCAATTCAGGACTGAGGTAATTCAAACATACTTATTCTTTCTCTCTCTCTAATAACTGCATTAGTCTGCTATCAATGGCTCAAGCCTCCGTTACTAGCTCTAAAATGACGTTTTGGAATTAGCAACAGAGGCTTGGGATTAGATGCGCAAGAATTTAGTCCTACACACAAGAGCGTTTTAAAGACAAAAACCTGACAAATGTCTTGAATTACATCATCTGAATGTGTAACAGTAGTATAAGCAGAATAATTGAATTATTGAAAAATAATGCACACCTGAGGTCCGATTCGCATCGTAGCAAATGACCACCTTGGGTGTGCATTATTTTTCAAATAATTCAGCATCCCGTCGTCAATTATTTCTTACAAAGCACAGACGTATAAATGAAAACCAATGCGTAGTGTATTGCGCAGAGGCTCCGGCGTAGGTCCGACGCAGAAGTATAAATCAGCCTTAAGAACTACTGTAGAATACACTCTAATTTATGTAAGGTAATTAACTAGGTGAATCAATGGCAATTAATGAATCGGAATTTAACTAAAAAGGAACATCTAGTGTGGGGTCCGAGTCCACCTTTGTCGAGTCCGAGTCGAGTCCAAGTCCTTACCAATCAAGTCCGAGTCCAAGTCCGAGTCCAAAGGGGACCGAGTCCACAAAGATTTCAAAGATTTGAAATTGACCTTTCACAAAGACCCGCTCCTCTTAGTTACTGTTGCTACGTCTGACAAGCCATTCTGCTCTCACTCCACACATCATGTTCTCACACAGTGAAAAATATATTGCGCAGCAAAGAGGATACTGACAATGCGCCAACAGACAAGACAGAGCAGGTTCCTTTTGGTATAAAATAAAGTCTCAGCTTTAAATTTTTTGTAATTTTTGTGAAATTTAAACAATTAATACCATTTTGTGGCACTTTAACGTGTAGTGCCTTAGTTCAAGCAGCATGTGAACTGCTCATCTATTTTAGTTATAGCACAATTTAAACATGAATGAACATTAGAACTGCAAAAATATGTCAATACACACCTTTTGGTTTTGGTTTGGTTTGTTTGAATGCAACACAATGCATTAAGAGCCAGGGGTAAACGTTTCAGCAAGAAGATGGTGATGTGTACATTTTTCTTATTTTATTTTACATGTCAATTTATTATCTAGCCTCTGAAGGGCCGTACTAAATTAATTAATGAATTTTTTAAAAAAACAAGAACAAATTTACATGCCCTGACTCCTAATGGATGTTTCCTTCTTGAGCATCACTGAATGTTTGCAGTGTTTGTAATAGTTGTGCATGAGTCCCAGTGTGAAAATATGGATCTCAAAATCATACAATCACTGCTAGTAAGGAGTCAAATATGCAGAAGATGCTGGAAAAGCAAAGAATGTGCAGGACCTTGAGGATTTATCTGAAGAACATTGGGCAGTTTAACTGTTTGGGACAAACAAGGGGCTCATGAACAACCATTACAAAAAAAACTAAAAAAACAGTTGTGAATCATTCAGGTAATGACATACAATATTAAAAATCAAGCTTATGTAATTTGTCTTGTATTTTGTCTTGCGGACTAGGCTATAAGCTACTTAAACATCTGTAATGTGAAAATGCTTTTTCAGGGCAGTAAAAAAAAAAAAATAGGATCCTCATTATTAAAAAATAAATAAAAATAACATTTTGGAGGTTCTGCAAGGTGTAAACTTATGACTAAAGTGTAAAGGTAACAAAAATCATTACATTATTAGATGCCAAAATGTTGCTATAGTTATCACGTTCTCATGTTGCTATGGTTACTTTGTCAAATCATGGCAATTTCATGACTCACAGGACTATAATTTAGCGGATTCACCCCACATTTAAATGCGATTATCATTCCTTAAAGTTTAAGGAATTGAGTTTAAGTTGCCACTCTTGTCATAAACTGAGGTTGTCCGCACTGCACAGTGAACCTCTTATTTAAATCGCGTCTAGACTTTGTTGTTTCTGAGGAGATTTGCGAAAGGAAATAGCTTGTGCTGATTCTGAACATACATTTTGAGCGAATTCTCCGCATGGTGACTCTAAAACGCCTCTGATTGGCCACTGCATTCATGCGCGTAATATACATGCCTGTGATTGGCTACAATGCTCAACGCTGAAACAACACAATGTTTCGTTTTGTTTTGGGAATATAAAATACTGTGTCCTCCAGTGCCCGGACTCGACTGTACTCGGCAAATTTCTATGAAAAAAGTCTAAAATGTCTGAGTCCGTGTCAAGTCCGAGTACAAATTCACCCGAGTGCGTGACAAGTCCGAGTTCATTCAAAATTGGACTCGATTCCGGACTCGAGTCTGAGTCTGAGTTCGAGTACCCCAACTCTAGGAACATCCATTCAATGAATTATATCCATTACACGAGAGTAGGTGTTAAAACTTCATGCTGATTTGTACTCGGCTTTCGCCAAGATAATCGCCAACTAAGACGTAGCTTTACAGTAACCTATGCTTCTCCATCCATTTACGCTTCTTTCCATCTGGTTACGTGAATCTCCTTCTGTCTGGTGTTAATAGCTGCAGTGTATTGCGCGTCAGCACACACAACGGCTGCAACCACAGTGCGGTCCCCCCATAACAACCCTCTGGATTGAGCGGAGTAGGGAACATCTCTAGGGTCTTCAAGTGGGCACCTTCCGTCCTCAGTGTTTCGTCGACTAGCCCACGACACCTCAAGAGGGCTCGACAGTGACTCTGGCGTCCCAGAGACACCCCCCTCCATCCCCCACTCAACTCAGCCCAGCTTACTGACCTCTACTTACCTCTTGCTGCTGAGACCTAACCACAATCTCACAATCTCTCCGCAACCCAACCATACCCGCCAACCCGTTTGACTAAGGCTCTCGAGCCCCACTGGTGCGTTAATATGCAGTTTCAGTGGCAACGGTTCCGTATGGCATACCACCTACCACAAAACACAATATCTGCCCAACCACCCGTCATTGCCGCAATATACACAGGAACGTAATGACTGTAAATACTATTCAACCTATACAAATAAACCAACAGTTGCTGCTGGGACCTAACCACAATCTCTCCGCAACCCAACCATCTGCGCCAACCCGTTTGACTAAGGCTGTCGAGCCCCACTGGTGAGTTAATATGCAGTTTCAGTGGCAACGGTTCCGTATGGCATACCACCTACCGCAAAACACAATATCTGCCCAACCACCCGTCATTCACGCAATATACACAGGAATGACTGTCAATACTATACAACCTATACAAATAAACCAACAGACTCTTCAAGTTTTCAAGAAATCTACGAAACCGTAGCATGGCGGCCTGTACACAGCCAGCTAGAATCTTTCCGTCTCAACCACAGCCAGTTGGTGCTCCTTTCTGCTGCTTCAGATAAGTTCTTTACTGTGCGACGCAACTCTTGGCCACTGAATCCGACGTCTCTGAGGAACCGGGTTGTAGAGTGTGCCACAAAACCTCGACAACCCACCTCCACTGGATTAACCTGGATTCTCCATCCTCAATGTTCTGCTTCAGTGGCCAGATGAGCATACCGCAGTTTCTTCCTCTAATATGCCTCATCTACCACATCCTCCCATGGCACTGTTAACTCTATCAGTTGAACAATGCGTGCTGATCCAGACCACAAAACAATATCTGGTCGTAGGTTAGTGGTGGCAATTTCAGGTGGAAAAATAAGCCGTTGATCAAGATCAGCCAGCATCTTCCAGTCCCTAGCAGCTTCCAGTTGTCCTGGGTGAGAATTGGTGTTAGCACCTTTTCTTGGGGGTTGCTCGCCTGGGCGGAGGAATATTGTCTTCTGCGTGTAATGTTTTGCTAGAATAGGCGGCAACTTATTGGTCATACTACGCTTGCCTTCTAATGCTAAAGCCAAACATCACAATACTTGGTCATGGCACCAAGTAAACCGACCCTGGCTAAGGGCCACCTTACATCCTGTCAAAATGTGCGTTAATGTGGCAGGTGATGAACACAAAGGACAAGAGCGATCCTCTCCCACCCAGAGGTTTAGTTTCTGCGGTGATGGGAGAACATCATATGTTGACCTAATAAGGAAACTGATCCTACTCTCTTCCATTGACCAAAGGTCTTGCCAGCCCATTTTGCGTTGTTCCACACTCTCCCATCTCATCCACTCTCCCTGCTTGGCCTGGGAAATGGCCTTTATACATCTCATCCTCTCCTCCTGCTTTCGCACCTCGCTGACTACCAGCTTCCTCCTTTGAGCTGGGCCTGCCTTGTGCCATTTAGGAGGAGCTAAACTCAGCCCAAAACCCCCTCTTCCATGCTAAACCTGTCCCACGATATCCCCAATTTGAAGGTCAGCCTTTGCCTCTACTACAGATTTCTTTGCTGACCACTTTCTACCAGTTTTTACCACAGGGGCTGCCTCCCTTACACATTTGTCGCGTGACTCTGCTAAAGTCATTTCCAGTCTGACCTTGGCACACTTAAACTCCTCGGTTAAAGCAGAGACTGGCAGCTGCAATACTCCTTTACTATAAAGTCCCACTCTGCTGAGGCAGCGTGGAGCTCCCAACCATTTCCTGATGTATGAACTTATTAACGCTTCCAGCTTATCCACTGTTGTCAAAGAAACCTCGTACACAGTCAGGCAGTACAACCTTGGCAGTAGACCAAACTGAAAGCACAAGAGTTTCAGTTTGCCTGGTAGAGCACAACTGTTTATGCTCTTCAACCCTTCCACTGCTCGTCGTCTACTTCTCCCACTCGAACTGTGTCCTTTAGATCCCCATCGTACCATCTCCCTAGACTCTTCACTGGCTTCTGAGAAACTGTTGGTATTGCCTCACCATTAATGAAGAATATTTTATCTACTACCTTGCCTTTAATTATTGAGATGCTCCTTGATTTAGAGGGCTTAAATTGCATTCGTGCCCATTCAATATTATCTGTTAACTTCCCCAATAACCGATTAGTGCAGGCTACCGTTATAGTCATGATTGTCATGTCATCCATATATGCTCTGATTGGTAGTAGTTGCATCCCAGAAGCCAAGCGCTCTCCTCCTACTACCCATTTTATGCCCTAATGATTACTTCCATTGCCATGGTAAAAGCCAGTGGAGAAATGGTGCATCCTGCCATTATTCCAACCTCTAAGCATTGCCATGTAGTGCTGAATTCTGGAGTTGAGAAACTAAATTGCAAATCTCCAAAATAGGCTTTCACTAAATTTGTTATCGACATCGGTACCCTGAAAAAACCAAATGATGCCCAAAGAAGCTCATGTGGCACTGAACCATATGCATTAGCCAAATCCAGGAATGTCACGTGGAGCTCCATCCTCTCCTTTTTAGCTGATTGAATTCGTTGCAAGATAACACTAATGTGTTCTAAGCATCCTGAGAATCCTGGAATGCCCGCTTTTTGAACTGAAGTGTCAATGAAGCCATTCTTTAATAGGTAGGTTGACAATCTCTGAGCAATAATGCTGAAGAAAATCTTGCCTTCGACGTTTAATAGTGAAATAGGGCGAAAATGACTGATGCTTGTAGCATCCTTTTCTTTGGGTATAAAGACTCCCCCTGCTCGGCGCCATGCTCTAGGTACAACCTGCTTTTTATTAATATTAATATTAATATGAAATAATATTTCAAAATCATTTGTTTGAATCAATCAGTGAATTTGCATGTACCGTCTAAATAAAACGATTCATTTGAAAGAATCAGACAAATTGGACTTCTCCAATATAAGAGAGAAGAGCATTAGTGTCAAAACCACTGATCTATATAGAATGACTGGATAGCTCACAACGTTCTAAACTGCCATCAGGCAGTGAAGACACCTGAAGTGTTCGAGCTGCCATCTTACGATTCCCTACCAGCAGAGGGCTCCAACGGCTGTTATACAGATTTTGGTAGCTTCGACGGTACTTTTAAAATGACCCGCTGTGCAGCATACAAGTATAAAACGACGTTCACAAAAGGATGTAGAAAAACTGCCCACAGGTTGTAATTCAAGCCCTATAAGTAGTAATTTATATGTACAATTGTCGCTATTCCTGTGTTGTTTTCTCCGAGGCAAGAGTAACTTAAAGGTATAGCGGAGGATCTTTCCGAATTTTAGAGAAGACCCGCCCACTCCAATTTTTTTAAAAAAGCACATGCGCAACACTCTATTTTCTCCCGAGAGGAAACTCCTATTAAACGTGTTGAGTGGCCGAGGACTCAAGACATGATATGCAATGGAGAAGTAGCTTGTTGCATTTGTGTAATAAATACTATGGTGAACACATTGTAATTATCGAAAATGAACACACAAGGTTTTAGAATATTTCAGCGTGTTACCATTTACCATTTGGTCACAAGGCTACTTTAGACAAATTGAGATGTTTACCGTGTCTACGCGGTGCATGACTTGTTCACGGGCTAGCATCGCTAATCATAGCTTACATTAACTTTTACTAGCTGTGATTTTAAATGGATTTCTCCAAATAGCATGACAAACTTTACATGTCTAGTAGAATCTTCGCGACTGCGGCATCAGTGGGAAGCCCAACCTGTGCTTTTAGCGCACGCCAGCGTGTGAAATATTCCCCCAAATCACTCTGGTCTTGTTTCTATATTCTGTAGCCTTTCTCTTCTTATCATACACTTCGTATACATTTTTTCTCTTTCGACCCTCAGCCATTTTCAAAGGAATGGCTGAAACCGTAACTCATCACACATAATACACCTGAAAGTGCGCATGCGCAGAAGGGACGAGCACTTACGACGGCCTTACGTAAACATATCACCAGAATGATTGACAATTAGGTGGACCAATAGTATAGGCTACCCACCCGGAAAAAGAAAATCCTCCGCAATACCTTTAATACTTCTTTTAGTGTTGTCAAAAGAACCGGTAATGTTACTTCGGTAAGTTACCAAGTCGGTACTGAAAGTTTGAAAATGGGACGATACCAGCATTTCGGCAGTACCGGGTAACTTATATTCTCGGTACCCACTTAATAGCTGCTTTCAATCGCTTCAGTGTTTATCTAAGCGCGATCGAGGCTCCAGACTTACTTTTTTACTAGGATCACTTTAGCCAATGTAGCCTAAGTTATACCACAATGTATTATACTAGTGTCTGTGAATATTAACCACAAAAAACGTCGCTATTAACCCTGCTGGTTCTGCTTGTCTCTCTGGGAATGAATGGCGCAGACGCGCGGTTTAATTTACCACACACACACACACACACACACACACACAGACACAGAAGCACGCGTGACTCTCGCGCAGGTTTCAGTCTCTGCTGCCTCACGATATGAGGACATGATGAACTTCCTCTCCAGAGCCGATCTGAGTGTCACTTCATGAGCATTTTACCGCTTCATTTGAGAAAAACTATCGTCATATCATAATACACACATAAACTCAAAGGTCTTCACGGCAACCCGTCAAAATAAAAGTTTGGTTTAGCTTTAAGAAATTGACTGAAATAATTATATTTGCCTACTGTTGTACAGTAGATTTAGCTACATCCTAATGTAATGCAATTTTTAATAAGCAGGAATAATTTTCGACTTTAAACAAATATCCATTTAAATGCTTAGGGTGTTTGAGTGGTAAGAATGGACAGGGAGACTTTAGATTTTAAAACGGTGTCTCCTCAGGCAATGTTTTCTCAGTCAAATCATACAATTTCCTATTGATTCCATAGAACGCGTGAGCTCACTAGGGAATACCAATATGGCAGCAGGCAGTGCGAGAGAGCCCCTGTCCCGTCCCAAATGGCACACTCCGGACTTGTGGACTTCCTCAGAGTCCACACTTTGGTGACGTCATGTAGTGCAAACCTATAGGGCCCTTGGCACGTGTCCACGAGGGCGCATTGAGAGGTATTTTTGGGACAGACTCGATTGTCATGCCGGAAATCGGAAGACTGTCTGTTTGTTGTTATGGACAGGAACTTCAGGTTCGAGGAAATATGCTGCCTATTGTTGTTGTTGTTTTTAACACTGTGTTTGCGAGATAGCTTGCCATGCAGAGAAATCACTATTTAGCATCGCTTTTACCTGCTTTTACGCTTTTTAAAGCCTGCTTTTACAGTTCTATATTTTGATATTGTGTATGCCACCTGGGCATTAGACAATAGATACATGCTTATTTAAATGACGTATTGTACATAATAATACATAATGTTCCATTTGAACTAAGATTACAATTTTAACACATAATTAATATGTGCGAAGTTTCAGATTAATTTACAGGTTTAAATATTCATACTATGTTTACATATGACTCAGTAAAGCCCTGACATTCGGTTCTATTTATTTAATGAATAATGTGATCGTATTATTCAGCACGCTAGCCTATGTTTGAGACATCAACCACTGGTCGATGACCATAATGTTTGTATAAACTGTAGGTAATAAATGGTAAAATGTACACCTAGGTCATAAAAACCGTAATGATACTTATACTTAAATATTTTCTTCTCATCCATGTTAACAATTGTCCGTGAGCGAAATCTCCTCCCATCCGTTGTCTGATTGGCCTTTAGCAAGGATTCCTGGGTAGTTAGTGTGTGGAGCCGGCATCCATGCGGGCTTCGCAGAAGACCTCTTCAAGGGTACTTCAAGGGGGCGCTGCTGAGCCCACTTCAGAGCGTTAAAATTATGAATGGGACGGAACCGAAAGTCCATATGAAGTGCGCCATTATGGACAGGGCCAGAGACGCACACTCTCAGGAAAATTTAGATAATTTGAGTTAATCGATGGGTAAATATAATGTTTTGTGAATATATTTTTGATAAATACCATTTGAGGATGCATATTTTGTTGTGTTAATTCTGAGAACTGTCATGTTTGAAAAGTTATGTTGTGTGTAATGTCCGCGATGATATGACGTCACACCATGCAGTGTAGACCTGTTTATTTGGCATTTTGCCAAATGTTATACACTTTATTATACTTATTTTGTTTCGTTCTCTTTGTACAGTATTCCCACTGCCGTATTGCATTGTAACATTTTGGAATTGTTGCATTACTCTTATTTTTGATTTTTTTTTTTGTTGCATTTTGATATGGTTGTAGGCTACTCTTGTATTGCCGTGTTTAAGCCTATTGTGTTTGTTATACACAAGTGGACTGTGGTTCCCTTTCAAGGGAACTCAAGCTGCGTTTGAGACGCGATGGGAACGCTCTGCGTGATTACGTCGTGAAGCACGTGTAAAATCAGTCCAATGGAAGCCCACTACGACATAGGTGACGTCATAGACCAGGAAACTATATAGCAGCCCTGAAATCAGACCGCGACAGCTTCTGTACCTTCAGCAAGCGCTCTCTGTATATCTGTCCTTGTCTATTTATTGTTGTCTGTCAAGCCCAATCTATCATTATTATGGCGAGCAAGCAAGATTATAGACGGTGTGTTGTTCCCTGCCCTCGTTATATTACGGGTGGGGACACACATCAGCTTTGTATTGCTTGTTTGGGAGTGGAGCATGCCCAGTCAGTCCTCGAGGGGGCTGATTGTGTGCATTGTATGAGTCTATCTATGAAGACGCTCCGCTCTCGCCGATCGTTCTTTGAGGAGAATGGTTCGGTTCGCGCTACCCGCGCGGGTCCCGCTGTTGCCTAGACACGGCTGTGACTCGCATTTTGGGGCTCGCAAACGGATCTGATAGCGTGGGTTGGGACGGGCTCCACCCTATCTTAGCTTTCACCTGCAGATCCAGTGTGCTGCGATTTCCAGTTCCGAGGAATTGGTATCGTTAGTGTTTTGTTAAGAAAAAGTGAACAAAACAAATAAAAGTATAAAGGCAGATGTTTGATTTTTCAATAAATGGGCACCTCATAACTCTGTTGAGTAAAGATGAGCTTTTTAAAGGAGGTTTTTCTAATGCTGTTGCTAGTTAAATATTTACTGGACAGCTGAACATTATGAGAGTGAAAATAAAAAGAGTTTATTAGATGAAATGTATCTAAAAAAAAACAGGAAAACTCTGTATCTCAGCCTCCTCGTCGGGGACTACTGGTTTTTCCCTATCTCCACACTGAGGTGTCGAGATCGTGGAATAAACGGGTTTCTATTTTATGTGTTTAATACCCAAACGTCTTAACTAGAGTAATGTTATGGGTATTAAGTATCATGGTATGACAGTGCCTTGGATTATAGAGACGCTTGCGAGCTTTTTCTCTCCCGAGTCGGCGTCATCATTTTTAACCCCGACGTTACCCACCAGCCATCTTTAATAATAAATACATTTTATGAGGAAAAAAAAACAGTACTGGTGGGTAAAGTATTTAAGGACATAGATGAATGTGAGGATGTCAGCATTGTTATTGTTATTGTATACGTTTTTCTGATATAAAAATAAAGAAAAAGAAAGATAAAAATGTCTGTTCTTCTGGACGCTCCGCTTTCAAGAAAACTAAACCTTTCAGCGGCGTTCCAGAGGTTTCTTCCTCACCAATCTATGTTCCTTAAACTGGCATAGAGTGCAAAGAAGAAGACCTGATGCTGAGGCTATCAGGCTTCTAAGGGTGGTCCCCTCCGGGGTATGGACGGTTTTGAGAAATCATTTCTCCTCGGCGCCCTCTGGGGTGCGACTCTCTGAGGAGGGTCGCAGCGCTGCCAGTTCGGTTGTTCCCTGCCGGTTCGCCGTTCAGGGCACCGAGGTGTCAGCGTCCCCATACGATCCTCCGAGGAGGGTCGTAGAGCAGTCAGTTCGGTCTCCCTGCCGGTTCGCCGTTTCAGGGTGCCGAGGTGCCTGCTTTTTCCTACGATCCTCCGAGGAGGGTCGTAGGAACTAAGCTGTTAGAGGTAGGCAAGATCTAAATAAAAAGAGGACTGTCGTCATCTCTAATAAAGCTTAGACAAGAAGTCCTGTCGAAAAAATAAAAGGAGGGACGGTTTTGAGAAATCGTTTCTCCTCGGCTCCCACTGGGGTGCGACCCTCTGAGGAGGGTCGCAGCGCTGCCAGTTCGGGTGTTCCCTGCCGGTTCGCCGCTTCAGGGCGCCGAGGTGTCAGCGTCCCCGTGCAATCCTCCGAGGAGGGTTGTAGAACGGTCGGTTCGGTTGTTCCCTGCCGGTTCGCCGCTTCAGGGCGCCGAAATGATTGTTCAATCAAATCCAGAGGCCAGTCTCGAGAGGAAACTTCTGCCAAATATTTCTCTATGGGTCCTGCACATAATAAAAAAGGGTTAAACGGAGTTGTGGAAACGGTGGGCTTGGCCTCTGAGGGGGCCCAGCTCATAGAATCCGGTCTCTCGACTGAGGTCGTTGAGACCGTCCTTCAATCCAGAGCTCCTTCCACGAGAAAACTATGTACATTGAAATGGAAACTGTTCTCTACATGGCGTGGAGAAAGTTTTTTAAATCTTGTTAACTGCCCGGTTGGTACAGTTCTCGATTTCCTCAAGACCGTTTCTCTGCTGGATTATCTCCCTCCACCTTAAAGGTGTTCGTAGCGGCTATATCTGCTTATCACCCCTCTCGGGGCTTCTTCTCTTGGAAGAGATCGTCTTATTATTTGTTTTCTCCATGGTACATTGAGGCTCAGGCCTGCACTGCAATCTAGAGCACCGGCTTGGGATTTGGCCATTGTACTTGAGGGTCTGGCCTTGGCTCCCTTCGAGCCCATCGAGGAGGTTTCAGAAAAAATTCCTCACTCTAAGATTATATTTCTCCTTGCTATTTCGTCTATCAAGAGAATTGGTGATTTACATGCTCTGTCGGTTGCTCCTTCATGTCTGGAATTTGCACCTAGTATGGTGAAAGCATTCCTCTACCCTAGACCGGGTTATATTCCTAAGGTCCCACTAAATGTTGGGGGCCCAATAGTGCGGCAGGCCTTTTATCCTCCTCCCTTTAATACCCCAGATCAGGAACAGCTTAACCTGTTATGTCCAGTCCGGGCTTTAGATGCCTACATTCACAGAGCTTCTCTGTGGCGTAAATCTGAGCAATTATTTGTTTGTTTTGGGTCACTCAAGAGAGGATGCCCTGCATCTAAACAGGTGATGAGTAAATGGATAGTGGAGGCTATTCATTGGCTTATGAAGCGGCGGGACAGCCTTCACCTATGGCTGTGCGGGCCCATTCTACTGGAGTATGGCGGCCTCTATGGCCTTAATTTCGGGAGTTTCCCTTCTTGACGTGTGTAATGCGGCAGGATGGTCCTCTCCGCATACATTTGTCAGGTTTTATGACCTTGACCTCTCCACTCCTGGGGCGAGGTTGCTTGCTTCTTAGTGAGCGCAGGACTTCACACAGAATGGGCATTTGTCACTATGGCGTAGTGGGTATGGGGTTCCCATCGCGTCTCAAACGCAGCTCGAGTTCCCTTGAAAGGGAACGTCTCAGGTTACGTATGTAACCCTGGTTCCCTGATAGGGAACGAGACGCTGCGTTTGCCTGCCATACTTCCTGCATGCCCTGATCGACTTGCTTCAGGTTTTTCAGAAGCTGTCGCGGTCTGATTTCAGGGCTGCTATATAGTTTCCTGGTCTATGACGTCACCTATGTCGTAGTGGGCTTCCATTGGACTGATTTTTACACGTGCTTCACGACGTAATCACGCAGAGCGTTCCCATCGCGTCTCAAACGCAGGGTCTCGTTCCCTATCAGGGAACCAGGGTTACATACGTAACCTGAGACGTACTCAAGTGTACAGTGTATCCAGAGATAATTGCACCCTGAATAATGTAGAGCGGTGAGGAGGTTGAAATTACACCAGCTCTGTGAACCTTATTTATTGAATATGTTTTTCTTCTTTTTCTGGTTCTTTTGTGTACATTGGAAACTGGAACTGTTTCTTTTCAATTAAATTGATAAACCACATTTAAAAAAAAAAGTTTTTTTATTTTACATCATTAAATGAATTAACTTAAAGTAAATAGAACCCCCTAATGTGTTCCTGGTGGTAAATCTAAATCCCCGGTCACATCTTCATTGATGTGATTGGATCTGTACTTTCTGCTTTAAATGCAATCAATAACTTATTTCTAATTTGATTTTCTTTTGTTACTGTTGTGCCAGGTCAGTAATTAACAGGGGATTGTGTCAAAAACCATAATAATACACATTTCTTAGGCATTAATACAATTCTTTCAGATGAATTTGAGGAGTGCTGGTCTGGTCTTCGTCTTTACTCAGCCTCGCCCTGCCTTGGTCTTGGTATTGGTCTCAACACACAATGGTCTTGGTCTTGACTTGGTCTCAGTTTAGGTGGTCTTGACTACAACACTACTATATACTAGACAGGTACTTATTGAAAAAAGTATCTTGTTGCTGGAGAAGTTACTCCTCATCACTGGTCAGAATGAAAGAAAAAGGGGTTCATCACCTTATCTGTGATTTCTGTGATTGTGTCAGGAACAGTTTTAATAATGTAGATAATACTAGCCTCATACTGGTCCATCCTTCTTATGATGTAACAAGTACATCAGAATTTGTGGGACGTGTTCCCGGTCCCGGCTGACCTAATCTATGCAGCCTAACATTGAATTATAGAAGTCTATAATGTGTTATGTGTATGCTAGTTCATAGATGTGTTTTTAGTCTAGATTTGAACTGACAGAGTGTGTCTGCTTCCCGGACAATGTTAGGAAGAATGTTCCAAAGTTTTGGTGCTAAATAGGAAAAGGATCGCAATAGAAGTGATGGACAATAATGCGTTAAGAGCTCGCTCAAGTACTGGGGAGCTAAACCATTTAGTGCTTTGTAAGTAATCAGCAATATTTTTAAATTTATACGATGTTTAATAGGCAGCCAATGCAGTGTTGACAGAACCGGGCTAATATGGTCATATTTCCTGGTTCTTGTAAGAACCCTAGCTGCTGCATTTTGGACCAGCTGTAGTTTGTTTATTAAGAATGTAGGGCAGGTGTGCCCAACCCTGCTCCTACCGATCGACTGTTCTGCACAGTTCATCTCCGAACCTAATCAAACACACCTGAAGCAACCAATTAAAGAACTAAGGCCATTTGAAGTGACAGCCTTTGAATATATTGCTGTGAAGGTTGTTTCTACCCCACCCCTTATACTATTGCTGATCTACCACCCCCCTAAACCATCTGTAAATTTTCTGTCCGAATTGAATGAACTTCTCACTGTTATTTCATCTCTTTGTTCGGCTATGATTATGTTAGGGGATTTTAACATCCATGTGGATACAAATTGTTCTTACACCTCGGAGTTTAACTCTGTATTGAACTGTTTTAGTTTGACACAGCATGTTGACTTTCCAACTCACACTCATGGCCACACTTTGGATCTGCTCTGCTCTTCTGGTCTGAATGACTTCTCGATCTCGGGTTCGATCTCTGGTGTCTCTGACCATAAGCTAATTGAATGCTGCTTTCATATGATCACTCCTCCTCCCTCCTCAGAAAAAACAGCTATTACAAGTCGTAACATTGGGTCAATAGACCACAGCATGTTTGCTGCCTGTATACAGGCCTCGCCACTGTTTGACCTTGACGAGCTCTCGTCCGCGGATGACTTGGTTGCTTTGTACAATGGCACCCTGACCAGCCTGCTTGATAGCTTAGCCCCAGTAAGGACTAGACTTGTACCAGCAAATCGTACATGCCCCTGGTTCACCCCTGAGCTCAGGCAACTTAACAGGCTGGCCGCCGTCTCGAACGGCTATATAAGAAAACTGGCCTTACAATTCACTCCAAGCTTTACACCGAACATACTCAGACGTATAGGGACGCCCTCAATGCTGCCCGCTCAAACTATTATTCATCACTCATAACCTCCTCTATGTCCAGGCCTAAAACCCTGTTCAGGACCTTGGACAAACTCATTAAGCCTCCTGTCACTGCCTGTCCTAAGACCCCTGAGCAGTGCCAGGCCTTCTTACACTTCTTTGATGACAAACTTAGCCAAATTTACCAATGCTTCAACCCAAATGCTATCTCTATCTCTTCTTCTACTTCCTCTTTAGGACCTCAGCTTTCCCATTTCACTGCTATAGACTCCCTCACTATCACTGACATCATAAATAAGTCCCAACTCCTCATCGTGTCAGCTTGACCCTGTCCCCACCCCTCTACTTAAAGCTTGCATCACATCCTTATCTGAACCCATTGCATTGTTTGTAAACACCTGCCTCAACTCTGGTGATGTGCCTGCTTCCCTCAAGACTGCTGCAGTCACACCCATTCTCAAAAAAACTGACTGCGACCCCACATCACTATGTAACTACCGCCCTATCTCCAACCTCCCCTTCCTGGCCAAGGTATTGGAAAGAGTGGTGGTTTCACAACTACACACCTTTCTTAATCACCATGACCTGTATGAGCCTTTTCAATCTGGTTTCCGTTCATGTCACAGTACAGAGACTGCCCTTCTGCGCATCTTTAACGACCTTCTACTGTCTGCTGACTCTGGTTCACTTAACATTCTCATCCTCCTTGACCTTAGTGCTGCCTTCGATACTATCAGTCACAATGTTCTAATCACCCGTCTGTCTGCTATTGGTGTTTCTGGTACAGCCCTCAATTGGTTCCAGTCTTACCTCTTCAACAGAAAGCAGTTTGTGACGCTTGGTCCTCATCAGTCTTCCAAGTCCTCTGTCACACGTGGTGTCCCCCAGGGTTCTGTACTTGGCCCCTCCTCTTTCTCATATACATCCTCCCTATTGGCCCGATTATACGCAGCCACGGTCTTAAATTCCACTGTTATGCAGATGATATCCAACTCTATTTGACCACTCACTCTCCCTCTGATCCACCACTGTGCTCCCTCACTGACTGCCTCTCTGACCTAAAATTATGGATGCAAAACAATTTTCTTTAACTCAATACAGATAAAACTGAAATTCTGCTGATTGGCCCTAAAAGCATCCTCTCTAAATCTCCCAGTCTCACTCTCAATATTGATGGTTCATCTGCCCACCCTACCCCTGTTGTCAAAAACCTTGGCATTTTGCTTGACTCCACCCTTAGCTTTGATCCTCATATCAAATCAGTCACTGAGACTGCCTTCTTTCACCTCCGCAACATTGCTCGCCTCAAACCCTTCCTCTCTGTTAGTGATGCACACACTTTAGTTAACTGCTTCATTATGTCCCGTCTAGACTACTGCAACTCACTTTTCCTTGGTCTCCCTGTCAAATCACTTCAAAGGTTACAATATATTCAAAACTCAGCAGCCAGGCTCCTCACCCATACCAGATGATTGGCACACATCACCCCCATTCTCTACCAACTCCACTGGCTACCAGTTCCGTCCCGGATCAAATACAAAGTAGTACTACTCACCTTCAAAGCGCTCCATAACCTTTCTCCCCCCTACATCCGCGACCTCCTGATCCCGTACACTCCATCCCACTCACTCAGATCTTCTGACCAAAATCTCTTGGCTATCCCCCGCTCCAGACTTTCCACCCTGGGTGGCAGATCCTTCGGTGTCTTGGCCCCCAAACTCTGGAATAGCCTCCCACAACCTCTTCGTGACTGTCCTTCACTTCCCCTCTTTAAAGCTCATCTCAAGACCTTTTTGTTTAATGATCATTTCTCCACACCAAACTCGTAGCTTCATATTGATAACTTGTCGTTGTTGTATTGTTTTGGTTGTTGCTGTTGTGTATACTTTCCTTCCCACTATGTAAAGCGACCTTGGGTTTGAGAAAGGCGCTATATAAAATAAACTTATTATTATTATTATTATTATTAATTAAGGTCTTCAGGATCTGAAGCAACCAATTAAGGGCCTTCAGGATCACATGAAAATTAAAGGCAGGTATGTTTAATTAGGATTGGAGATAAACTGTGCAGGACAGTCGATCGGCAGGAGCAGGGTTGGGCACCCCTGATGTAGGGCAACCACCCATAATAGCATTACAATAATCTAGCCTTGATGTCATGAATGCATGAACTAACTGTTCCGCATTTGTCATTGAGAGCATATTGAGCGTCAGTTCTGGCAGGCCAAGTAGTCAAGATGCTGCTTACGCTATTGGCCAACACGGTATAATCAGCGATCTGCTCAGCTGAGCTGCATCAGCGCATCAGCTGTTCATCTCCCCTTGCTGCTAATGATTACGCTCAAATCAGGGCGCCCTATTTAAACAGATTCCGTTCGCTCTCAACTGTTTGCTGCTCACTCTCTGCAATATTGAAACAGGACTTGATGTATTCACTCTCCATTCATCTCTGAAAGTCTTCACAAAGCTAAGCTAAGTTCATTTTTAATGCTCATTGTTAAAAGATATTAGGATATGGGCACCATGATGTTTGCTAATGCTATCTGTTTGCTTGGGCTTATCTAGTCGTTTTCATTTAAATGATCTTGCTAGGCATATTGGCAATGTGCGTTTTAATTATCTGTTGTCATTGGCAACTGCTCGCGTTGCACATGCTGTGCTTTTAGCACTATGCAGCACAGATCAAGCAGCTTGCAGTGATAGATAGTAGGGCTGCGTATTGATACAAATTTCACAATTCGATTTGCTCCTCTCCAGAGTTATTTTTTCTAGCTGACTAACGAGTGTATGGTCACTGGCTATCATGGAAATGGACATTTATCTGAGGTAAATGTGACGTCATGACGTTTACATTATTATTTTCACTTACGTCTATGGTTGGAAACACTGTGATTGAGCGATTCCATGTAACATGATACGGAATTCGAAAAGTTGTATTCTATCTTTTAAAACACTTTCAGATGCCCATGAATGTTTATTTTGTGCTCTAGTTCGTATTGTTAAGGCGGAAGATAAGATGTGCCCGCGCTCGCGCTGCTGCTTCCCTTGAGCTGCGCCAGAGCGATGTCACACCAAAGCGGTGTTTGTTTTTGAATTTCGTAAGAAAATGGACGTAATTTGACATCTGAAACTTGTTTCATATCAATAGTAACAAAGCACAAAGATTATTGTGTTTATTTGATGGGATGCACGCTACAATGCTCCATTCGTTCATCAACTATGACTATTGCCTAATCGATTCTTGGGAGTAAGTAAAGTAACAGTCACTATTCAGTGAGTCAATTAAAATAAGTCTCATCTGCTAAATCTTACTTGTCTTTCTTCTGCTAGTTACATTGCCCCTGGATGCGGTTACTGGCTGCTTAATTCATCTTCATATTTATCACAGGAGGTTGCTTTATGGTCTGTTTGGGGGAAATAGTTCAGCTCTCCTAGTCTAATTCATGTGAGCGTCCCCTAATGCTGCTGCTGTCCCCTGACTCCGCTAAATTCATGGTGCTCATGAATGGTCTGGAGACTCATCCGTCCCCTAATTCTGCTGCTATTCCCTGACTCTCTGCTAAATTCATGGTGCTCATGAATGGTCAGGAGACTCATCCGTCCCCTGTTGCTGTCCCCTGACTCTCTGCTAAATTCATGGTGCTCATGAGGGTCAGGAGACTCATCGGAACTGAAACCAGGGGCGGATTGGCCATCGGGAATACCGGGAACAATCCCGAACGGCCGGTGCATTTCAGGCCGAAGACCGGCCGGTGGTCAAAGAGTTTTTTTGTTTTTTTTTAATGATACGCGACCGGCCTAACCGGCCACTCAGCTGCAGCGGAACACTGTGTATGTGTGTTTTTCAGACCGGGCCAAGCCAACACTTTCAATCTAAGGGGGGATACGAGCGGCCCCTCCCAACTTGGACTGATCCTCGTTTTTCCTGACATCCGATTGGCTCAAACTAGGCGCCGATCAAAGGAGTTTACTTTTGGTCATGTTTGGCGGGTTTGTGTGAATGCAACAGAGACGGACGGTAAAAATGGTGAAAAGAAGGAAAGAAGAGAAAGAAATGGGTTACGTTCAAATCAGGGCACCTTTTTTAAACAGATTCAGTTCGCTCCTAACTGCTTGCTGCTCGTTCTCTGCAACCCACCACCTCGCTAGCTCCTCCTTGTCGTGTATAACGTCGCATTTGCTATTCTGTCATCGTTGCTGCTCTGTTCATATGGGGGAATAGTTCTGCTCTCCCAGTGCTAAACTGTGAGCATTTCCTAATGCTCACAGTTCGATCCCCGGTTCCACCTGACCAAGTGTCGAGGTGTCCATGAGCAAGATACCTAACCCCGGCTGCTCCCGACGAGCTGGATGGCGCCTTGCATGGCTGACACTGCCGTCGGTGTATGAATGAGTGAGTGAATGGGTGAATGTGAGGCAAATATGTAAAGCACTTTGGTGGCCATTGGGTCTGTGAAAGCGCTATACAAATGCAGTCCATTTACCATTTACCAAAGTCATCTTTTCTCGAGATATTGAAGCCAAAAATTATCCTTAATTTTGCATTTATTGTCAACGCAGTGCAGCAGCCAGCAGACCTAGAGCAGGCCATCTTGCTTGCTCATTGGCTGCCGTGCGGCAACTGCTGCAGACTACCACTGAGCCTCGCGCGTGACATCGTGCCCTCTACGCGTCACAGACCGCCAGAATGGGGGTGGCTTAGCGTATAAAAGACAGGCTTCGAAGGCTGCATCACTGATTTCATCATCCTTAGCGAAGCTCTCCGCAATCGCTGGACTTTGAGTGAAGCCTTTTTCCGCACTCAGAGGAAAGCGCCTGAAGAAGCCGGCCATCTTCGCCACCTTCAGCCTTCCGTGCCTGCTACGCCATCCGGCGTTGAGTATCCTTTTGTGCTTGCCTTCTGTGAGTGTTAGCCGCTGCGACACTCACTATCTCTCTCTAAACGAGCGCTAGCGTTTTTATTAAAATGCCTTGCCTTTCCTGTAGCTCGTGCAGAGCCCCGCTCAGCGCCGGAGACCGCCATGTGATATGCGCTCTCTGCCTGGGCCCAGACCACACAGCCCTCGCCCTGGATTTGGGCCGCTGCGAGCACTGTGAAGCGCTCCCGCTGTCGACCCTGCAGGCTCGACTCGAAGCCTTAACCTCGGACGCTGTCACACCCTCTGGGTTCGCGCAAGAAGAAGCGCCGTGCGCAGAGGATGGTGGAGCCTGAGGCCACAGTGAAGTGCTCGCCGGATTGCATCCCTCCAGCCTCACTCTCTCCTTCTCCGCCCCTCCCCGACACGCAGCTGCCGGCTTCGGCCCTCACTCCCACTGCCTCAGGGGACAAAGCTGAAGGAGCATACCCAGGTGACAGCTGTTCCATCCTGGCATTGAACAGCGAGGAACAGCGAGGTCGAGTTCCCATAACTCCACCGCCTCCTCGATCCAGGAATCCAGCAGGGCTGGGGCTGGCGTGGACGCTGAGCTCATCCGCCTCGTATGAAGGCCGTCGACCAACTCGGCCTGGATTGGTCACCGACCTAAGTTGCCAGTGCCAAGTGGACAGCGCCACCGAGAAGGGGTACAGAGCTATCCCCCCTGTGGAAGAGGCGGTCGCAGTGCACCTTTGCCCGCCCTCTGCGAGTTGGCGCTCAAAGTCTGCCCTCCCGTCTAAAGCTTGCAGGACCACCACAGCCCTTGTAGGCTGCGCGTTCTCTGCCGTCGGACAAGCTGCTTCCTCCCTGCACTCGATGGCTGTGCTGCAGATCCTCAAAGCTGATCTCCTCCGCGAATAGGATGAGAAAAGCAAGGACCCAGCCGCCATTACGGATTTAAGGAGCGTGATGGATCTCTCCCTTCGTGCTACGAAATCCGCGGCTTAGGCAATGGGCAGATGCATGGCCTCGCTCACCTCTAGCTCCTCTGCAAGCCGCCCACGTGAGCCACCTGGACGACACGCTAGTCAGCACCCAGCTCAGCCCCAGCCTCCGCAGCGTCGACAGGGCGGCCGCCCTAGATCACGCTCGTCTGGACGCAGGCTGCCTCCCCCCCGGGGACCCCGGCCCAGGATTGCGCTGAAGCCCGAGCAGGCAAAATCCTCCTAGCAACACCAGAGAGGAAAAGACGTCTGGGTCTCGCCGCGGCCGGACCACCGTCATTATATCTCGTCCCGTCAGTCCCCTCAGAGAAGGCTACTGCAGACGTTCATTTAGCAGCCAACGAGTTGGGAACACAGCCCGCTCGCATGCACACAAACGCCGCTTTTATGGCGACCCAGAGAAATCTCAGAAAGAGTGTAAATTCTGGTTATCCGACTCACGCCGATTGTGTTTTAAGTGTAGATAAAGTGCCCACAAATCAGTGCTCACCCCTACACAAACACGATGCCCCACGTGTCTCACACACTCACAGATCCCACTCTCATAAAGCTGGCAAATGCCGCTCGTGTGCTAGATGTAGAGAATGTGCCCACAAATCTGTGCTCACACCTACTCGCTGCCCACTCTGTCACACGGCAACAACCTCACAGCGGCCAAGCTATGAATGTAAGTCACGTGACCGCTCACGAGATAAATTTACTGCTTACTGACAAACACTTCGCCCCAGGCTCCGATCGCACTAAATATTGTCACAAAATGTTCCTCATTCCCAGTAATTGGGTCATCCCAAGTGATACAGACAGTCACCGCTGTCAGCTAGCCGCCGTTTCCGAGATCCTAGGGCACGCGCCTCGCACACACCTCCGAGTTCAGTTTCCCGAGCCAACGAAGTGCGGGGATCGGAGCCCGGAGCCCATTCTGCCCCTAGCTATACATGTAGAAGCATGGAAGGCTATTCCAGGTGTGTCAGAATGGGTGCTGAGCACAATAAGACAGGGCTATTCGCTTCAGTTCGCTCTCCGTCCCCCTCGCTTTCGAGCACGGACCGAGACGAAAGTGAAAGCGGATGTAGCGCATCTACTCCGCGCAGAAATAGCCAAACTGCTGTGCAAAGGGGCTATGGAACCAGTACCTCCTTCTCTGAGCGAGTCAGGCTTTTACAGCCGTTATTTTCTCGTACCCAAGAAGGACGGAGCTCTAAGACCTATTTTAGATCTGAGATATTTGAACAAAGCTCTCATGAGATGGCCGTTCAAAAGGCTCACGACCAGACTAATCCTCGCGCAAATTCGCCCGAGGGACTGGTTTATCTCTTTCGATCTGAAATATGCATACTTTCAGATTCCGATAGTCCCCCGTCACAGGCCATTCTTGAGATTCGCCTTAGATTGGCTGATTTTAGCACAGTCAGAGATAGAACTGTTATCTCACAGAACAGTGCTTCTCAGTCAGCTGGAAAGCTTGGGCCTCACGGTCAACTGGACCAAGAGCTCATTACTGCCAAGTCAGTCAGTTTCCTTTCTAGGAATAGAACTGGACTCTGTGGCTATGGCGGCCCACCTATCGACACAGCACGCGCCGTGTTCGACACCTGGCCACGTCTTTCCAGGAGGGCAGCATCACCTCTCTCAAGACATTCTAGAGGATGCTAGGCTGTATGGCATCAGCTGAAGCTGTGCTTCAGCTGGGCCTGCTGCGCATGCGCCCGCTACAACGCTGGCTGAACGTCCAAGTGCCTCACCAGGCTTGGGTTTCAGGCTACAGACGAGTCAGAGTGACTCAGAGCTGCGTTTTGGCTCTGCAGCCCCTGGTTAGCGGCCGACTGGTACCAGCGGGGAGTGACAATGGGGGCTGTCTCACACCGAAAGGTCATCTCGACGGACGCGTCCAACTTAGGTTGGCAGACCGGTCTTTGGCCTGTGGTCTGACCAAGAGAGATGCTTCCACATAAACTGTCTAGAAATGATAGCGGTCGACAACACGCTCAAGAGCTTCCTCCCGTTCATACAGGACCACCATGTGCTAGTCCACTCGGACAACATGTCTGTTGTGTCCTAAATAAACCGTCAGGGCGGTGTCAGATTCAGAAGCCTCTGCCATCTGACAGAACGCATTCTTGTATGGACTCAGTACCTCCTGCGCTCGCTGAGAGCTGCATATGTTCGAGGCCACTTGAACGACGGTCCAGACAGACTATCCAGGGACCACGTTCCCCCAGGGGAATGGTCCCTGCACCCCCAGACAGTCCAGTTACTGTGGCACCTTTTCGGCAAAGCGAAATTCGACCAGTTTGCATCAAACGACAACGCTCATTGCCGGAAGTTCTTTTCAACGAACGAGGATGCGCTGGCCCAAATCTGGCCCAACCTCCCACTTCCTGCTTTCCCTCTGGTCTTTCTGTTATCACAGGTAATCAAGAGGATCAGGGAAACGCGCCACTCGGTGCTCCTTATAGCCCCGCGCTTGGAGAATCAAATCTGGTTCCCGGAGCTGATGCGGCTGTCTCAAACAGCCCCTTGGCCGATTCCGGTGAGGAGAGATCTCCTCTCTCAAGCCCGCGGCTCAATCTGGCATCCCCATCCATTGTGCTGGTCTCTGGATGTATGGTTAATCAACGGATACCCGTTGTCCTGGCAGAAGGAGTGATGAACACGATTACGCAATCCAGAGCTCCCTCTATCAGGCAACTTTACGCGTCTAAATGTTCGGTGTTCTCCAAAATAGTGTGCTGATAGAGATCTAGACCCACGAACGTGTAGGGTCCCAGGGTTGCTCTGCTTCCTTCAAGAGCTGTTGGATAAGGGCAGGTCCCCATCCACGCTTAAAGTTTATGTGGCGGTCGTTGCTGGGTTCGCTGAGTCGACGCGCGGTCAGTCAGTAGGAAGAAACGAGCTTATCATCCGCTTCCTTAGAGGAGCCAGACGAATGAACCTCCCGCGACCCCCGTCGGTTCCCATATGGGATCTTTCATTGGTCCTGGAGGCCCTGAAAGCTTTCCCCTTTGAACCGATGGACTCCGTGGACCTTAAGTACCTCTCGCTCAAAACCGTTTTTCTGACAGGTCTGTCATCATTCAAACGTGTTGGGGATTTACACGCGCTATCTGTTACGCGCTGCATGTCTTGAATTCGGGCCGAATGACTCTAAAGTCATCCTTAAGCCAAGACATGGTTATGTCCCTTAAGTGTTGGGCACCCCCTTCAGAGCGTCATTTCTCTTTCGGCTCTGCCAGCATCCGATAGTGAGGGTGATGTTAATCTCCTCTGCCCCGTCAGGGCGCTGAGGGCTTACATTAGGCGCTCCGCCTCTTTCAGGCGTTTGGAACAGCTCTTTGTCTCGTTTGGTGGGCGCACCAAGGGTCTCGCCGCCTCGAAACAGAGCCTGTCCAGATGGATAGTGGAAGCTATCCAATACTAGTTTCACATTAATAATCTCTGTCAGAGGCGGATTCTTTCTCTTCTGGCTTTAGTCAGATGGGGGTTAGGTGAAGTGATGTGGTAACAAGTGAAGCACGCTGCGTCTCGCGCTCTTGCATTTGCAAATGTTCGCTCATTAATCTCAACGATTGTAACCTAACTCGCTCCTAAAACTATCCAAAAGTGGTGGATTTACTATCTTGCTGATCTGCAACAACTATGCCGAAAGCTAAAGCGGTGCAAACCGACTCAAACGCCGAGGCGGTCACCATGGCGTCACTCACCCACCTGCTTGAGTCTCATCGAACTGCCATCTCTGAGGATTTCAAACAAACTTTCTCAGCTCTTGAGACCAAATTGAACTGTGTCATAAATACAGTGACAGAACACGCTGAGAAACTTGAAATTCTTGAGAGCGTGACGCGCGAGAGATATGCCTGAAAGCTGCAAATGAAGCTATCGCTAAGCTCCGAACGGACCATGCTAAACTAGCAATTAAAGTTGTCGACCTCGAATCACGAAGTCGGCGTAACAACATCAGAGTAATTGGTGTACCTGAATCCGTGGAGGGGATACAACCGACAGTCTTTTTCACAAAGATGCTCGAGGAGGTCTTTGGAGGGGTCCTAAATTCGCCTGTGGAATGTGAACGGGCCCATAGAGCCCTGGCACTTAAACCTGCACCCAACCAGCGGCCAAGACCAGTCATCATCCGTCTCCTCAGGTTCCAGGTAAAGGACAAGATCATCCGTCATGCCCGGTCCATGAGGGGTAGGCTGAAATTCCGGGATCATTCCATCCTTGTGTTTGAGGATTATCCTCCAGAGGTCGTGCAGCAGCGGAACGAGTTCAAGGTGGTCATGTCGGAGTTGTACGAGCGAGGGTTTAAGCCGGCCCTGCTGTACCCGGCCAGGCTTTACATCAAGATGGAGTCAGGAGGTAGGAAACATTTTCCAACGGTAGCTGAGGCTGAAGCCTTTATTGTCTCCTTGCCCTCACGGAACGCATAAGATCACAGGTCGCCCAAAAACGGGAGATAGTCTCTCTATCAGGACTTTAATATGACTTAATGTTTACAATAGACTGCTCCCTTTCACGGGAGGCCTGTTTCTAGGGCGGTATGGTGAGAGACATCTTATGTTTCATTTTGAGGTTATTATTATTTCTTCTTTTTTTTTCCTTTTCATTGCAAGTTGTTGCTGATGACTGTGGCGTGGTACAAATTACTACACAATGGTACTACAATATTTTTTTATGTATATGTTGTGTGTATGCGTATGCGTGTGGTTGCTCCGTTGGCGTTTGCGGCTATTGCCGTGTCAATGTTTCAATGTAATTCCAGAAAATTCCATGATCAATTTGTACTGTTTATATGGGCTTTGATGATCTTAATATCGTTGGAGATTCTCAGCACTGCATTGATATGGGTGGAAAAATCAGTTGTAATGTTTTTGACCTTGAAAATTTAAAACCATTAAATGATATATATAATTATTCACTGTTACATTTAAACATCAGAAGCCTAAACAAACATCACTCTGATTTAGCCTTCCTGTTATCTAATTTAAGCTGTCATTTTGATGTTATTGGATGTAGTGAAACTTGGCTAAATGACTTTTCAAATGTCGATTTACTTAATCTCGATGGGTATAATCTATACATTAAGAACAGACCTAATAGGATAGGTGGAGGGGTCTGCCTTTACGTCAAGAGCTGTCTCCAAGTCAATATCTGTGATCTTTGTTTAGAGGATGACCACTGTGAGTCTTTGTTTGTTGAGATTAACACGTCTGACAAAACATTTATTGCCGGTGTTATCTATCGTCCACCAGATATTGCTCTTGACATATTTTGCAGTAAATTGGAAGATCTATTACATAAATTGAATAAGCTAAAAAAGGACTGCATACTTCTTGGTGACTATAACATTGATATTTCTAAGGAAGATGGGGCAAAACACGACTTCATGAACACATTGCATTCCTCCTCCTTTTTCCCCACCATTAACAGATTTACTAGAGTTACACCGACATCTAAAACTATTATTGATAATATTGTGACTAATATTCAAAATACTAAGTTGGAGACAGGAGTTGTGCAGTCTGACATCACAGACCATTTTCCCATTGTAATATTCTTTGGTTCTGATAAATCATTCTCTCCTTCACTCTTTAAAATTAAATCTAAAATAATCAATGAGAGAACCTTACAACATTTAACTGTTAACTTACAGGCAAAGTCATGGGACTCTGTCTATGACAGTGTGACTCCTGATACTGCATATGACAGTCTGATAAAGATTATTCAAGATTCCATCAAGGACACAATTCCTGAGAAGACTGTCAGATGCAGTACTACTCTCCAGAACCCTTGGATCACAAAGGGGATTTTGAAGTCAATTAAATATAAAGCTAAGCTTTATAAATCTTACATAAAAAGCCTTTCTATCTTAAAAAAAAGAGAAATATATTTCATATAAAAATAAACTAACACAGATCATAAGAAAAAGAAAACAAATTCACTATACCGAACTGTTAAAAGGTTCGCAGGGGGACTGCAGGAGGACATGGAATGTTCTAAATGAAGTTCTTAATAGGAGGCATAAACCGACTGTTCTACCTGACATTGGTGATGCCAAAGCTGATCTAACACAGACTTTTAATGATCATTTTGCTTCAATAGGTGCAAATTTGTCTAAAATGATAAGCCAACCCCAGGATGTCACCTTTAAGCACTTTCTCTCTGGTAGCTACACTCACTCATTTTTTATGATGCCAACAGACGGTACTGAACTCCTCAAGATCATTTTGGACTTGAGGAGCTCATGCTCAGCTGGTGTGGATGGAATATGCAGTAGGATCATGAAGGCAGTAGCGAACATTATTGTAGAACCATTGGCTCATTGTATTAATCTTTCTTTATTTACTGGTACTGTACCAAAAATGACAAAAATTGCTAAGATAATCCCAATTTTTAAATCTGGTGACAGAAATGATATGAGCAATTACCGGCCCATATCAATTCTACCCACTTTCTCTAAAGTAATGGAGAAAGTGGTACACAATAGACTTAGTGGTTATCTTGACAAATTGGATATTCTTGTCCCTTCACAATATGGGGTCCCCCAAGGTTCAATCTTGGGTCCACTTCTATTCATTATATACATAAATGATTTTATAAATTCCTCTAATATATTTCATAAAATAATTTTTGCTGACGACACAAATCTATTTGCATCACACAGAAACCCACATATACTACAAGATATAGTAAACTCAGAGTTAACTAAAGTTGACTCCTGGTTTAAATGTAACAAACTGTCATTAAATATTAGCAAAACAAATTTCATTTTATTTAATGCGAACAAAAAATCAGCTTTTTTAAAAAACACTGCACAATGCCTGATTAAAATCAATGGGCAGGTAATAAAAAGAGTATACTCAACAAAATTTTTGGGGGTCCTCATTGATGAATCTCTTAGCTTTAAATGTCATATTGACCATCTAGTAAATAAATTATCAAAGTATGTTGGCTTGTTTTATAAGATCAGGCACTTTCTTCCTCTGTCTGCCCTTATGATGATGTATAAAACTCTCTTTGAACCACATCTTATCTATTGTAATGTGATATGGTGCAACACCTTTACAAGTCATCTTAAAAAACTCGAAACCTTGCAAAAGAAAGCCATACGGGCTCTGTCCTGGTCGGAGATAAATTCCCCGACCCGCCCCTTTTTTATCACTTTAAGATATTAAGACTGGCTGAGCTAAATAAATATCATAATGCCTGTCTAATGTTTCAAATCGTAAATAGCCTGAACCCTAGGTTGAGTAGTCTTGTTCCTATCTACAGCCCCCGGCATACATACCAAACGAGAATCAAACCACTTATATTCGGAAAATACCGCTGACATGTGCGCACCAGTATGAGTGTTGTTTGTAAGGGGCCGCAGATCTGGAACGGGATTGATGATGGTCTTAAGGTGTTGCCCACTATCTCCAACTTCAAAAGACAATTAAAACATAAGTTCTCATTAACCTATATCTAATTCTAAAACTGACTTTCATGGATTACTGGGATGTGTGTATGATTGTATGAGTGAGTATGTTGTTAATACGTATGTTGTGGTATTCCCTGTGTGCACTTATTGTGTTCTCACTGTACCTTGTCTATAATTACTTGTACAAGAACCATGGGCCCCTATTTATAAGCTTTTTAGCTTCTTTGGGAGACCCATTTCATGATACTTAACCTACTTTGTATCCTCAAACTGTACTATTGTAATGTGTTGAAGAGGTATTGTATTGTGAATAAACAAACAAACAAAGCTATCCATCCTCTTATAAGTCTAAAGGTCTGCAATGCCCCTTGGGCATCAGGGCGCATTCCACCAGAGGCATGGCCTCGTCGTGGGCTTGGTCCAGCGGAATTTCCATTCAAGACATTTGTTAGGTTTTATAACCTGGAAGTTCCCGCCTTGCAGGCTAGACTTCTGTCTCACCATAAAACATTCTTCATTAATGGTGAGGCAATACCAACAGTTTCTGAGAAGCCAGTGAAGAGTCTTAGGACATGGTACGATGGGGATTTAAAGGACACAGTTCGAGTGGGAGAAGTTAGACGACAAGCAGTGGAAGGGTTGAAGAGCATAAACAGCTGTGCTATACAAGGGAAACAAAAACTCTGGTGCTTTCAGTTTGGTCTACTGCCGAGGTTGCTGTGGCCACTGACTGTGTACGAGGTTTCTTTGACAACAGTGGATAAGCTGGAAGCCTTAATAAGTTAATATATCAGGAAATGGTTGGGAGTTCCATGCTGCCTCAGCAGAGTGGGACTTTATAGTAAAGGAATATTGTAGCTGCCAGTCTCTGCTTTAACTGAGGAGTTTAAGTGCACCAAGGTCAGACTGGAAATAACCTTAGTAGAGTCACGCGACAAATGTGTATGTGAGGCAGCACCTGTGTTAAAAACTGATAGAAAGTGGTCAGCAAAGAAATCTGTGGAAGAGGCAAAGGCTGTCCTTCAAATTGGGGATATCGTGGGGCAGGTACAGCATGGAAGAGGGGGTTTTGGGCTCAGTTTAGCTCCTCCTAAATGGCACAAGGCAGCCCCTGCTCATAGGAGGAAGCTGGTAGTCAACGAGGTGCGAAAGCAGGAGGAGAGGATGAGGTGTATAAAGGCCATTTCCCAGGCCAAGCAGGGAGAGTGGATGAGATGGGAGAGTGTGGAACAACGCAAAATGGGCTGGCAAGACCTTTGGTCAATGGAAGAGAGTAGGATCAGTTTCCTTATCAGGTCAACACATGATGTTCTCCCATCACCACAGAACCTAAACCTCTGGGTAGGAGAGGATCCCTCTTGTCCTTTGTGTTCATCACCTGCCACATTAAGGCACATTTTGACAGGATGTAAGGTGGCTCTTAGCCAATGTCGGTTTACTTGGTGCCATGACCAAGTACTCCGATGTTTGGCTTTAGCATTGGAAGACAAGCGTAACATGTCCAATAAGTTGCCACCTTTCCTAGCAAAACATTACACACAGAAGACAATATTCCTCCGCACAGGCGAGCAACCACCAAGAAAAGGTGTTAAAACCAATTCTCGCTCAGGACAACTGGAAGCTGCTAGGGACTGGAAAATGCTGGCTGATCTTGATCAACGGCTTATTTTTCCACCTGAGATTGCCACCACTAACCTCCGACCAGATATTGTTTTGTGGTCTGGATCAGCACACATTGTTCAACTGATAGAGTTAACAGTGCCATGGGAGGATGCTGTAGATGAGGCATATGAGAGGAAGAAACTGCGGTATGCTCAGCTGGCCACTGAAGCAGAACAGCGAGGATGGAGAGTCCGCGTTTATCCAGTGGAAGTGGGTTGTCGAGGATTTGTGGCACACTCCACAACGCGGTTCCTCAGAGACGTCGGATTCAGTGGCCAAGAGTTGCGTCGCACAGTAAAGAACTTATCTGAAGCAGCAGAGTGGAGCATTTACTGGCTGTGGTTGAGACGGAAAGAGTCTGGCTGGCTGTGTACAGGCCGCCATGCTACGGTTTCGAAAAATTCTTGAAAATTTTATGAGTCTGTTGGTTTATTTGTATAGTTTGCATAGTAATTACAGTTAATACGTTCCTGTGTATTTTGCGTGAATGAGGATTGGTATTGTGTTTTGCGGTAGTATGCCATACGGAACAGTTGCCACTGACCGTTTTAACGTCCGCAGTGGGGCTCGAAAGCCTTAGTCAAACGGGTTGGCGCGTATGGTCGGGTTGTGGAGAGGTTGTGAGAGATTGTGGTTAGGTCAAAGGAGCAGTCTCAGCAGCAGGAGGGATGTAAAGGTCAGTAAGCTTGGCCGAGTTGAGTGGGGGACGGAGGGGGGTAACTCTGGGACGCCAGAGTCACTGTCGAGCCCTCTTGAGGTGTCGTGGGCTAGTCGACGAAACACTGAGGACGGAAGGTGCCCACTTGAAGACCCTAGAGATGTCCCCTACTCTGCTCAATCCAGGCGGTTGTCATGAGGGGACCGCACTGTGGTTGCAGCCGTTGTGTGTGCAAATACTATTAACACCAGGCAGAAGGAGATTCACATCACCATTTGGAAAGAAGCGTAAATGGATGGAGAAGCACAGGTTACTGTAAAGCTACGTCTTAGTTGGTGCTTATCTTAGCGAAAGCCAAGTTCCGAGTTCAAATCCGCATGAAGTTTTAACATCTATTCTCGTGTAATGGAAATCTGTCAGTGCGAGCAGTGTGTATATCCTGCCCAGATTATCATGCGCAGACTACTCTCACACGACGTTAGCTCTCCAGTTTGAGCTGCATACTCGTTCCCTCTTCTAGAGAGAACCGAGGTTACGTATGTAACCGAGTATGTTTTACAGACTTGACAGAGCAGCCATCAAGTGTTAGACAGTACTCTACGTTAGTATTTGAGGAAGTTTTTTGTCCAATAATTAGAATCTCTGTTTTTTCAGAATTAAGTAGTAGGAAATTACTAGTAATCCAGTTATTTAAATCAGGTATGCATTCCGTTAATTTTGTGAATTGGTAAGTTTCTTCAGGGTGTGAAGAAATATAGAGCTAAGTATCATCAGCAAACTAATGCCATGCTTCCCTAATGATATCTCCTAAGGGTAGCATGTACAGAGTGAACAGCAACGGTCCTTGTACTGAGTCTTGTGGTACACCATACTCAACTTTTGATAGATAAGACATCTCTTAATTTACTGCTACAAACTGATAACTGTCAGATAAGTATGATTTAAACCATGCTAATGCAATTCCACTAATACCAACATCATTTTCAAGTATATTTAAAATAATGTTGTGGTCAATGGTATCAATTGCAGCACTAAGATCGAGTAACACTAAAAGAGAGATACAACCACGATCGGATGATAAGAGCAAATCATTTGTGACTCAGTACTATGGTACGGTCTAAATCCTGACTGGAAATCCTCGCAGATACCATTTATTTTTAAAAAGGAACATAGTTGTGAGGATACTTCCTTTTCTAGTATCTTTGACAGAAATGGTAGATTCGAGATCGGCCTGTAATTGACTTATTCTGTAGGATCAGGTTGTGTTTTTTTTAACAAGCGGTTTAATCATAGCCAGCTTAAAAGTTTTTGGTACGTATGCTAATGACAAAGATGCATTAAGGATATCAAGAAGAGGATCTATGACCTCTGGAAGCATCTCTTTCAATAGCTTAGTCGGTATAGGGTCTAACATACGCTGTCGATTTAGATGATTTAACAAGTTTAGAAAATTCTTCCTGTCCTATAGCAATGAATGAATCAAATATTTCATCAGTGAGACTACACTGCACTGCCTGGTGCGATACTGTAGTAGACAGTTGCATAGTTATAATTTTCTCTGTGATATTATCATTATTATTTTTCATTAATTTAGCCACTGTTTCAAATTAATATCTAGGGTTTCGTTTATTTTCTTCTAAAAGGGTTGAAAAATAAGCAGATCTAGTAGCGTTTAAGGCCTCTCTGTACGCAATTGTGCTCTCTTTCCATTAAATGAGAAAAAAAACTAGTTTTGTTTTCTTCCAGTTGCGCTCCATTTTTCTGGCTGCTCTCTTAAGGGCCTGTGTGTGCTTGTACCACGGCATTGGACTGTTTTCTTTAATCTTCTTTAAGCACAAAGGAGCAACTGTGTCTAACGTGCTGGAAAAGAGAGAGTCAAAAGTTTGTCGCAATATCAAGTTCTTCTAAGCTATCTGGGATGCTGAGGAGATGAAACCTATCAGGAATATTATTAATAAAGCGATCTTTAGTGGCAGAAGTGAAAGGTCTAACATATTTGTAACATGGAGTCGACTTTGCAGCCTTGTCTAAATTAAGTATACACGAGACTAGATAATGATCTGAGATGTCATCGTTCTGCTGTAGAATTTCAAAGGCATCAACATTGATTCCATGCGATAATATTAGATCTAGAGTAGCCCGCCGCTACACATATGTGACCGGTCACGGAAACTAGGGACACAAGTCGGTTCTGGGGCATTTTGAGTTATTCATAAATTCTGAAAGTGTAATCTCCAAGCTTTCCAACGATGTGTAACATGTGGAAATCTGATAATATTTGGAGAAGTTGTCGCCATTTTAAAGTAGGCACTTAAAAAAGCTCAAAGAGGAGAAAACGACCTCTAAAGATTGTGCAGTTCTCACCTCTCTCTGCTGCTGGGGGTGACAATAGGGCTCATTTACATCTCATTTAGATAAGCCATACCCCCTGCAAAGCTCCCCCATGGTCTTTACAGCTTTTTTTGCACTTCGAATGAGTGCACTTCTGCCGCACTAGGCGAAAAACAATTGTGCTGCCCCTCTATTTGCAACGTACCAGCAACAACACACAAAGACCAATATGCCATATAGCCTGCATATAACGCAAAACCAGAACAACACACAAAGACCAATATGCCATATACATATAACGCAAAACCAGCAACAACACACAAAGACCAATATGCCATAGGCCTACCAATAACGCAAATAGTGCGCAACGCTCGTGTGCCCAAAATGTCAACAATATTAAAGTTTATGCAGGAGGCAAATGCCTGCTGGCATTTTTCTTTAAGCAGTCATTTCTGGAATTTTCCAAATAATCACATTTCACCTCCTCAAATTACTGTTGCAAATCTCTTTACACCACTTTCTTACACACACAAATGAAATGTCCGCAAGCACATTATATCATCAGCAGGTTCAGCATCTTAAATAACGACTAACGAGCAAATGAAGCTTAACTTACATTTCAGAAACACGCACGGCAGGCCTTCATCGCAGCAAAGGTCTTAACTGCATCCTCTATTTCGATTCTCTGTGCCAGTTCATGTTCTATGGAGATTGTTGCCAGTCCATTAACTCTGTTCCCTGTTCACAAAACGTTCTCCATTCAAAGCAATCGGGACGTCACATATGAAACAGCCAGCCACCGCTGTCAGCGAGCCGAGCCGCCGTATTCAAGCACTGAGGGCGCGTGCGCCGCACCCATACCTCCGGTTCAGTTTCCCGAGCCCACGAAGTGCGACGAAAACATTTTCGGTGTAACTGCCAGACGGTTCAGCTCGTCTGCGACAATCTTTGCGGCATCCATCTTCATTGAATTTTGATATCAGATAGAGCCGGCCAGAGCACAGCATAATAAGTAGACATGTGGTTCACTTGGAGGGCGGGGGCAAAAGCGCCGGGTTATTCAGTATGGAAATACACACAGACAATGACACGCCACGCCCCTACTGCATGCTAGAATCTCCGAAAACAAGCCGATTTCAACCTCAAAATGTAAGCTTTTAAATATACCAATACTGTTATCTCAAACATGGAGAGGCTTCTTCGTGATTTCAATTAACAGATTCTCCAAAAAATTTAAAATCACCAATTTTGAAAAAAAACTCTTCTTTCTCATTTTCCTCGAAAGTTGTGCTGCCGACTTGTGTCCCTGGTTTCTGTGACGGGTCACATATGTCATGGATAGAAATCCCACTGGACTACGCCCATGACGAGGCCACGCCTCTCGTGGAATGAGCCCTGATGCCCAGAGGGCAATGCAGACATTTTGACGCGTAAGCAGCTGCTATAGCGTGCACTATCCATCTGGACAGGCTCTGTTTCGAGGAGGCGCGAGACCCTTGGTGCGCCCACCAAACGAAACAAAAAGCTGTTCTGAACGCCTGAAGGAGGCGGAGCGCGTAATGTAAAATCTCAGCGCCCTGACAGGGCAGAGGAGATTCACCTCACCTTCGCTGTCAGATGCTGGCAGAGCTGACAGCGTAATAACTTGCGCTCTGAATGGAGTGCCCATCACTTTAGGAACATAGCCATGTCTAGGTCTGAGGATGACTTTAGAGTCATTCGGCCCGAATTCAAGACACAACGCGCTGACAGACAGCGCATGCAGGTCCCCACACGTTTTACTGACGACAGTGCAGTCAGAAAGACGGTTTTCAGTGATAGATATTTCAACCCCACGGAGACTCGTGGTTCAAATGGAAAGGCTTTCAGGGCCTCGAGGACCAATGAAAGATCCCACATAGGAACCGACGGGGGGTGCGGCGGGTTCATCCTTCTAGCTCCTCTAAGGAAGCGGATGACCAACTCATGTCTTCCCAGTGACTGGACGTGCGTCGATTCTGCGAAATCTGCCACGGCCGCCACGTATACTTTGAGCGTGGACCTCCCCTTATCCAACAGCTCTTGTAGGAAGGTGAGCAGATGCGCCACCCCGCATGTCCGTGGGTCCAGACCTCTGTCGGTGCACCATCCGGAGAACACCGACCATTTAGACGCGTAGAGCCTTCTCGTGGAAGGAGCTCTAGTCTGCGTGATCGTGTTCATCACTCCTTCTGGCAGGGCAACGAGTACCCGTTGATCAACCATGCGTGCAGAGACCAGCGCTCTGGATGGGGATGTCAGATCGCGCCGCGAGCCTGAGAGAGGAGATCCGCCCTCACCGGAATCGGCCACGGAGCTGTAAGTGACAGCCGTGCTAGTTCCGGGAACCAAATCTGATTCTCCCAACGCGGGGCTATGAGGAGAACCGAGTGGCGCGTTTCCCTGATTCTCTTAATCACCTGTGGTAACAGAGAGACCGGAGGGAAAGCATATAGCGGGAGGCTGGGCCAAACCTGGGCCAGTGTGTCCTCGTCCTTCGAGAAGAACGTTGGGCATTGAGCGTTGTCTTTTGACGCAAATAGGTCGACTTCCGCTCTGCTGAATAGGCGCCACAGTGTCTGGACCGTTTGGGGGTGCAGGGACCATTCCCCTGGGGGAACATTGTCCCTGGACAGTTTGTCTGGGCTGTCGTTCAAATGGCCAGGCACATGCGCCGCCCTCAGCGAACGCAGGTGCATCTGAGACCAAATAAGGAGGCGTTCCGTCAGATTGCAGAGATTTCTGGATCTGACACCGCCCTGACGGTTTACATAGGATACCACAGACATGTTGTCCGAGCGGACAAGAACATGTTGGTCCTGTATGAACGGGAGGAAGCGCTTCAGCGCGTTCTCGACCGCTATCATTTCCAGACGGTTTATGTGAAAACACTTCTCTTGGTCTGACCACTGGCCGAAGACCAGTCTGCCCTCGAACAGCGCGCCCCAACCCGAGTTGGACGCGTCTGTCAAAATGACTTTCCGATAAGAGATGGTTCCCATCATCACTCCCTGCAGGTACCAGTCGGCTACTAACCAGGGCTGCAGAGCCGATATGCAGGTCTGAGTCACTCTGATTTTCTGGCCGCCAGAAACCCAGGCTCGGTCGCGCGAGCATTCAACCAGCGTTGGACCGAGCGCATGCGCAGTAGGCCCAGCTGAAGCACCGCTGCAGCTGATGCCATACAGCCCAACATCCTTTGAAATGTTTTCAAAGGGAGAAATCAGCCCTTCTGGAAAGATGCGGCTAGACGGCTAGGCTGCGTTTGTGTGCAGGCGAGAGGGTGAACAAACCGGCTCGTTGGCTGCTAAATGAACCACTGTAGTAGCCTGTTTGAAGGGGACTGACAGGGAAATAAACTTTGACGGCAGTCCGGCTGCAGCGGGACACGCGCGTCTTTTCTCTCTCTTTGTTAGGAGGGCTTCGCGTGCTCAGACTTCAGCGTGATCTTCTCCCGAGGCCCTCTGGGGGACGTCGCTGCGAAGGCTGAGGCTGTGCTGGACGCTGGGCGCTGGCTCACACAGGAGGCTGTTCTTTTCTTTGTCTCTCACGAGAGCGGCCTGTAGCCGAGCTCGAGCGTCACGGCAGGAAGAGGTTCATGGCCTGCGTGGTCTTCTGTACCTCAGAAAAACGGTCAACGATCCCGTTCACCGCTGGGCCGAAGAGACCAGTGGGGGAGAGCGGCGCGTTCAGGAAGGTGGCTTCGTCAGTTTCCCTCATATCCGCGAGCGTCAACCAGAGGTGCCTCTCTGTTACAGTCAACGCGGCCATGGCTCGTCCAGTGCCTTGAGCTGCGGTTTTAGTGGCGCGGAGAGAGAGATCCGTCGCACTTTTCAGGTCTGTAACCGCAGCTGGATCCCGGCCCTTCTCATCCCATTCACGGAGGAGGTCGGCTTGCAGGATCTGTAGCACAGCCATGGAGTGGAGAGCAGACGCGGCCTGGCCAGAGGCGGCATATGCGCGGCCGACCAAGGCGGAAGTGGCTCTGCAGGGCTTTTGACGGGAGGGCTGACCGTGACCGCCATCTCGCGGAGCGCGGGCAAAGGTGCGCTGCGACCGCCTCTTCCACAGGGGGAATAGCCGTGTACCCTTTTTCGGCGGCGCCGTCCACTTGGGAGAGCGACGCGGAGGCCTGGGACTGAAGTCTCGAGGAGAATGGTGCGTTCCATGACTTCGTCAGCTCCGAGTGAAGTTCCGGCAGGACTGGAGCGGGCCTGCTTGCTGAAGCTGCACGGCGGCGACTTTGAAGGAAACAGCCATCAAGCATGTTAGGCACGCGTTCCTTCGGCAGAGACCACTCGAGCCCGATATGAAGAGCTCGCTGAAGAGATGAAAAATCAGAGAAGTCAGCCTACAGCCCTACTTTTATACGCTAAGCCACGCCCATTCCGGCGGGCTGTGACACTAAGAAGGCGCGGGCACCCTTCATTGGGCGTGACGTCACGCCAGGCTCACTGGTAGGCTGCAGCAGTTGCCCGCAGGGCAGCCAATGAGCACGAGAGATGGCCTGCTCTAGGTCTGCTAGCTGCTGCACTGCATTGACAATGAATACAAAATTAAGGATAATTTTTGGGCTTCAATATCTCGAGAAGATGAATCTTTCCCGTAGCGTAAGCTAAACTTACGCAATACGAGATAACCTCTCGTAAGAGAACTAGACTTCTCAGTAATTCTGAAGATATTACTATAAATTACAGCAACCCTTTGCCTTTCAGACGAGGCTCATGTTTATAATAGTAATCTTGTGGGTTGGACTCATTTAAAGTAATGTAATCGTCTGGTTTTAGCCAGGTTTAGCCAGGTTTTAGTCTGTCAAACACAGCACATCTAGGTTATAATCTGTAATCATATCTGTAATCATATCATTAACAATAAGTGCTTTTGAAGTAAGGGATCGTATATTTAGCAACCCGAGCTTTATCATTTATTCATCTGTATTATATCTGCTTTTTATTTGTTGAACATTTTTAACCTTAAATGGGTTTAGGAGTTTTTTGTATGTCCTAATTCGGGGAACAGACACAGTCTCTATATAATGATATCTACGTGAAAGTCTCTGTGATGGGATTTATCTGATCTCAGTGACTTGAGACAGCTAGCAGACACTTGGTTTAGCCAGTCTGTCTTCCTGACCTGAGCCCCAGATTGTCAAGTTTGAGCTCTAAGACTATGTGCCATATTACTAGAGAGAAGAGCAGCACCATCCCAGGAGGGATGAATACCATCTCTTTTCAACAGGTCAGGTATGCCTCACAAACTTTTCCAATTGTCTATAAATTCTATATTATATTGTGGACACCACTTAGACAGCCAGCCATTGAGTGAGCACAGTCTACTAAGTATCTCATCACTCCTGCCAACAGGAAGAGGGCCAGAGCAAATTACAGTGCCCTGACATCATACTTGTGAGTTCACATGATTTCCATTACACGAGAGTAGATGTTAAAACTTCATGCTGATTTGTACTCGGCTTTCGCCAAGATAAGCACCAACTAAGACGTAGCTTTACAGTAACCTATGCTTCTCCATCCATTTCCGCTTCTTTCCATCTGGTGACGTGAATCTCCTTCTGTCTGGTGTTAATAGTGTATTTGCGCGTCAGCACACACAACGGCTGCAACCACAGTGCGGTCCCCCCATAACAACCCTCTGGATTGAGCGGAGTAGGGAACATCTCTACGGTCTTCAAGTGGGCACCTTCCGTCCTCAGTGTTTCGTCGACTAGCCCACGACACCTCAAGAGGGCTCGACAGTGACTCTGGCGTCCCAGAGTCACCCCCCTCCGTCCCCCACTCAACTCAGCCCAGCTTACTGACCTCTACTTCCCTCTTGCTGCTGAGACCTAACCACAATCTCACAATCTCTACGCAACCCAACCATACGCGCCAACCCGTTTGACTAAGGCTGTCTTTCCCCACTGGTGCGTTAATATGCAGTTTCAGTGGCAACGGTTCCGTATGGCATACCACCTACCGCAAAACACAATATCTGCCCAACCACCCGTCATTCACGCAATATACACAGGAACGTAATGACTGTAAATACTATACAACCTCTACAAATAAACCAACAGTGCTGCTGAGACCTAACCCATCTCACAATCTCTCCGCAACCCAACCATACGCGCCAACCCATTTGACTAAGGCTGTCGAGCCCCACTGGTGCGTTAATATGCAGTTTCAGTTGCAACGGTTCCGTATGGCATACCACCTACCGCAAATCACAATATCTGCCCAACCACCCGTCATTCACGCAATATACAGAGGAACGTAATGACTGTAAATACTATACAACCTCTACAAATAAACCAACGGTGCTGCTGAGACTTAACCACAATCTCACAATCTCTCCGCAACCCAACCATACGCGCCAACCCGTTTGACTAAGGCTGTCGAGCCCCACTGGTGCGTTAATATGCAGTTTCAGTGGCAACGGTTCCGTATGGCATACCACCTACCGCAAAACACAATATCTGCCCAACTTCCCGTCATTCACGCAATATACACAGGAACGTAATGACTGTAAATACTATACAACCTATACAAATAAACCAACACCCTTCAAGTTTTCAAGAATTCTACGAAACCGTGGCATGGCGGCCTGTACTCAGCCAGCTACTTCTGCTGCTTCAGATAAGTTCTTTACTGTGCGACGCAACTCTTGACCACTGAATCCGACGTCTCTGAGGAACCGGGTTGTAGAGTGTGCCACAAAACCTCGACAACCCACTTCCACTGGATAAACCTGGACTCTCCATCCTCGCTGTTCTGCTTCAGTGGCCAGATGAGCATACCGCAATTTCTTCCTCTCATATGCCTCATCTACCGCATCCTCCCATGGCACTGTTAACTCTATCAGTTGAACAATGTGTGCTGATCCAGACCACAAAACAATATCTGGTCGTAGGTTGGTGGTGGCAATCTCAGGTGGAAAAATAAGCCGTTGATCAAGATCAGCCAGCATCTTCCAGTCCCTAGCAGCTTCCAGTTGTCCTGGGTGAGAATTGGTGTTAGCACCTTTTCTTGGGGGTTGCTCGCCTGGGCGGAGGAATATTGTCTTCTGCGTGTAATGTTTTGCTAGAATAGGCGGCAACTTATTGGTCATACTACGCTGGAACATCGCAATACTTGGTCATGGCGCCAAGTAAACCGACCCTGGCTAAGAGCCACCTTACATCGTGTCAAAATGTGCCTTAATGTGGCAGGTGATGAACACAAAGGACAAGAGGGATCCTCTCCTACCCAGAGGTTTAGGTTCTGCGGTGATGGGAGATCATCATATGTTGACCTAATAAGGAAACTGATCCTACTCTCTTCCATTGACCAAAGGTCTTGCCAGCCCATTTTTCGTTGTTCCACACTCTCCCATCTCATCCACTCTCCCTGCTTGGCCTGGGAATGGCCTTTATACATCTCATCCTCTCCTCCTGCTTTCGCACCTCGTTGACTACGAGCTTCCTCCTTTGAGCTGGGCCTGCCTTGTGCCATTTAGGAGGAGCTAAACTGAGCCCAAAACCCCCTCTTCCATGTGGTACCTGTCCCACGATATCCCCAATTTGAAGGTCAGCCTTTGCCTCTACTACAGATTTCTTTTTTGACCACTTTCTACCAGTTTTTACCACAGGGGCTGCCTCCCTTACACATTTGTCGCGTGACTCTGCTAAAGTCATTTCCGGTCTGACCTTGGCACACTTAAACTCCTCGGTTAAAGCAGAGACTGGCGGCTGCAATACTCCTTTACTATAAAGTCCCACTCTGCTGAGGCAGCGTGGAACTCCCAACCATTTCCTGATGTATGAACTTATTAACGCTTCCAGCTTATCCACTGTTGTCAAAGAAACCTCGTACACAGTCAGTGGCCACAGCAACCTTGGCAGTAGACCAAACTGAAAGCACCAGAGTTTTAGTTTGCCTGGTAGAGCACAGCTGTGTATGCTCTTCAACCCTTCCACTGCTTGTCGTCTAACTTCTCCCACTCGAACTGTGTCCTTTAGATCCCCATCGTACCATCTCCCTAGACTCTTCACTGGCTTCTGAGAAACTGTTGGTATTGCCTCACCATTAATGAAGAATATTTTATCTACTACCTTGCCTTTAACTATTGAGATGCTCCTTGATTTAGAGGGCTTAAATTGCATTCGTGCCCATTCAATATTATCTGTTAACTTCCCCAATAACCGATTAGTGCAGGCTACCGTTGTAGTCATGGTTGTCATGTCATCCATGTATGCTCTGATTGGTGGTAGTCGCATCCCAGAAGCCAAGCGCTCTCCTCCTACTACCCATTTTAATGCCCTAATGATTACCTCCATTTCCATGGTAAAAGCCAGTGGAGAAATGGTGCATCCTGCCATTATTCCAACCTCTAAGCATTGCCATGTAGTGCTGAATTCTGGAGTTGAGTAACTAAATTGCAAATCTCCAAAATAGGCTTTCACTAAATTTGTTATCGACATCGGTACCCTGAAAAAATCAAATGATGCCCAAAGAAGCTCATGTGGCACTGAACCATATGCATTAGCCAAATCCAGGAATGTCACGTGGAGCTCCTTCCTCTCCTTTTTAGCTGATTGTATTCGTTGCCAGATAACACTGATATGTTCTAAGCATCCTGAGAATCCTGGAATGCTCGCTTTTTGAACTGAAGTGTCAATGAAGTCATTCTTTAATAGGTAGGTTGACAATCTCTGAGCAATAATGCTGAAGAAAATTTTGCCTTCGACGTTTAATAGTGAAATAGGGCGAAACTGACTGATGCTTGTAGCATCTTTTTCTTTGGGTATAAAGACTCCCCCTGCTCGGCGCCATGATCTAGGTACAACCTGCTTTTCCCAAGCCACTTTGATCAATTTCCACAGAATCCTTAGAACTCCTGAAGCACTCTTGTACACTCTGTACGGAACTCCATTAGGCCCTGGAGATGATGAAGCCCTTGCCTTTCTCACAACCTGCTCTATCTCTTTCCACTTAGGTGCACAGACCTCCATTTGGTATTCTGGTGGATTGACAGGTGGGATGTCTGACGGAATTGACATAGGCTCATGCCTTTTTGCATCTGTATGCGTTTCCCCTAGCTCAACCCTAGATGCTTTTAAAGTGTCATTCTTCTCACTGGTGAATAACTTCTTTATGAATTTGAATGGATCTTTATAGAAATTAGCCCTCGCATGTTCCGTCTTTTTGTAGCGTTTCCGTAGGCGCTCAGCTCTGCGTAATGTTGCAAGCTTATCTTTTATGGCCCTTTGTAAGAGATTGAGTCCCTCCTTCTGACTTTGTTCCGCTCTTTTCCATTGCTTCCTCAGCTGTCTCCTTTCTCTAACTAACCCTTCAATTTTCTGCTGCCGTCTAGACAATCCAGGAGTAGTTTGTACTTTTTCTTTCCTTTTTTCCGCACCAAACCTCTCACTTCCATATGCGTAAATGATGTCCCCAAATTTAACCAGCTTCTTTTCAACTGTACCAGTTAATCTTTCCAATGCAAAGCATAGATCTGTGTTTACCGTGTCCCATGCAGTTTTCTCACTAGCTCTTGGCCATCTAACTCCAGGCCTATGCCCGTTGAGGTTCTTTTCTCTCTTATGCTGGTTAGTCTGACCGGGTTCACAAGAATCAATGTGTTCATCACTAACTGTGCAAACCCTCATCTCCTCTATGACAGGGGTGCTGATATCCTGCGAACTGTGGTTTGCTTCCTGTCGCTGGATTTCATTCGACTGACTTGACTGACTCCGTAAGAAGTACTGATCAATGCGAGGCCCTTGTCCCTTCTCCCTCAAGCATTTCATTTTCCCTTGATGAATCTTCAAATCCCTGACCGTTGTCGCCTTGCTCCAGCCACAGACACAAGCTTGGAGTTCAATGGCTTTGCTAACTGCTGAACCTGAACTAGTCTTTTGTGAAGTACTCTCCATACTCATATCCGTTTCCATTCCAAAGTCGTTAACCATGTTGTCCACCATTGAGTCATCTTCCACACCTCTTTAACGTTAATTTTGGTGATCTCCGACTGGCGAAGTCAAACATCATTAGTGCCGACGTGAATAATAATCTAAGAGAATTTACGATTAGCATTAGCCAGCACTTTTAAATTTGCTTTGATGTCAGGCATTCTGGCTCCCAGAAAACATGTGACTATGGTGGCTGGTGTCTCTATTTTCACGTTCCGTGTAATAGAATCGCCAATAACTAGGGCACAGTCAACAGGATTCTCAGTGGGTGTTTCACTGAGAGGGGGAACAGAAGAGCGGTGTTTTGTCCTGCGACTACAGCATCTCACGGTCACCCAGTTGCCCTGCTGCACAGGCTCTACAGCCTTTGCACTCTTACTATCCTCGATTAAAGTTTGGATGCATGTCTCTAGTTCTGAAATCTTCTCTGTCAGCCTGACTGTCTGCATTTATCACATGTAAATCCTTCAATACTGACAGAGAATGCTATACTATACGAAGTGCAAGTGACAATAGCAGGAGAAGACATAACTCACCGTGTTTGTTGACTGATTCTACTTACCTTAGTTGCATGAGAGACCCGTAAAAGGCATGAGCGCGCACTCAAAAAAAAAAAAAAAGAAGGCAAACACTGATGGCAGGTTAACAGGCTAGCAAGATACTAGCATGTTGTGCTAGCGATAATGATTTAGATAAAAGCTAGCGATGTCAGATTAATATGATAGGCAATATTAGACAATAACTAATATATGTTGATGAATAAGTTAAATTGAGCAAATAAGAACAGCAAGGAATGATAGTAAATAGAGATTCAAACAGAAAACTATACGGAGCTTACAGACACAAACCAGCAGCAAGGCAGAAAGGAGCAATCGATAAAGGCAAACAGGAGAGAAAACTCACTCTCTAAACCACTGAATGCGACAATACAGTAATTTTGCTGAAAAATTATTACACAGAATAACAGTCTATAATTCCACTTTGTTATTTTATATTTGTTGTAAAGCAAGTGAGCAAAGTGAACAATGAAAATATCAAGATTAGTTTTTCATTTATGATTTCAGTTTATGTAATGCATCAGTGCATTAAGTCACATATTTAGATAATATTATAGAGAACAAAGCAGAATTCTAGCATTTTCTCTAAAATCTGAAGTGTAATCATTTTTGATGCCAAAATACTTTCCCTTCTCTTTATACAATTTCCTTTCACATTATAGTAAAATATTATATTCATTATAATTAAATATCATTAATATAATCATATAATTAATCTTTACACCTTAATATCCACACACACACACACACACACACACACACACACACACACACACACACACGCTATTGGGTAACATTATCCAACAGACACATGGCCTAAATGGCATGAGTGGAAAATTAAAGTCATTTTAGAAGAGGAAAAGTTGATTTTGAATCCTTTATAATAAGACCAGGAGTATGCATAAAAAAGTTCTATAATTTTGATTTCACATGTCCTTAAAGCAGCTGTGGGTTGTTGGATTGTAATATATATATATATATATATATATATATATATATATATATATATATATATATATATATATAGTTTTTTTTTTTTAACCTTTTTTAGGGTAAGAGAAGGTTAATTACTATATATATATATTGTAATTACCCTTCTTGATCCTACAGTAAAAAAAAAGCAAAACAATTCGGCTTCCTCACCTCTTCCCTAATTGATCGGACAGCTGAGCTAACGTAAACTGTTTGTGTTAGTCTACCCGATCTTGGACCTGCCAAAAGCACTCCTCAGCTTTATGAGCACTGGGAAAACAGACGCTCTCAATGATCTTGGCACTTTTAATGGGCTCCAATGACCGCTCACCTCTGCAGCTTAACATAACAGTGGAGCAGCAGGTTGATGGTTTAATGTGCGAGTGCAGCGATCAGTAATGGCAGGGCTCTATGAGTATGCAGCCCTTGTACTAACGGATAGCCCCTTCTGAATGCAAATCCCCTTCTCACATCTCTTAAACTCAGGGCATTTCTCTATCTCTCTCACACTCTTCTTCTTTTGGGGGGATGAGGGGTGCGAGCGTAAAGGATTAGCACTGATGCGTGACTGATGTGCGAGACAGACGCAATCAGAATACTTTATATGCACACATGTGCTTAAAGTAAGTTTGTGAACGTGTCTTCTATCTCTTCTAGACTGATCTTAAATCCCGAGAGTGATCACACAAGGGATGGCTTATTGTATAAAAGCTGTTTTGAATACAGGAGTAGTCATTCTTGGAGTCTAATCCACATGGCTGGCTCTCCTCCTGTGATAAGACCACCTGTTCGTTTTGGTGTTGAGGAGACTTTACCGCTGTTTGATATGAGATCTATGGCGACTGATCTGCCAATGAAAGCTTTTATTCTGCATATATTATAAATACATATATTTACCTATTCCAGGCATAAGTCAAACAAACAATCTGAATTGCAAAACGTGTCAAACTGCTAAGGTCTGTGGATAGGTAAATAAACCTGATACACAGAATCATGAACAATATCACATAGACACACACGTATACTGAACAAAATTATAAACCCAACAGTTTTTTTTTTACCCCCATTTTTCAGGAGTTGAACTCAAAGATCTAAGATTTTTTATATGTACACAAAAGGCCTGTTTCTCTCAAATATTGTTAACAAATCTGTCTAAATATGTGTTAGTGAGCACTTCTTCTTTGCTGAGACAACCCATCCACCTCACAGGTGTGGCTTATCAAGATGCTGATAAGACAGCATGATTATTGCACAGGTGTGCCTTAGGCTGGCCACAATAAAATGCCACTCTAAAATGTGCAGTTATATCACACAGCACAATGCCACAGATGTTGCAAGTTTTGAGGGAGCATGCAATTGGCAGTACATCCAACCAGCCTCACAACCGCAGACCATGTGTAACCACACCAGCCCAGCACCTCCACATCCAACATCTTCACCTCCAAGATCGTCTGAGACCAGCCACCCAGACAGCTGCTGCAACAATTGGTTTGCATAACCAAATAATTTCTGCACAAACTGTCAGAAACCCTCTCAAGCTCATCTGCATGCTCGTCGTCCTCATCGGGGTCTCAACTTGACTGCAGTTCGTCGTCATAACCGACTTAAGTGGACAAATGCTCACATTTGATGGCGTCTGGCACTTTGGAGAGGTGTTCTCTTCACGGATGAATCCCGGTTTTCACTGTACAGGGAAGATGGCAGAGACAGCAAGTATGGCGTTGTGTGGGTGAGCGGTTTGCTGATATCAACGTTGTGGATCGAGTGGCGGTGGGGTTATGGTATGGGTAGGCATATGTTATGGACAACAAACAAAGGTGCATTTTATTGATGTCATTTTGAATGCACAGAGATACCGTGACGAGATCCTGAGGCCCATTGTTGTGCCATTCATCCATGACCATCACCTCATGCTGCAGTGTTATAATGCACGGCCCAATCTTGCAAGGATCTGTACACAATTACTGGTAGCTGAAAACATCAAGTTCTTGCATGGCCAGCATACTCACTGGACATATCACCCATTGAGCATGTTTGGGATGCTCTAGATCGACGTATGTGACAGTGTGTTCCAGGTCCTGCCAATATCCAGCAACTTCGCACAGCCATTGAAGTGGAGTGAACCAACATTCCACAGGCCACAATCAACAACCTTATCAACTCTATGCGAAGAAGATGTGTTGCACTGTGTGAGGCAAATGGTGATCGCACCAGATACTGACTGGTTTTTGGACATATAAAAAGTCTTAGATCTTTGAGTTCAGCTCATGAAAAATGGGGGCAAAAACAAAAGTGTTGCGTTTATAATTTTGTTCAATGTATACAGTATATATATATATATATATATATATATATATATATATATATATATATATATATATATAAATAAATATATGCTGATTGTCAGCGATTTGTATTGTTTTTATACGTTTATCCCCATCTTTATTAAATACAATTATATCAGCAGAATTACACAGCACACTTGACTTGGAGATTTGACAATTTGACATGACCTTGATTAATCCTGAGGCCTTTTGTTAACCTTGACAGATATTGCCAGGGAGATGATGATGGAGTGGCCAAAAGGCAGTGTAGAATCTATAGACTGTGCTGTATCATCAGTGTATGTCAATAAAGTTTAAATATAAAGCATGATGAAATGAATCTTAGGGGTGCTCATATAGATTACAGCATACCAATAGGCTTGTAATCTATTTGTCATTTGAAACCAACAGACCCAAGTGTCAAAGCATATTTGTCATGCAAATCCTTGCTGTTGTGAATGCCATTTTGCTATGTTCATAAATTCATTGTGTTATTTGATATCCCAGTGATCAAATCAAATCAAATATTATTTATAAACCACATTTTAAAATCCACCTCGTTTGGCCAAAGTGCTGTACATGAAAGTAAAACGTAGAATAAGAATAATAAGAACAAGAAACACAAAGGAGTTACAGAAGATTAAAAGCACGAGAGAAAATATGTGTTTTAGCATGGGTTTACATTCAGTTAATGTAGGAGCTGTTTTGTAATCAGTTTATGTAAGAGCTGTGATGTAACAGTATAGACCCACTAGCATAAGACTGGCCTGGTGCACACACACAAACTCACACAAACCAACATCTGCATGCATAACTACAGCAATCCAAACCTTTTACATTGTGCTTATTTTAACAACATGGGCAACGCTCAGTGCAGGTCTCCATAATCAAAGTGGCAAGCCGTCTGCCCCTCACTGTCATCTCTTACACTTTAAAGTCAGGCTGCTGTGACAGGTAGGAATTTGCAGTGGATTACCACTGTAATGTATTTGCTATCAGAATGAATTAATGTGCCAAAGAATGAGAAATATTTGGTAATTGCAAACTAATTTGCTCCCTACACAGTTTTCACAGATATGTGGGGGGTTGGTGGGGGGGGGGGGGGGGGGGGGGGGTTGGTGGGGGGGGGGGGGTCGGGGGGGATTACTTTTACCCTTTTATATATCAAATTAAAAACTGTCCATCAAATAATCCGCTGCAGTCATGTTCTAATTGGCTAAAACCACAGTTACAGAAAGTCTTTGATGAGACCATTTTGCTCACAAGGCATGTAATTGGGACATAATTAAAAATTGCCCTGCCGTTTAAACAGAGACCTGTCAAACACTGTGACCTTCCAGTGAAGGATTTGGATTATGATAAAGAGCCCCGAAGCAGGCTTTTAGAAATGAATTGAATTTTAAGCAAGGACAATCCTGCATTATGGTTGGACATAATCAGGATAAATGTGGTTTTTGTAAATAATTATTATAAAAACAGCAAGATGTCTGTTCATGCACATCTATAACTTTACTGGTCGTCTGATGCATAGTGCACACAAAAATGGACAGCACAATCAGATTTGTTCAAATCAAAAAGTGAACTAAACATCCAGATCACAAATTGTAGAATTTTTTTTAACTTTTTTTATGTTGATCTAGTTTTTATTTATTGAATAACCCATTTCATATAGATTTGAGATTTTGAATAGTGTTTTATGTAGTAGCCTATAGTATTTATAGTATACAGTATATCTTTGTAGTAGTTGGTTGCTCAACATGTCAGTCAGACGTTTTCTTCCTGTCAGAATAAGCTGCAATAAGAAAGTAAAAAGTCTCGGACCAGGCGTTAAGTGTCTTGCACCAGGGCACAGTGGTAACAGCCTATAGATTGCCTTCTTTGAGGGTGACCTTTTAGTCTAACCACCAGTCCCCACCACCACCCATATGTGATGCTATATGTTGAGGGAAATAAGGTTGCCTACATCTAACAGAGCATGGGGAAATTATTTACAGTGAAATGATGCCTCACCATAAAGTATAACGTAGCATCATCCTGGTTCAGTATAGACCAATGCAATGCAAAAAAAAAAATTTGAAAGGAGCGCTGTTTCTTGTGATTCAGAGAAATAATTTCCCCCTCTGCATATGCATGTAAATACTCCCCTTCACAGCCCTTCGCACACAATAGACCACATAAAATTGTTGTCCCGTCAGGTAGAAATAAATTTCATCCCCTAACTTTCCATTTAGTGGGTGTTATGGTGTCACTGTGCATCCAATGAATGTGCAAACTCCTTATAGTAAAATGCATTACAGGAAAGGCAGAACCTTTAAGAATCCCTGAAGGCCCTTCGATGTCTCTGTTTTTGATGATTCAAGCACTACAAGATTTGCTCATATCTCTAAAAATGAAATCTTGGTATGGCGACCAAATCACAGCTAAAATACCATCATCTCTCAAATCCTAAGCCAGATGTAATATGATTATGGCAGTCGAGAGCATTAATTCAATGATTATAAGGGAATTTAAACTCTGAAATATTGTTAATATGTTATCATAATCTACACTAGTTTTACCATCTAAAAATAAAATAAAATAAAATCCAACACACAGACATGCTTGCACATACACAAAAAATGTCATTAACTTTGGATTTCAGTGGTGAAACTGTGCAGTGCTTGTTCAACCACAATGGATTGATCAATTGTAGTAATTCCAGTAATTTACTGGGTTCTACATTGAACAGTGTGATAGTAATGTCACTGTTGCTCTCCACAGTTTTACAATCCCTACTCTCTAAGATCAGTCTGGTTTCCCTCGGTCAGGAATTTTGCCTAGTTTAAACTTGGTAATGGAATATATTTGGGTTTTTCTTGTGTCAACCCTGACACTTTAATCCACTCCATTGATATCAGTTCCTGATCAGTTCCTGATGCAACTTTTTAATCTAAGTTCTATATTTTTTTAGTACTTGTGAGTGATACATATTTAGAAAAAGACATGCAATTTTACTGGCAGATATCTTCAATAATAAATAGCCTACATTGTATACATTTCTTGCGGATTTGTGTTCCCTTTCAGGGAACTCGAGCTGCGTGAAACGCTGTGGGAACGCCCCTGCGTGAGTGCGTCATGAAGCACGTATGAAATCATTCCAATGGCGAGACGGAACGTCTCTGGTTACGTACGTAACCCTAGTTCCCTGAGAGGAACGAGACGCTGCGTGAAACGCTGTGGGAACGCCCCTGAGTGAGTGTGTCATGAAGCACGTATGAAATCAATCCAATGGCAGACGGAAAGTCATAGGCGGGTGACATCATCGACCAGGAAACTATAAAGCACTCCCAAAACACAAGCGCGTCAGCTTCTGATAGACTGAGGCAAGTGATATCGGGCATGCCGGTAGTACGGCATAGACACGCAGCGTCTTGTTCCCTTCAGGGAACTAGGGTTACATACGTAACCAGAGACGTTCCCTATCAGGGAACTCGAGCTGCGTGAAACGCTGTGGGAACGCCAATACCCACGTCGCCATACGAGCAAGTGTCCGCCGTGTGAAGTCAGGGCGCACATTCAGACGAAAGCACCTACGCCCCTGGAGTGTAGCTGAAGTAAAGATGGTAAAATCTGACGAATGTATGCGGTGAGGACCAGCCTGCGCATCACAAACGTCCTGAAGAGAGACTCCTGACAAAAGAATTTTAGAGGCAGCCATACTCATAGTAGAGTGAGCTCGCACAGCCAAGGGTGAAGACTGACCAGCTAACTCGTAAGCAAGTGAGATGGCCTCGACCCCCCACTTACTCATTCTCTGCTTAGATGGGTGGTCCAAAGCAAACAAACAATTGTTCAGATTTCCTACACAGGGCAGCTCTGTGGACGTAAGCATCTAAAGCCCTAACTGGACAGAGCAGATTAAGCTTCTCCTGGTCCGACGTCAGAAAAGGAGGAGGACAGAAGGCTTGCAGTACAATAGGCCTAACCATATTAGGATAGAGAAAAGCTTCTACCATGCCAGGCGAGAATTCCAAGCACGAGGGAGCAACCGAGAATGAATATCCCCAATTCTTTTTAAAGAAGAAATAGCAAGCAGAAATATAGTTTCGAGAGTAATACATTTCTCGGAAACCTCTTCAATGGGCTCGAAAGGAGCAAGGGAGAGGCCTTCTAGAACGATGGCCAGGTCCTAAGTCGGCACCCTCGTGGGAACTGATGGCCTCAGCCTCAAAGTGCCACGAAGGAAACGAGATATAAGTGGGTGTCTCCCCAGAGAGACTCCACTCAAAGGGACATGGTAAGCAGATAAGGCCGCCACATACACTTTTAGTGTGGAGGGGGATAACCCTGTGGAGAAACGCTCCTGCAGGAATTCCAGCACTGCACCCACCGGGCAGTTAACTGGGTCCAACAGGTGCTCTCCACATCATGATGAGAAAAGTTTCCACCTCAAAGTATATAATTTCCTAGTGGCCGGAGCTCTGGATTGGAGGATGCTCTCAACGACCTTAGTCGAGAGACCAGATTCTATAAGCTGGGCTCCCTCAGAGGCCAAGCCCACAGTTTCCAAAGTTCTGGGCGGGGGTGAAGGATCGACCCACTCGCCTGAGAGAGAATGTCCCTCCTGATCGGAATCTCCAGAGGAGAGCCGACGAGGAGAGACACCAGGTCCGCAAACCATACTCGGGCCGGCCAGTGGGGGGCTACCAACAGTAGACTGACCTCGTCCCGGCAAACCCTTTCCAGAACTCCTGGGAGCAGAGCAATCGGGGGAAATGCGTACAGACGTGACCTCGGCCACGCCTGTACCATAGCGTCCAACCCCAGGGGGGCTGGATGGCTTAGAGAGAACCACAGTGGAAAGTGTGATGTCTCCTTGGATGCGAACAGGTCTACCTCGGCACGACCGAAATGTTTCCATAGGAGCTCCACCACCTCGGGATGGGGTCTCCATTCCCCGGGCCTCGGCCCCTGCCTCGACAGGATGTCTGCACCCTGATTTAGATACCCTGGTATATAAATCGCCCTCAAGGAAAAAAGCTTCCCCTGGGACCATAGAAGGATCTGGCGAGCCAGCTTGTATAACGGGCGCGAACGCAGACCTCCCTGGTGACTCTCAAGAACATGATGACCTCTCAGGTCTGGGAGGAACAGGGAGCTCCCAGCACGGGCCCATGGGATAGGAACCAAGGTTCTTTCCACATGGCCAGGGCGCGAAGACAACGTCGCATAACCCTGATCATGCGGAGCGGGTTTCCCCTCGTTGAGAACCCCTTGGCCCTGAGCCACCACTGCAACGGTCTCATGCACAACAGGCCACAAGGAATAACGTCGGACGCTGCTACCATCAGACCTAACAATCTCTGAAACTGTTTGAGTGACTGGCCTAGCTTTGCTTGTTTGACGGCCGTGAGGATCGAAGCGATTTTTGCAGAAATAAAAAGTGCAGGATCTACTCTACAATCTGTTAAAATGTCATATGGCTACCTAATAAATTTCTTATATAAATTTACATTTTGAAGTTGCAGTATTGTATAGAAAAGTAGAGTGAAACCAAGGCAGAATGCAGTATATGCCCTACTGCAGTCTGCCTTGCAGTCTGCCTTGGTTTCACTATGATACTGCAGTTTGCCTTTGTGTGGCAGGTTTTATAGCATACTGTATAGTATATAGCTCATATTTAATTTATTGATATATTGATTTCCTGAATGATTAAACTTATTCTGTTTGTAATTACATGTGAAGACCTATCCCATACTGAAATAAAAGCAATACCTTAATGATTGCCATAGAAAAACAGCACTTTTGTGATACAATTAAAATATATGAATCTAATAACGCGTGTTTTTTGTTTGTTTGTTTTTTGAAAAATATGATAATAATGCCAAAGGGGATGGAAAGTCACATCTTAGAAGAAAGAATGAAGATGGAGTAAACGGTCAATAAAAAAAACAACAAGAAAACGGGGGTTTACATAATATGCCACATCATTTTAATAGTTTGGTTAAAATTAACATATACTGTACTTTTGACAACTATCAGCAGCTGCTCCAGCTGTGTGCAAAGGTTTTGGTGATTTATGATTTATGATATAAGCAAGTGATTATGATCACTTGCTACACTTACTGCTATATGTTATTGTATGGCCATGTAAGTATACGCAGTAATGCAAAGGCAAAGCGCAGTATAGCCTATAAAACTACCAAATTTTGCCTGCCTGTCAAAAAACGAAATGTTTAATATTCACCTCCCTTTGATCTATCTAATTGTACCATTTGTTGTTAAATTTAATTGGATTCTTGTATTTGGTGTAAGAAAAACACAAAAAGCTGTTTTTCTCAGTTTGGCATTTTTGCTAATACTCCTCTAAGCCTTTGTAGGGCAGAGTGGTCCTCTGTAACGGAGATAGCACACTTTTCTTGTTATTGAGCCTCAACCCCAGTTTCTTGATATGAGCGAGAACGACATCTCGATGCCGAGCCGCCTGATGCTCCGATTGAGCAAGAATAAACCAAACCAGAGTAGCATCCATACATTTCGTGAACGTTCGGGGAGAAAGATCTAGGCCGAACGGAAGAACCCGATACTGGTACGCTTCGCCCCCGAAAGCGAACCTCAGGAACTTCCTGTGTTGTGGAAGGATAGACACATGGAAGTAAGCGTCCTTTAGATCTATCGTGACAAACCAGTCCTCGGATCTGATTTGTGACAAGATCTGTTTGAGAGTAAGCATCTTGAACTTAAGCTTCCCTACTGTACGATTTAACAGGCGCAGATCTAAAATTGGACGTAACCCCCCATCCTTTTTCGGAACGATGAAGTAACGGCTGTAATAACCTTACTCCCTGCTGGGAGGAAGAACTCGTTCTATAGCCTCCTTCAGCAGAAGAGTTTTTACCTCCTGTTCCATAACCAGAGCCTGCTCGGGGCCCACCACAGTAGGCAGGACCCTCCTGAATCGAGGCGGACGAGACCTGAACTGAATAGCGTAACCTTTTTCGATAGTCTGCAGGACCCAATGAGATACATTTGGAAGGCTTTTCCACTCTGCCAAAAAATCTACTAAGGGTACCAGCCTCTCCAGGCTGGCCTCTGGAACATTTGGAACTGTAGACAGTGCCCTGTAACGATGCACCGGCAGGGAACAACTGGTCTGACAGCTCTGGACCCCTCCTCAGAGGGAGCGAGCGCCCCTCTGGGAAACACTCGCTGGGACCGTCTACGCCCCGGCACGGAGGCGGGGTTGGTAGAACGGACCCCTGAGGGCACAGAGAGAGAATCGGCACCGTGTAGTGAGGTGAACTCCTTTCTCTCGCGATGGAAACTACCCTCAGCATCCTGACACCAGCGGCGTCAGGACTTCTTGGACGAAGCCTTCTTGGCGATAATGACTGTCCTCAGATCAGCCCTACCCCTCGAAGACCTCATCTGAGAGCGCCGCGTCTCGTCCCAGTTTTGCTGAGGAGGTACACGAGACGTGACACTCTGTTTCTGTTGTGTGCGGTGGGAGGAGCTAGTCGACGGACGGGGCTGCCGCCGCCCAGCAGCCCCAGAGACGTGAACCCGAAGGGGAAGGAATTTTTGGAGCGCCGCCGCCTGCTTTTTTTCTTCCTGAAACCTCTCGATGACAGAATTTACAGAGTCACCGAAGAGGCCAGCAGATGAAAGCGGGGCGTCCAGAAGGAAAGTTTTCTCTTTCTCCTTCATATTAGAAAGATTCAACCATAAGTGTCTCTCCGTGGCCAACAGGCCCACTGACTTGGCCGTCTCCTTGGTGGCACGGAGAGACAAATCTGCTGCCTGACGAAGCTCACAAATAACGTCAGCACTTATCTCTTCCCTTTCGCTCACATCTTTTAACAGCTCAGCCTGATAAGCCTGTAAAATCGACATGTGTGAAGGCATGAAGCTGCTTGAGAAAAGATGCCTCAGCCTGGGGGGAAGAAACCGCAGCGCTTGCTTCCACACCCGACACTGAGGCACTGGATCTAGCAGGTAAAGGGTGGAGATAAGGCAGAGCCCGTCTCAAACCCCTCTGTTAGATCCATTTGCGATCCCCACGACAAGCGTTGCCGCTCAGACTCGGCAGAAGCGGGACCCGAGCCAAGGGGAGCGCGCACCGAACCGCCCTCCTCAAAGAGCGATCGGCGGGAGCGCAGCGTCCCTAAAAGGTAGACGCTCGCAATGCTCACAATCAGCCCCCTCGAGAGCTGACTGGGCATGCTGCACTCCTAAACAAACATATATATATATGAGATATATAAGTGAACAACTCCTGCCTAGTATCAACTAAGGACAGACAAAAACACAGTATTGACAGATTTCACACACACAGAGCGCTTGCTGAAGTAACAGAAGCTGACGCGCTTGTATTTTGGGAGTGCTTTATAGTTTCCTGGTCGATGACGTCACCCGCCTATGACGTTCCGTCTCGCCATTGGATTTATTTCATTCGTGCTTCATGACGCACTCACGCAGGGGCGTTCCCACAGCGTTTCACGCAGCTCGAGTTCCCTGATAGTTGTTTTGATCTGTCCTTAGAAATTGCTAGGCAGGAGTTTTTCACATATATATATATATATATATATATATATATATATATATATATATATAAACTATAAAAGAGACTATATATATCATGGTGAGCGAACAGCAGTTCAGAAAGTGTGTTCATCCTTGCCCACGTTATATTACGGGTGGGGACACACACAATCTGTGTGTTGTTTGTTTGGGAATGCAGCATGCCCAGTCAGCTCTTGAGGGAGCTGACTGTGAGCATTGCGAGCGTTTTTCCATAAAAACGCTCCGCTCCCGACGAGCCCTCCACGCCGGTGTCTTCCGTTCTTTCCTGACCTCCACACCGAGGTGTCGAGGTCATAGAAAAGACCAGTGTCATCCAGAATATTTAGCCAGCAAACATCTGTTTATTCAAATATTTCTGGGGCTAAGAATTATGGTTATGGGGCGATGCCTAAGGCTGAAGAAACGTTAGCGAGTCATCTATCTCCAGTTACGGCATCGTCATTTAAGACACCGGCATTGCCCACCAAGCCATTAAGAAACACCTCGGCTTTGGTGGGCAAAGCTTACTCGGCGGCAGGTCAAGGGCAGCGTGCTTACACACTATGTCGATATTACAAGCCTATCAAGCACACCTATTAAAAGATATGAGTGAGGGGGATGAAATTAGTGCTGACGTAATTTGATAATTACTTCAGGCAGCAGATCTATCTCTCCGTGCCACAAAGGAGATGGCCAAATCAGTGGGCCGTTCTATGGCAGCCAAGGTGGCAACGGAGAGACACTTATGGTTGAATTTATCCAACATGAAAAAAAAAGGAAAAATCTTTTCTCCTGGACGCCCCGCTTTCAACTGCTGGCCTCTTCGGTGACTCAGTAAATTCGGTCATCGAGAGGTTTCAGAAAGAGAAAAAGCAGGTGGCGGCGCTCCAGAAATTTCTCCCCCTCTGTGTTCATGTCTCTGGGGCTGCTGGGCGGGAGCAGCCCCGGCTGTCGAGTAGCTCCTCACATAGGGCGCAACAAAAACAGAGCGTCGCGTCTCGTGCTCCTCCTCAGCAAAACTGGGACGAGACGCGGCGCTCTCAGACGAGGTCGTCTAGGGGCAGGGCTGATCTGAGGACAGTTATCGTTGCCAAGAAGGCCTCGTCAAAGAAGATAGATGCGTGCCGGGGCGTAGACGGTCCCAGCGAGCGCTTTCCCGAGCGACACTCGCCCGTTCTGAGGAGCGGTTTAGAGCGGCCAGACCAGTTGTTCCCTGCCGATCCGCCGTTACAGGGCACTGTGTCTGCCACTCAAAATATTCCAGAAACCAGTCTCGAGAGAGTGGTACCCTTAGTAGAATTTTTGGCAGAGTGGAAAAGCCTTCCAAATATATCTCAATTGGTCCTGCACACTATCGAGTATGGGTACGCGATTCAGTTCAGATCACGCCCACCTCGCTTCAGAGGGGTTCTGCCCACAGTGGTGGGCCCCGAGCAGGCTCTGGTTATGGAACAAGAGGTGAAAACTCTTCTGCTGAAGGGGGCTATAGAACAAGTTCTTCCTCCCAGCAGCGAGTTGGGTTATTACAGCCGATATTTCATCGCTCCAAAGAAGGATGGGGGTTACGTCCAATTTTAGATCTGCGCCTATTAAATCGCTCAGTAGGGAAGCTCAAGTTCAAGATGCAGACTGTCAAACAGATGGTGTCACAGATCAGGTTCGAGGACTGGTTTGTCACGATAGATCTAAAGGACGCATACTTCCATATTTCCATCCTTCCTCAACACAGGAAGTTCCTGAGGTTCGCTCTCGGGGTCGAGGCGTACCAATATCGGGTTCTTCCGTTCGGCCTAGCACTGTCTCCCCGAACATTCACGAAATGCATGGATGCAGCTCCGGCTCCGCTGCGACTCCAGGTCAACAGCATTTTAAATTATATCAACGATTGGTTGATTCTAGCTCAATCGGAGCATCAGGCGATTCGGCATCGAGATGTCGTGCTCGCCCATATCAAAAAGTTGGGGTTGAGGCTCCTTTAATTGGAGCCTCTCTCGGGAGACACCCACTTGTAACTCGTTTCCTTCGTGGCACTTTGAGGCTGAGGCCAGCAGTTCGCACGACGGTGCCGACCTGGGACCTTGCGGCTTTTGTAGAAGGTCTCTCTCTAGCACCGTTCGAGCCCATTGAAGAAGTTTGAGCCCTTGAAATTCGTTACTCTAAAAACTATTTTTCTTCTTGCTATCTCTTCTTTAAAGGGTCATGAAACCCTAAACCATATTTTCTGAGATTTTAACAGAGGTATTTGTGTTGAACACCATTAAAAACAATGTTAGGATCTGTTAGATTTAACAGTAGGGTGAAAATGGTTAAATTTTAGTTTTTCCCCGCTATTTTCGTCTTCCGGGTTTAAAATCTTCATCGCAGGCTGTGACGTGGCAGAGCACAGTGTAGTGCGTTGATGACTCATCGGTCTCTCATAATTATTAATGAGACTGAGTTTTTATATCCTATGAGAAGACACTGTCTCTTAATTATTCATGACACCACGTGGATCTTTCCACAGAAATGTCAAACTGTGATATCGCGTACTAAAGGAGAGAGACAATCATGGGACGCAAGTGTATATTTTCGTGGTGCAAAAGTCAAAGTGGGTTGAATATATTTCCCCGCGATGCTGCCAGGGCTAGACTCTGGCTCCGGGCGGTTGGTTTGCCATCAACCACGGACACATCTAATACGTGTGCCGCAAACATTTTACCCGAGAGAGCTTCGAGAACTGGAGAATGGTGGACTTCGGCATTGTCGCTGACCAATGCAAGTTACGTCTTGCGAGTAATGCGGTACCAAGTCCTGGGGACTTTTCTATCCCTTCAGAGGTATCTGTGTGTCTAAAATGTAACCCTGGTCATTTTACTTGCCTTTTGTTAAATAAGCGGTCGTTATGAACATTTTAGATATTTCGATAATATATCAATTGTATGCTTAATGCGGGAGACTTGTGAATGTGTAGTGTAGACGTGCGGGCCGGGCAACACCGTGTGGTGCCTGTGTGTGTGTGTGTGTGTGTGTGTGTGTACGTGCTTGCGTGCAGGCAGGTGAGCCTGCGAAATGATTCGGGGTCAGAGAGAGAAGCGGAAGGATGTGTGTTTGGACGAACGACTGAAAACTCTGAAATTATTGTTCATTATTGATCGTACATTGTACAGAGGTCAAAATTATTGTACAAATACGATAATTATCGTACATCTGGCAACACTGCTGGCTGATGACAGTTCCCACTCTCCCCTGCCGTGCCACACCCACTCCCTCCCTTCTTCTCACAGCCATCCATGCCCATTTAAGTAGCATTTTTCAAAAAGATTGTGAGCTAGACTTGAGCTGAAAGAGGGGGGTTTCATGACCCTTTAAAAAGAATATCAGATATTCAAACTCTATCGGTCTCTCCCTAGTGCTTGGAATTCTCGCCCGGCATGGTAAAAGCCTTTCTCCATCCTAAACCGGGTTATGTTCCTAAGGTCCCAACTAATACTGTTAGGCCTATTGTACTGCAAGCCTTCTGTCCTCCTCCTTTTCTGACGTCGGACCAGGAAAAGCTTAATCTGCTCTGCCCAGTTAGGGCTTTAGATGCTTACTTTCAAAGAGCTGCCCTGTGGAGGAAATCTGAACAGTTGTTTGTTTGCTTTGGACCACCCAAAAAGGGATGTCCTGTGTCTAAGCAGAGGATGAGCAAGTGGGCGGTCGAGGCCATCTTACTTGCTTACGAGTCGGCTGGTCAGCCTTCACCCTTGGCTGTACGAGCTCACTCTACTAGGAGTATGGCTGCCTCTAAGGCTATTTTGTCAGGAGTATCAATTCAGGACGTTTGCAATGCGGCAGGCTGGTCCTCACCGCACACATTCATAAAGTTTTACCATCTTGACTTCAGCTCCACTCCAGGGGCGCAGGTGCTTTCGTACGAATGTGCGCCTTGACTACACACGACAGACACTCGCTCATATGGTGACGTTGATATTAGCGCTCCCACAGCGTTTCACGCAGCGTCTCATTCCCTTCAGGGAACTAAGGTTACATACGTAACCAGAGACGTTCCCTTTCAGGGAACTCGAGCTGCGTGAAACGCTGTGGGAGCGCTAATATCAACGTCACCATATGAGCGAGTGTCTGTCGTGTGCCATTCTCCCAGCATGCCCGTGAGCACTTGCTTCAGTCTTATCAGAAGCTGATGCGCTTGTGTTTTGGGGTGCTTATATAGTTTCCTGGTCGATGACGTCACCCGCCTATGACGTTCCGTCTCGCCATTGGACTGATGTCATACGTGCTTCATGACCCACTCACGCAGGGGCGTTCCCACAGCGTTTCACGCAGCGTCTCATTCCCTTCAGGGAACTAAGATTACATACATAACCAGAGACGTTTACTGACTCTTTTCACATTCTAGAGGTGACAAATGCAGTCCAACAATTTGGCTTAATTAAACAACAATGCTAAACTAAAGATTTGGTAATATATTAAAATTATTTATTTTTATAAACATGCTACTATTAAACAAAGCACATATTTATCTGTAAACATTCAGTGGCTTACTACGGTAAATTTGACTCTAATGGTACAAACGATGTATTTTTTGTTGGTCTTAATTTAAAATCAATTGAATAACAAGGGTGGCGCAAGGGATAGGCTAATGGGGCCTTTTTGTTACCTTGTCTTTCTCATAGAGCTGAAAAAAATGATTGTGAATACGATTGCAGCTGCCGCGATTACCTAATCATGAAAAGTGTGGATTACTGCAAAACAAAAAACAGTACGCCCAAAAGATTAGCATGTCCGAATTAGGGCTAGGACGGTTACTGCAATATGTGGTCACGTGACGCCTACCGCGGGTCTGAGCTTGTCACCGTCTTTACCGCAAAAAAAACATTGGCTTGCACGTGTGCATGTTGTGTCTAAAGACATGGTATTTAAAGCGGTTTACCGCTATACCGCGGTAATTTCTTGCTTTTCAACCGCAGTTAGAAAAAATCCATTCCGTCCGAGCCCTAGTCCGAATTTCATAGTATTTGAAAAACAGTGGGCGAAAAGTCCCTCCATGGGAGGGGATTTATTAATGATAGTGAAGCGACTCAACTGATTCTGGTAGGTCACATGAAAGTAACAACATGGCGGATGTAGTACATACGAATTTCATTCAATTTCATTCATTCATATTCATACTATATAGAACGCACTTTTTATCGGTTGCAAAGTAAATTCAAATTCAAACGTAGTACCAACTCAGACAATAGCCGATTTCGCAAGAAACCTTTCTAGAAAGCTTCACGGGCATGCCTGAGGCTGATACAGTTAGGGGGACCGTTTTAAGCCAGCTTCACAATGTACGATTTTGGTCATGATTTGGGCATCTGAGACAAAGTGAATCCTACAAGATTCCTCTGATCCTAGGCTAAAATATGAAGTCTTTGAATACTAATTTTACATGTTCGCCAAGATTAATGAAATTAAACCTCCTACGAAATTCTGGCAGTGTAAGAAGTTGAGGTGCAGTCCTGCCTCTCTTACGACAACAGTCAAATCAAAAAAACAAGAGGAGAGCAAAACCTGATGCAGCAAAACACACACACATTTGTTTTTTCCACAGTTTTTTTTATTTTATTTTTTTATCAAAAAACCATGATCAAAATTAAAGCTAGAGATTGTTTTTGTTTGCTAGCCACCATTATAATCCCACATGTGATGCAGTTCACAGTGACAGAGCATGTCACAGATTGATGATGTAAATCTCCGGACGAGTCTTCTTGTGTGAGTTCGTTTTTAACACGTCTTGCCTGCCGTACAGTCTGATTTTAATGACAGTCTGCCGACAGTCTGCCTACAGTCTGATGTTAATGACAACTGCTGCGGGGATCATGCTCGTACAGTGTGGCAAGCAACAGTCATAAAAAGGACTATGAGAAATCGTTCAGTGTGCACTTGGCTTTAGGTTTTTTCTCCAGACCCAGGGAGATTTTAAAGCATAAGGCTAATATTCCCATATTAAAGGGGTCATGACATGACAAACCAAATTTGCCTTGATCTTTTGGTATATAAGAGATCTATGTACTATTAAAACTTCCTGCAAGTTTCATAGCTAAAGACGTCCTCCCCATTATAAAGGAAGCATTTATTTAATCAAGCTCTAAATACAGCTCGTTCTAGATCCATGGTATGAAGTGACGTCAAGGTGCGAAGTGACGTACCAGTCGTTTGCATATGACCGCCTCCAGCGCAAGACAACTGCGCCTCATTTCGCATCATCGCATGCGTTGTCGTGCAGCGAGTGGGTCTGTTTACAAGATGAGTGCGATGCTACGCAGATGTGCTGTTCCTGTTTGAGTCTTTGAATACGCTGCCGAGCGATCCAGACGTCAGGGAAAACAGTCGGATGCAGTTTATTTTCAGCAAATGCAGCCCGCCAAAGCTTAATTTGAACGGTGAGTGATCAGATAAGTGTGACAGGGCATGTTACTGAAGAACGAGCAGAGAGAGAGAGAGAGAGAGAGAGAGAGAGAGAGAGAGAGAGAGAGAGAGAGAGAGAGAGCCCCGGCCGCGCGCGCGCCTTCCAACTCTCTCTCTCTCTCTTTCTCTCTCTCTCTCTCTCTCTCTCTCTCTCTCTCTCTCTCTCTCTCTCTCTCTCTCCCTCCATCCCTCCCTCCCTCGCGCATTTGAATCAAAATCATTTAAGAATTGACACGATGGTAAAAGATCGGAAGACCAAAGTATCACTTGGTGGAGCATTGTGTAGTCTACATGTGATACAAAATGATAAACGTTAATAATTTATGCATAAGCAGCACTGACGTTAGCCAATCATAACACTGAACTCTTAAAGGGGAAACACCTCCAAAACAGACTGTTTGAATCAGAGGTGAGAAACAGGGTGGGAAAAGGTCATAAATCACAATATTTTTTAAGTTTTTTTTGTACAAAAAACGATACTCGGTTACTAACGTAACCTCGGTTCTCTCTAGAGAGGGAACGAGTATTGCGTAAGTTTAGCTTACGCTACGGGAAAGGTTCATCTTCTCGAAATACTGAAGCCAAAAAATTATCCTTAATTTTGTATTCCTTGTCAACGCAGTGCAGCAGCTAGCAGACCTAGAGCAGGCCATCTCGCGTGCTCATTGGCTGCCCTGCGGGCAACTGCTGCAGCCTACCAGTGAGCCCGGCGTGACGTCACGCCCAATGAAGGGCGCTCGCGCCTTCATAGCGTCACAGCCCGCCAGAATGGGTGTGGCTTAGCGTATAACACTAGGGGCTGTAGGCTGACTTCCCTGGTTTTTGTCGACTGAAGCGAAGTCGCTCGTGGCGCGAGCACGGCCGGTTACGCAATACTCGTTCCCTCTCTAGAGAGAACCGAGGTTACGTTAGTAACCCAGTATCGTTCTCTTACGAGAGGTTCTCTCGTATTGCGTAAGTTTAGCTTACGCTACGGGAACACTTTGTCAACGCCGTGCGCGCCAAGCATCCACATGAGACCCCGAGCTTTCAGGGGAACCCCATAAGTGGAAAAAATAAGGTGGCCAGCCACGCGGGCCATCACTTGTACATAAGCACACATAGGGAATACAGAGCAGCGCGCCGGTCTGTATAGGCACATGGCACATACCCTACTTAGTGCAGCTCAACCAGGAGAGCTGAGTCATGTGAGAGTGATCTGAGCAGGAGATCTGGGCAGAATACACCTCTCCTTCAGACTGACAACAGTTTAGCCTGCAAGGCAGGAACTTCTAGGTTATAAAACCTGACAAAGGTAAACGGGGAGCTCCAGCCCGCCGCTACACATATGTCATGGATAGAAATTCCACTGGACCATGCCCACGAAGAGGCCACGCCTCTCGTGGAATGAGCCCTGATGCCCAGAGGGCATTGCAGACCTTTTGACGCGTAAGCGGCCGCTATAGCGTCTACTATCCATCTGGACAGGCTCTGTTTCGAGGAGGCGAGACCCTTGGTGCGCCCACCAAACGAAACAAAAAAGCTGTTCCGAACGCCTGAAGGAGGCGGAGCGCTCTAATGTAAAACCTCAGCGCTCTGACAGGGCAGAGGAGATTCACATCACCTTCGCTGTCAGATGCTGGGAGAGCTGACAATGAAATAACTTGCACTCTGAATGGAGTGCCCATCACTTTAGGGACATAGCCATGTCTAGGTCTGAGGATGACTTTAGAGTCATTCGGTCCGAACTCAAGACACGACGCGCTGACAGACAGCACATGCAGGTCCCCTACACGTTTTACTGACGACAGTGCAATCAGAAAGACGGTTTTCAGTGATAGATATTTCAACCCCACGGTGTCTAGTGGTTCAAATGGAAAAGCTTTCAGGGCCTCGAGGACCAATGAAAGATCCCACATGGGAACCGACGGGGGGCGCGGTGGATTCATCCTTCTAGCTCCTCTAAGGAAGCGGATGGCCAACTCGTGTCTTCCCAATGACTGGCCGTGTGTCGATTCTGCGAACGCTGCCACGGCCGCCACGTATACATTGAGCGTGGATGGGGACCTTCCCTTATCCAACAGCTATTGTAGGAAGGTGAGCAGATGCGCCACCCCGCATGTCCGCGGGTCCAGACTTCTGTCGGTGCACCATCCAGAGAAAACCGACCATTTAGACGCGTAGAGCCTTCTCGTGGAAGGGGCTCTAGACTGCGTGATCGTGTTCATCACTCCTTCTGGCAGGGCAACGAGTACCCGTTGATCAACCATGCATGCAGAGACCAGCGCTCTGGATTGGGATGCCAGATCGTGCCGCGAGCCTGAGAGAGGAGATCTGCCCTCACCGGATTCGGCCACGGAGCTGTATGTGACAGCCCTGCTAGTTCCGGGAACCAAATCTGATTCTCCCAACGCGGGGCTATGAGGAGCACCGAGTGGCGCGTTTCCCTGATTCTCTTGATCACCTGTGGCAACAGAGAGACCGGAGGGAAAGCATATAGCGGGAGGCTGGGCCAAACCTGGGCCAGCGCGTCCTCATCCTTCAAACAGACCGTCAGGCATTGAGCGTTGTCTTTTGACACAAATAGGTCGACTTCCGCTCTGCCGAATAGGTGCCACAGTTTCTGGACCGTTTGGGGTGCAGGGACCATTCCCCTGGGGGAACATTGTCCCTGGACAGTTTGTCTGGACCGTCGTTCAAATGGCCAGGCACATGCGCCGCCCTCAGCGAGCGCAGGTGCATCTGAGACCCAAATAAGGAGGCATTCCGTCAGATTGCAGAGATTTCTGGATCTGACACCGGCCTGACGGTTTACATAGGATACCACAGACATGTTGTCCGAGCGGACAAGAACATGCTGGTCCTGTATGAACGGGAGGAAGCACTTCAGCGCGTTCTCGACCGATATCATTTCGAGACAGTTTATGTGAAAACCCTTCTCCTGGTCTGACCACTGGCCAAAGGCCGGTCTGCCCTTGAACAGTGCGCCCCAACCCGAGTTGGACGCGTCTGTCGAGATGACTTTACGATAAGAGATGGTTCCCATCATTACTCCCTGCTGGTACCAGTCGGCCACTAACCAGGGCTGCAGAGCTGCTATGCAGGCCTGAGTCACTCTGATTTTCTGGCCGCCAGACACCCGGCGGGACACGCGAGGATTCAACCAGCGTTGGAGCGGGCGCATGCGCAGTAGGCCCAGCTGGAGCACCGCTGCAGCTGATGCCATACAGCCCAACATCCTTTGAAATGTTTTCAAAGGGAGAAAGCTGCCCTTCTGGAAAGATGCGGCTAGGTGAACGAGCCGTCATGGTCACCGAGTCCAGTGCTATTCCTAAAAAGAAAATTGACTGGCTGGGCAGTAATGAGCTCTTGGTCCAGTTGACCGTGAGACCCAAGCTTTCCAGATGACTGAGAAGCACTGTTCTCTGAGATAGCAGTTCTGTCTCTGACTGTGCCAATATCAGCCAATCGTCCAGATAGTTCATTATTCGCAGCCCCTGACTTCTCAGGGGGGCGAGCGCCGCGTCCATGCACTTTGTAAATGTACAGGGTGCCAGGGACAGGCCGAACGGCAGGACGGTGTAATGATATACCTGACCATCGAAGGCGAATCTCAAAAATTGCCTGTGACGGGGTACTATCTGAATCTGAAAATAGGCATCCTTCAGATCTAGAGAAATAAACCAGTCCCTCGGGCGAACGTGCGCGAGGATTTTCCTGGTCGTAAGCATTTTGAAGGGTCTTTTCGCAAGCACTTAGTTCAAATGTCTCAGATCTAGGATAGGTCTGAAGGCTCCGTCCTTCTTGGGTACGAGAAAATATCGGCTGTAAAAGCCTGACTCGCTCAGAGAAGGCGGTACCTTTTCTTAAAGCCCCTTTGCACAGCAGCTTTGCTATTTCTGCGTGAAGTAGGTGTGCTACTTCTGCATTCACTATCGTCGCGGTCCGGGCTTGAAAGCGCGGGGGACGGCGAATGAATTGAAGTGTATAGCCCTGCTTTATTGTGCTCAACACCCATTCTGAAATCCCTGGGATAGTTTCCCACACAGCTATGTGAGCCGCTAGGGGACGAATGGCCTCCGGGTTCAGACCGCCGGCATTTGCGGGCTTGTGAAACTGAACCGGAGCCGAAAGCGCGGTGCGCGCGCTCTCGGTTCTGGGCAATGGATGCTCGCTGAAAAGCCGAAACCGGCTGATTTATGTGAGATGTCCCAATCATAAGGGATGGGGAACAGTCTTTTGTCATTTTTTTTTGACGCGCGAGCAGCGCTCCGGGCGGGAAAGCTTCCTGTAAGCATGAGCGCGTGTGCGCGGGCACGAGACTTACAAGTGTATTTGATGCCCCGATCATAATGGATGGGGAGCGTTTTATTAATGCCCTGCGTTTTGTGATAACACTTAAACGCGCGGGCAGAGCCCGGGGGGAGGTTAGTGTTTAGCAAGCGTGAACGCACTCAGGCGGGCACGAGACTTACATTCATAACCTGCTTTCTTTTGTGAAACTGACCCGGAGCCGAAAGCGCGGCGCGCGCGCTCTCGGTTCTGGGCAATGGCTGCTCCCTGAAAGCCGAGACCGGCTGATTTATATGAGATGTCCCAATCATAAGGGATGGGGAACATTCATTTTTATTTTATTTTTTCACTTTTTGACGCGCGAGCAGCGCTCCGGGCTGAAAAGCTTCCTGTAAGCGTGAGCGCGTGTGCGCGGGCACGAGACTTACAAGTGTATTTGACGCCCCGATCATAATGGATGGGGAGAGTTTTATTAATGCCCTGCGTTTTGTGATAACACTTAAAACGCGCGGGCGGAGCCCGGGGGGAGGTTTGTGTTAGCAAGCGTGAACGCACTCTGGCGGGCACGAGACTTACATCCATAACCTGCTTTCTTTTGTGAAACTGACCCGGAGCCGAAAGCGCGGCGCGCGCGCTCTCGGTTCTGGGGAATGGCTGCTCGCTGAAAGCCGAGACCGGCTGATTTATGTGAGATGTCCCAATCATAAGGGATGGGGAACATTCTTTTTTCACTCTTTGACGCGCGAGCAGCGCTCCGGGCGGAAAAGCTTCCTGTAAGCGTGAGCGCGGGCACTAGACTTACAAGTGTATTTGACGCCCCGATCATAATGGATGGGGAGCGTTTTAATAATGCCTTGCGTTTTGTGATAACACTTAAACGCGCGGGCGGAGCCCGGGGGGAGGTTTGTGTTAGCAAGCGTGAACGCACTCTGGCGGGCACGAGACTTACATTCATGACCTGCTTTCTTGATCCTGTAACAGAGCGGGCAGATAGTGGGCACAGACTTGTGGACACATTTCTTACATTCAACACTCGAGCGGCTTTTCTGCGCTTCATGAGAGTGTGCTCTGCGAGGTTCGGAGTGCTTATGTGTAGTGGTGAACACTGGGGCGTGGGCACTTTCATTACACTTACAACACCGACGGCATGAGCCGGACCAGACATTAAATACTCTTTTTGAGATTTTTCTGGGTCGCCGTGAAAACGGCGTTTGTGTGCAGGCGAGATGGTCAACAAACCGGCTCGTTGGCTGCTAATTGAACCACTGCAGTAGCCTGTTTGAAGGGGACTGACAGGGAATAAACTTAAACACGCACGTCTTTTCGGAGGCGATGTGTCTGTTAGTAAGTTAAGCGTGAGCGCTCGTGAGCGGGCACGTAACTTACATTCTTAATCTGACATTATACTCACTTGAGATTTCTCTGGGTCGCCGCGAGAACGGCGGATGTGTGCAGGCGAGCGGGTTGCATTACCGGCTCGTTGGCTGCCAAATACACCACTGCAGTAGCCTTATCTAAGGGGACTGACATGGAGAGACATTTCGACGGCGGCGCGCAAGCCCGTCCGGGTCATGCAGAGAGCTCGAGAGGGCTCTGCATGACGCGCGAACGGGGACGCGAGGGCGGGGTAGCTCTCTTGTAACGTAAAGAGAGCTCGCCGCGTGCTCGGTGGTCGAGCAGAACTGGAACAGTGTTTGTACGAGGGCGCGTGCACGAGTAGTGGGCACGGGACCTACATGTAACACAGATGATGCCCGTCCGGGTCATGCAGAGAGCTCGAGAGGGCTCTGCATGACGCGCGAACGGGGACACGAGGGCGGGGTAGCTCTCTTGTAACGTAAAGAGAGCTAGCCGCGTGCTCGTACGTGTCCCTCGGCCTCATTCTCAGATGCGACGGCAGTGAGGCTCGTGAGCGGCAGCTGCGCGTCGGTGAGGAGAGGCGGGGGGTGTTGAAGGCTTCGAGTCGAGCCCGCAGGGTCGACAGCGGAAGCGCTTAACAGCCGGAAGTGCGAGGCGTCTTAAAAAAGACACTCGCTGCTCTTTTAGAATAGGTTTTAGAATAGGTTTTAGCAAGGTAAAGGATACGTCGCCGGATAGCGTAGCTCGCACGGATGGCTGAAGGTGGCGAAGACGGCCGGCTTCCTCAGCGCTCTCCTAAGCTGGCTGACCGCTGTTCGACGGCGGCGGTGGCTTCTCTCAGATCCAGCGATGCGAAGAGCTCGCTGAAGAGACGAAAATCAGGGAAGTCAGCCTACAGCCCCTAGTGTTATACGCTAAGCCACGCCGATTCTGGCGGGCTGTGACGCTATGAAGGCGCGAGCGCCCTTCATTGGGCGTGACGTCACGCCGGGCTCACTGGTAGGCTGCAGCAGTTGCCCGCAGGGCAGCCAATGAGCATGCGAGATGGCCTGCTCTAGGTCTGCTAGCTGCTGCACTGCGTTGACAAGGAATACAAAATTAAGGATAATTTTTTGGCTTCAGTATCTCGAGAAGATGAATCTTTCCCGTAGCGTAAGCTAAACTTACGCAATACGAGAGAACCTCTCGTAAGAGAACTATAGTAATACTATAATTGCACCTAAGGGAACATAATAAAACAAAACTAAAAACCATGTCATGACCCCTTTAAATCAAAGAATGGCTCCATCTGCATCCATAGATGGATGATTGAAGTCTGGGCTAAAACCTGAATGTCCACTGGTGCTGTAACCGCCCCTTTTGAATACAATTATTTATTTTATTTCCACAATTACACAGGATGCATTTCCATACACAGCAATTTGTACTCTGTGGGAGAGTTTTAAATCATTTGAAATGTTCTCTTCTCCTTATTTTTTATCTGTGACTCTCTCTCTACATCTCAGATGAAACCTGGATCTTTCTGACTGAAACAACAACAGGAAAATAACTAAATCAGAGTGTCCTGACTGAATATTTCTTTTATGAATGTGCTAGCTACGTCTCCCATCACTGTACAGAGTAGGGTGCCATCTCAGGACCACCCTTCATAGCAGGAGCAGGACCCAAAACATCATCGCTGACTTTTTTGGCTAAGGAAAAAAAAAATGAAGACTGCTGGATGGTATTTTACATAGTTGTTTAAATAATATGAATTGGAAATTAACACAAGCAAGATGTGAAGTGATAGAAACAACATATCGTAAATCTAGACACATGTGAATGATAAGAAATTTTTATTGTTGCTCGTGTCACAACGCCACAGCTGACCAATCCCTAAATTCGGTAAAGCATAAAAAAAGAGGTCTTTAAGTGCTGGTAGAGTTTGTCATTTGTCATACTTTGAGATGTTGTGACAGGTGCTGTATAATATTTAGCTGAAGTACAGATTTACACAAGGAGGTGTTAACTAACTGAAGTAAGAAAACAGTCTCTGTGTGTGCATCCTGTGTGGACATGATCAGTGCTATCATTTGCCCACATGTCCACTGTGCTGTGCTGTTTGCTGTCATAAAAAAAAGAAAAGAGCAGACAGAGCCAGTGAACAAATGCACACTGATCTAAACACTCCAGACCTCTCGCCCTCAGGACCCCTCTTCCCCCTCACGTAGACCCAGCGCGAGGCTTCGTCTCTAGAGCAGCCGCTCAGACATCTGCTATGAAAGTGGAGCCAGATCTGACAGGGCATGCAACCAGCCAAAGCAAGAAACACTACAGCACCTCCGGCTCCACAGCTGAATATATATCACATCAGCAGTGACATTCTGCTTTAATAATGGAGACGGGGGCAACAAAACAAATGCCATCTTGTCTCGGACTGAATAATGTCTCTGTTATAATTTATCCTATGGAAAATGTTTGCATGTCACATTGATGGTTAAAGATTGTATTTTTATCGCTCTTATTTATCTTATCCTTCTCTTTTTTGAGGAAGGAGTTGAATAAATTAAGACAATCTAAATGAAAATTTAAATTAGATTAGCTAAACCCATGGAAGAAAGGCAGGGATGTCAGTTGCTAAGAGAAAGCATCTGCTAATTGACAAATGACTACATTTTCTAGCAACACTCCACATAAAATCTGAATGTTTGCAATAAATTGTATATATGTATATATGTATATATATATATATATATATATATATATATATATATATATATATATATATATATATATATATATATATATTATAAATCAAATGTAAACACGTGGTGGTCTCGTGAACACATGGAGATTAATGTTTTGTAAATAAATTGGTAAATTATGTGTTTTTTTTTAATTAAGCACTCATGTCGCTCAATAAAATTGAGGTTAAATGTGAACGCGCGTTCTCATCAATTTTTTTGAGGAGGCACTGCCTCCCTTGCCTCCTTGGAGGAAATGCCCCTAAATATATATATTCATCAATCATACATACATGAACGTTTTAACAAATTAAAACACATACGTCCCATAATGTAGGGTTTGTCAGGACACACACACACACACACACACACACACACACACACACACACACACACACACACACACACACACACACACACACACACACACAGATACACACACACACACACACTCACACACACACACACACACACACACACACACACACACACACACACACACACACACACACACACACACACACACACGCACGCACACACGCACACACACATGAATTAAGACCACCAGAATTAAAAAATGTCCTTTGTTAAAACTTTAAATATTACTATCAATTTAAGTAAATAAATTATATATATATATATATAAACAAAACTTTATGATAAATGTATTACGCAAAACAGAAATACAATGCACATAATTATTTTCACGATAAATATTTTCCTTAAAAATATTTAATAATGAAACAAGCAACAAATAAAAGAGGTATCTGTTCAGGATGATGATATTATTGCAAATGTTATGCAATGACTGCTAATCAAGACACCTCACTCAAAGTTAAACCAACCCATAGAGAGTCTGACCGTCACGCATAAAGCGCGACCTACAAATTAATTTCAACAAAAACATACATTTACAATGTGACTTCCTCCCACTGGGATATACATCCTCCATCCTCCATCCTTAATTCTGTTGTGTGCCCTCCCTTCAACCCTGCTCTCTGTCACACTCTCATCTCAATGTTCTTACTCCTCTCTATTTCCTCTCCAGATCTCCTCCGGTGCTCTGTTTTCTTCTCATCCTTTCAGTGAAAATGTTCATCCACCCCAACACACACACACACACACACACACACACACACACACACACACACACACACACACACACACACACACACACACACACACACACACACACATTCATTCACATGACTGCTCAATAAAAACCTCTTTAAAAATAAATACAGACGCACACACACACACCTGCTTGTTATGCCCAGTTGCCCACAGCTGTTGAAGATGCAGGCAGTAAGAGAGAGGGGACAGAGGAGCATGCTGGCCGTCGACTCATATTATTCCCCCATTTTGTCATTTTCACAAGATCAATGGGCGTGGCGACTAAGTGAGAACAAAAAGAGAGAGAGAAAGAGATACTGAGGGAGAGAGCGAGAGACACCCACCATACCCACCTAAGTAAAAGTGACAGACAGATCCTCCACCACAAAGCTTTAACCTTCCAGTTAATGACACAGGAGAGGAGTCCCCTCAGCCATAGGTGTGTTCGACTTGATGCAGTGCTGCACAGACCAATCAGTGTACGACATCAAAGTTCCGCGACAGCGATTGAAAAGCATACAGAGCCGTCTGCTCTTTAATCGCTCTCTCGGTACTTTGTTGTCATACAACGATCGGTCTCCTCAGCGCCGCCTCAAGTCGAAGGCTGTTTCTGCAATTGCCCTATACCTTTAAATAGGGCACTATTTGAGGGGATAGCTATTTGTGGTCGGTCATTGTGTGTCGGAAACCATAGTAAATGTTGTCGAGCGCATTCATTCAATCCCATAATACACTGCAGTAGTGAGTCCACAACTGATCTAGGGCGAATTCCCTTGAAATGACCCTTGAAGGGCACTTCAGGAAGAGGATGCCATTTGTAGGAGTGTTCAAATCAAAAGTGAACACCTGAAACTCTTCATGAAGGGCCCTTCCTCAAGTCCCTTAGCAAAGGGAACATGCGATGGTCACTTCAAGGAAATAATTTTATCGTTTATGGTCATGTGACCCAGGGTGCCGCATCCTCACAATTATTTTTAAAGCTAGATATGGTGGGAGAGTTCGAGTTAACAAAACAGAATAATTCAAGATGTTTTGTTTGGATATATTGCACAATTTCATCATACATTTTCTATGGAGTTTAAATAAGTTTCATAAGTGAGAAATGTGTTAGTAGATACGTTAGGTAAATATGGTAAATATAACTATAACTGTAGGGTTCAATAAAGTGATGGCAAGTTTTATAGCAGAGAGGGATCGTATACGTATGCACCCACACATACAGCATATTTCAAAAACTTTATTCTAAAATGTATATTTATTTGCAACATATTAACAGCAATAAGTTGTCCCTGCCTAGCGTTTTCATAGTAACATTTCAGGTAAAGATAATGAGGAAAAGTCATTGTCTTTCTTTGCTCCCTTCGCCAAGTGCGTTCCAAACAGCTTCATCATGAAACGCAAGTGCCCTGGCCCCTCCAAAGTCCCCACTTCAAGGGCTCTGCCTTTGGGAGTGAGTAGGGCATAGGGATGCTCACTTCCAAATTGGAATTTGCCCGTACACTCAACGGCTAGATAATACCCACCATGCACTGGGAAAGTCTTGCCGAATGAATTCCCGCATGTCGCCAAAAGATGGCGCCCCAAGCTGAATAATTAATCTATCCATTTTCCAAATCGCTGGTCCAATGTGGCTATAGCGTAATATAAACAAATAAAATTTTAATTGGTTATTACATTGTTTAATTAAGGTTCATAAATACTGGTTTCCATGAGAGAGATAATATTTTCATTACTACTAGAGCTTCCAGTTCCGGCAGCTCTTCCGGCATGCTCAGTGTCTAAATTCAGTTACTCATTTTCATTCACTCCTTCAAGTGGACCGTATTAGTGGACTAATGTAGGGAATAGTGAAGGCATAAAGGAGGCGATTTCGAACACACATAGCACACACAGTCAAGCACACATATTGAGTCTATTAACTGTTTATAAACCAAAAACATTTGATGTACTTCCATTTTTGATGTACTTCTACATTTAAATGAACACAGCATGTCATACTGCAATAAGATAATAATAATAATAATAATAATTATTATTATTATTGGGGTCCTTGATTATGATTTCATTTTTTTAACTTTAGTTAGTGTGTAATCACTAACCTTTCCAGGTTGGTGACATGAAGGACCCTAAAGTTCAGTAGCCCCGCCCACTGATTCGAGCACAACAAGTAGTAGGTAGGATTTTGAGCCGATTTCTGACTGGTGCGACTCTTTTTAGGGTCGGGACGATTTTCAGCTTTGTCATGCGTCGTTTGGTCAACGATCGATCGGCAATCGGATGGTCGGATGAATTTATGGCATGTCAGAAATTTTGGTCACTCCTCGAAACTATATCCACAGTTGAAGCAGAGCTACGAACCGATTGCTCTAAACTCAGTGATTATTCCCTCACTGCGCCTGTGCGAAAAAAGAAATGTTAAACATTTCAATCTACAAAAAAAAAAAAAAAAACGAAAAGAAAAAAAACAAAAGGAGGGAGATCTTTAAGTTCTGTAGTTCAAACTAGCTACAAATTACTGTTGCTTACCTCCTGTTTGTCCAGTTATTGCCACCTGCGATGTAACACCGTGCCTCTTTTATTAATTTGTTAAACAATGTTTTTTTAAAATAAACCTGTTTTTAACTCTCTGATGGTCTTCAAAAAAAAAATCACACTCGTGGTCTTCGGGGTCTATTGGACCCCAGACAACAACATTAACATTTAATCTCGGTTCATTGATGTTTTTACTCAACATTTGTGCAGTTTTTGTAGAATTTATGATTTTCAAAAAAATTCTATAAATAAATAAATAAATATTTAATTAAATAGGATTTTTACAAAAAAACAGTATTTTATGTTAAATAAACTTTATAAAAGACCCAGCTTTCTAACTTTCATTCCCGGGGATACCATGGATAATTTTACAAGGTTTAATGTAAGATTTTTGCCCATTTTTTGGAAAATACAGATTAAAATTTGTAATAAATCACTTTAACCACTAGATGGCTATAGAGCTTCATTATATGCTATTTGCTATTTGAATTACTGAAAGATATAGTTTCTAAAGTTGGATTCAGTTGGATTCATATCTAAATATTATAAAATCACAATTATAGCAAAAAGAAAATAATTTTTGTAAAAATTTTGCATTTTTTGTACTGAAAAAACACAGCACACACAAAAACAACAACAACTGTGAAGTGCCAAACCTGCAGACAGGGTTGGAGCAAACACAGGGTGTGTGTGTGTGTACATTTTATTTTTATTTTTATGTGTACAGTGTCACCAATTTATTTTTGAGGTGGTTCTTCATTTTGTATGATTTTATTTGACAAATTATAAGACTTTTTATAGCCTTACAAATGTATTTCTGTGTGTGTGTGTTTGTGTGTCTGTGTGTGTGTGTGAGTGTGTGTGGGCGCGCACATTTTCAATGCGTCTAAGTTTTACCAATTTATTTTTCTGGTGGTTCTGCATTTTAGATTATTTTATTTTACAAATGATAAGAGAACAGTTTTTATAGTCTGTATGTATTCCTGTATAAATGTATTCCTCTTTATGTGTGTGTTTGTGTGTGTGTGTGTGTGTGCGCCTGTGGTGAGCATGATAATTTTGGATTGTGGATGTTTTTTGCATTGTTGGAAGTGTGCCACTTTATTTCTGTCACTCGTTCAGTGTGAGTAGGTAACCTTGCTGAAATCGCACAGACACCGCACAGTGTATGGCCGTCTTAAGCGATAAATAAGCCTTGAACAGTGAAAAATGTTGTGCAGTGCAAGTTTGTAGAAAAAACACAGTAGCTCCATTGGATTTGCAGAGACTCTGAAATTAAAAAAACTATGCTGTGCCTTCAATAGCCTATGTTGGATCCAACAGGAACGGCGCAACACTAGCCTGACGTTGTCATACTCAGATTCTATTCAGAATGAGTCTGATACTGCTCCATTGAGCTGTGATTATGGGCGTGTTTCAACCAAACTAGGAAAGAAAATGCCTCTCCACTCAATTGGATAGACCTACAACTAAGCAGAGCAACGTAGTAAGTGATGTATGTTGAGCGACGCATAGTTGCCAAGCTCTCTTTGGTGACGTGGATGATTACATTACTGTTGATCATAGGCTTGTCCGAATTCATACAGCTCTGCACAGACCGACCAGTGGCTGACTTGTAGCAGTGCATGTCGGTTAGAAATTTTGTCCAACTTGAGGCAGCGCCGACGCCACGTGACTGTGACATATGCCATCAAAGTAGCGCGAGAGAGATTCGAGAGCAGCCGCAGGACTCAGCCAGCGCAGCTTCTCAAGAGGGACTGCAAAAGCTCTGATGACGACACAGCTGTTCCACGATTGGTTGGATTCACTGTATGATAACGATCACGTGTGTTTCGTGTTTATTTGAACACCTTCAGTTCCACTAATGTTCACAAATCTGTTTTTTATAACAGTAAAACCTATTTTCATGTAGTTGTGATGTTATATTGTGTCATGTTTAAAGTAGGCCTATTAAATGGAAACGTATCTGAAACGTGTGTATTTGACAAATATTGCATTTATTTCACTTCAGCTGTGGTAAAGTATGCAAACACCACATGAGCGGTCACTATAGCTATGGGAAGCAGAAAGTGTCCGACTTCAGGTGTCCGTTTTCGGCTCCTCCCCGCCTGCACGCGGCAACTGTCGCCGATCGGTTACATCCAGCCGCAGCTGATGTCAAAGACACCACATCTGTCCATCATCGTATAAAGCCCACCCTGACAATCTAATTGGTCCAAACAGCTCTGTTTCGAGCATAGTTGCTCTACAACGGATCAAGTCCAGACAGAACTTCCCGACCTCAAATGTTGTTGACGGGGCTAAATTCGGTTGGTATCCAGGCTAGCGCAACACACTTGTGTGAGTAAAAACGTTTTTACTGTGTCAGTATTGCTTTGTTACAGATCGTTTTATATGTAGGCATTATGTGTACATGTCTAACCAAAATCCCCAGTGACCAGTGATTTATGATATAATGATTCACGTAGGCCTACAGTCAGATGTTTTTGCCTCAAAATCGTTTCACGAGTTCACACGTACATGAAATCTAAAGTTGTATTTATGCGTATTTGGCTTGCTGTCCGGGGGAGGGCTCCGAGCTCGGAATTTTGCCCGAACCCAGAGGACTCCCCTTATACTGGGGTAGACCCAGCCGAGTGTGAGGTGATGGGGTGGTGGAGGGATGCTGAGACACTTGTCGTGAGACAGGAGGTGAGGAAAAGCTTTATTTATACCGGCTTCCTCTTGAGCTGATTGGTTGATTACCTGAACGTGCTCCTCCCGAACTTTGTTACATAAAACTTCATTTATTGTCAGTTGATCAAACTAGTGACTAAACGGTCAACTTCACATTGTTTCTCTTAGTAGGATAAAGATAATCTGTTATTTAAACTGTGGTAAAATTAAATACTATAGTAAGCGATCAAATAACGCTCCCTTTAAAATCGCTAGAACTTTCAATCAAACAGCGCGAGTGTTCTGAACTCTCGCCAAAAGAGATTTGTTGATTCTTATGGGTGTTATTTACATTGTGTTTGCACTGTTAGTTATGTTGAAAGCATTCATTAGTGTGCAGAAATCGATATACAATGACAAGATCGCAGCATTCATGCGCTCAACATGTCTGTGATCGAATACAAAGCTCATCACTGCAACCTCTAATGCCACAATCTAAATATGATGCTATAAATCTAAATATCAATACTTTTCACAATTAGTAATCCTTGAGAACTGTAATAGTAAAAACGTGCTAAAAGTTTGAGAGAATTCCACATCTAATGCTCAACCATTCATATGCAAAGATATTAACCAATCAAAGCAGTGGGTCTCACAGCAGACCCGCCCCTTAAAACAGAGCATTCAAAACAGAGCATTCAAAACAGAGGGCTAAAATCCGGCTAGGAAAACTACATTTTATTTTTCCAATTTTTTTAAAATATTTTTTTATAAAATACACACACACACACACACACACACACACACACACACACACACACACACACACACACACACACACACACACACACACACACACACACACACACACACACACACACACATACTGGTACGGGTGGTTTATAAAGACTTTTTCCCCTAAAAAGTTCCATCCTGGTTTATGGGGACCCACCTTTCCCTTTGTCATAGAGATTAATAAGAAATATTAAACTGCTCCTTATGGCATGGGGTAAAAATCTGACTGCTAGTGTGCATTCTAATGAAACAGTCTTTTAATATGAAGACCTGACAAACTAAAGCACTGTAAGGACAGGGCAGGAGTGGGCGTTTCCTGATTTATGATTTATGAGGACTACCCTGGTTTATCACATACACACACACACACACACACACACACACACACACACACACACAGTGGCGTCATGCCCATTCAAGGTGAGTGGGCACGTGCCCCCTCAGATTTTTCCTCCCTGGTAATTTTTTTTGTCACAACTTTATTCCTATTATGCTCCATAATACCAGAGCCTATAACGGCTCAAATGTATTCTTCTGGATGTGTAATAAATCGGTCAGCATCAGCCCGCGCCTTTTTCCTAATATGGTGTCTGTGTATATCAAATCTAGAGCGCTACGCGCGTAGCGCTCTAGAATCTTTGCTGTGTATGTTCAAGCAACTCACTCGTCTTGCACGTTGAGCTGGCAATGTTTTACAGATGGTCTTGACGTGGTAAGTGGGCAAAGCAACAAATCGGCATTGAATTAGTTATCGGCTGATATTAAAAGGTAGTGGGATTATTGGTGGTTAACCTGGACATTTTAACTTGATCAAAAAGTTATGGATTTGATATTAGCTGCAAATTCAGAGCATTAATTTAAGCTGTGTCAGTGCAACGTTATCGATAGCTAGCCTAGTCTAACCGTAAACTAGTTGGCTAACGTAACTGCCTGCCATACAAAGCCAATAAGCCATAGTAGGTTAAATGTACAAGTTACAAGTTACTAGCTTTTCTGTTAGCTCATAAATTACTCTTTACAAGTTCATTATTTAAAATAATATAATAATGAGCAGTGTAACTACAGTATTTCAATGATTTTACTAAAGTAATGTTACATATTACATTTGATGTGATTACTTTTTTACATTTCTGTCAAATATTAACCATTTTCAAATAAACGGGGTAGTGTTAACCTTATTCAGCACTGAAATCTGTCAAACTTCTTTCAAAGTCCTTCATCACATAGTATTAATATTAAAATAACTTAATTTTAGAGCACCACAAAGCCAGACCTCAGCACCTTTATGTACTTTTAATGTAAGATCGTTCTTAGGTCATATACCAATTTAAAATCATAACATAAAAACTGCAATGGTACTGTTTTTGAAATCATGTGTAGTAGGCCTAAGTGTACAGTAAGTGTGTGTGTAAACATGCTTTAATGAAGTAGACTTCAAAAGCTTTTGAATTTGAGCTTACAGTTCTTTCATCAACCTGTCTTTTACATAAACTTACAAAATAGATACTTTAACTTAGTCCTCAGATAGAGGAGGGTTGCTGCTAGCTCCGTTAAGGTATTTCTGTCCCGCTCAAACTGCATTGAAATGGTATGTTTAGCAGCCAGAATTTAAACATTTTCAGGGGGAGAAACCCCCTGACCCCTCCTAACATGATCCATATCACCCGTCAGAAAACAATAGCAACGTCTCAGATTGTGCCCCCCCAGAATTTTGGCTTGCATGACGCCCCTGCACACACACATTTATAATGTGAATTTCCAAACCAAAATCAAACAATATGGTGGATAACACAACTGCAACTCTACTTCTCATGCAAATGTATCTTGTTTTAAGGATGTTTTGCCAATTTATTTTTCCGGGTAAATAAGACAATTACAGTGCACCTGCTTAGTATTGACAGGGTAATGGATTCACGAACAGTCTGTTTATCCTTGCATCACATCAAACTCCCAGTACCCGTCTTGTTTAGTAATGTGACCCGAGCGTCCTTGCAGGATGGCAAAGAATCTATAATCTATACAACTGCATAAAGTGAAGCTGCAATTAGTATGACTGATAGCTCCAAATGTTAATGGACAGCATTTCACTCCTTGTCAGCAACAACAGATGAACTAGACACTTACTGCATTTTATGTTCGCTTCATTGTCATTTTTATAAGCACCAAAAGCTCCAGTACACCTTATGTTTCCCAAGACTAAATGCAAAGAGAAAGCCATAAATTATTCTCAGGCAAAATCTAAAAATATACTAAAGCTGGAAAAATACACTTTTATAAAACCACAGTAAAAACAGTGACTACAACACTATTTAAAACCAATATACTAATCAGTCTTTGCCATTTTCGATTGCACAAGCTTACTATACAAATATTATTTCATCTGCTTTTCTCTCTGTGGGCCGTAACTGTGCATACTATTTTTATTTAGGGAATGTTTTGGGTGCAGGCTGCAAGAATATGCGCTCACATTCTACGAATGGACACATCCATTTGATATATTGCTTGTTTGTACTTCCAGGCTTGCCCGTCTGCTGTGAGTGCCTGTGTCCATTTGTCTTAATAAAGTTGCTGCTGCAAATTAAGACTTCCATCTGTTGGAGGTCATATCTGTATTTGTCATCCCCTCTCGAGACATGGGCTACATTATCCCATCGCGCTTCAGCTCAGGACATGTGTCACATGAAATGCTGCGAAATCTATTCCGCGCAATGGAAGGAATATCTCTCCTGCTGTGCAGATTCCATCAAATGAAAGAAAAAAGTGGTTCAGTGGATGATGGGAAAGAAAAAAAAGAGAGAAAAAAAAGATATCCGCTAACATCTCCAGCTCATAAATTCCATCAAGGACCAGGGTTTTAAAAAAGTCAATAGTGTGCACAATGACTGGCACACACACACTAAAACGGCAGATCAGCAAAATACGCAGATGCGTGCTGTCAAAATATAAATCACCAATCACGGCACAACATAAACACAAGTGCCAGACCAGCAGAAAGAGTGAGCAGGAATATATGAACGTCATTTCGCAAGTGGCAGCAAAGCAGGGCTAGACAGAGGGAGTGGGACTGACTCAAAAACACTTAGGCTCAAACCACATAATTAAATGCAATGCTATTTATGATTTCAAGCATTAATTGCTGGCAGGTGAATTCAAGGTTCAGGTTTTACCCAGAGCCACAGTATTGTTTGTTAAAGAGGAATGCCATGTTTCAGTTCGGCCCTTGGTGGAGAATTTTAATGATAATATGGACTGAAACGATTTTGGATGATGCCAATGTAATTGTTTGTTCAAGTAAGGTTTGTTCAAGATTTGTAAATGGTGTTCAAGCACCTCTCACCAATTTAATCACAATTTTGAAATCTGACAACACTGACAAAAGAAAAATCATGAGATTAATCACAATTATTTTATTCTATTGGCAGCCATAGTTATGTTTCTTGTTAAGAGTTGACATCTAAAAGTAATGTAATTATATATATATATATATATATATATTGTGATGAACACCCAGAGGGTTCATCAGCGTCGCCCTGGAAACAGACGAGGAACACCTGCATGCCCTCGTCACAGGCTGATTGGCCCTAGCCGTGCCCCTCAAGCAAACAGCTACATAAGCCACATGGAGTTTGTCAAAGGGAGAGAGATCTCTGCACGAGACAGAACATTAATGCCTGTACTCTATCTTTCTCCAGAAAGCAGCAGTTGACCGCTCAGCCTCCAAGAAGCACAGCTCAGCCTCCAAGAAGCACAGCTCAGCCTCCAAGAAGCACAGCTCAGCCTCCAAGAAGCACAGCTCAGACTCCAAGAAGCACAGCTCAGACTCACTACACTACGAGGAAGAGGCAACGCACTTCACCGGGTTTTTCTTTGTTTTTTTCTTCATGTTGTAAATAAATCCACTCTTGGGCACTTTGCATGAGCTCCCCTTGTCGTGTGATTCTTCACCCCATGACATTTGGTGGAGAATGCAGGCAGCGTTGGGGACTAGGACCATTACCTGATCTCCCGGCTGGAACTCTCGTGGTTGGACGGCCCGGTTGTAGTGGCGCTGTTGGGCCTGCTGCGCTTTCACCATATGCTCCCTTACCAGTGGCATGACTCAATCTACTTTCTCCCTCATCTGTTTCACAAATGGGTCACCACGGAGCGATGAGCTGCAGGCTGTTGCTCCCAGGCTTCTGTTGCTACATCCAGGAAAAGGAGCTCAAACGGGGTGAAGTCCGTTGAGGCCAGGGGAACTTCGCGGATTCCGAAAAGGACATAGGGTATCATGAGGTCCCAGTCGCGTTCGTCCTCCACGACCACCCGTCTCAGCATCTGCTTTAGGGTCTGGTTAAACCGTTCCACCAAGCCATCAGTCTGGGGATGGTAGACGGTCGTCCTCAACTCTGCCTGCATTCTCCACCAAATGTCACGGGGTTACCCGAAAAGTACCAGCTCGCAGAGTGACCATCTCAGCTGGCCCCGGGACCTGGCTGGTGGAGGTAGGAGTGATGAAGGATCTGCCAGTTCCCGTTCTGCTTGGGAGAGACTGGCCCGGGTTTGACCGCCTGTTGGCCGCCTTGACGCTGCCTGCCAGCCGTAGAAGAAGCCGCCAAAGACAGAGGTTGACTCGGGGACCTCGTCAGCGCCCCGTCCTCCTGGCCTTGGACAGTGGAAGAGACGGTGAGTCCCCCTCCCAAAATCCTAACCCTTTTTATGATGTGTTCCAACAGGTGACGCGAGGGGGCTCATTCGCCAAGGAACAACGTGGGAATGACAGGCTGAATCACTGTTAGACCCAAGCCTGCGTCATCGAGGGCAAAGAAGCTCAGCCTGGCCCCCATCCTTTCCCACACTTCATCATCCAGAATGGCCTGCTCTATTGTGTCACTCAGCGAAGGGGAGAAGAGAAAGCGTTGTTAGTCGTGCCATGCACAAGGACGGAGACCGTGCTAGAACTCGCACATTCACATCCCATGGCGGGACATCTGGGGGCCGCTAACACCGTTCAGCGGATCCGCGACCGTTTCCACTGGCCAGGCTTGGAGGCCGAAGTAAAACGCTTCTGCCAGGCTTGCCCGCCCTGTCAGGTGACGTCATCCAGGACTCCACCCCCCACTCCGTTGATTCCTCTGCCCATAATCGAGATGCCCTTCGAGCGCATCGGGATGGACCTTTTTGGAAGCATTTGTGAAGCCACAACACGCACAACCTTGAGGCGGATGGGTTACAAGAGCATAAGACCCCATCGGGTACCACTCATCTCTACTACAAATAGGAAAAAGCGGCTACAATATTGCAAGAGCTCACCAAAATTGGACAGTTGAAGACTGGAAAAGTGTTGCCTGGTCTGATGAGTCTCGATTTCTGTTGAGACATTCAGATGGTAGAGTCAGAATTTGGCGTAAACAGAATGAGAACATGGATCCATCATGCCTTGTTACCACTGTGCAGGCTGGTGCTGGTGGTGTAATGGTGTGGGGGTTGTTTTTGGCACACTTTAGGCCCCTTAGTGCCAATTGGGCATTGTTTAAATGCCACTGCCTACCTGAGCATTGTTTCTGACCATGTCCATCCCTTTATGGCCACCATATACCCATCCTCTGATGGCTACTTCCAGCAGGATAATGCACCATATCACAAAGCCCGAATCATTTCAAATTGGTTTCTTGAACATGACAATGAGTTCACTGTCCTAAAATGGCCCCCACAGTCACCAGATCTCACCCCAATAGAGCATCTTTGGGATGTGGTGGAACGGGAGCTTCGTGCCCTGGATGTGCATCCCACAAATCTCCATCAACTGCAAGATGCTATCCTATCAATATGGGCCAACTTTTCTAAAGAATTCTTTCAGCACCTTGTTGAATCAATGCCACGTAGAATTAAGGCAGATCTAAAGGCGAAAGGGAGTCAAACACAGTATTAGTATGGTGTTCCTAATAATCCTTTAGGTGAGTGTATATATAAAGGTCCTTCTCAAAAAATTAGCATATTGTGATAAAGTTCATTATTTTCCATAATGTAATGATAAAAATTAAACTTTCATATATTTTAGATTCATTGCACACCAACTGAAATATTTCAGGTCTTTTATTGTTTTAATACTGATGATTTTGGCATACAGCTCATGAAAACCCAAAATTCCTATCTCAAAACATTAGCATATTTCATCCGACCAATAAAATAAGTGTTTTTTTTAATACAAAAAAAGTCAACCTTCAAATAATGATGTTCAGTTATGCACTCAATACTTGGTCGGGAATCTTTTTGCAGAAATGACTGCTTCAATGCGGCGTGGCATGGAGGCAATCAGCCTGTGGCACTGCTGAGGTGTTATGGAGGCCCAGGATGCTTCGATAGCGGCCTTAAGCTCATCCAGAGTGTTGGGTCTTGCGTCTCTCAATTTTCTCTTCACAATATCCCACAGATTCTCTATGGGGTTCAGGTCAGGAGATTTGGCAGGCCAATTGAGCACAGTGATACCATGGTCAGTAAACCATTTACCAGAGGTTTTGGCACTGTGAGCAGGTGCCAGGTCGTGCTGAAAAATGAAATCTTCATCTCCATAAAGCTTTTCAGCAGATGGAAGCATGAAGTGCTCCAAAATCTCCTGATAGCTAGCTGCTTTGACACTGCCCTTGATAAAACACAGTGGACCAACACCAGCATCTGACATGGCACCCCAGACCATCACTGACTGTGGGTACTTGACACTGGACTTCATGCATTTTGGCATTTCCTTCTCCCAAGTCTTCCTCCAGACTCTGGCACCTTGATTTCCGAATGACATGCAAAATTTGCTTTCATCCGAAAAAAAGTACTTTGGACCACTTAGCAACAGTCCAGTGCTGCTTCTCTGTAGCCCAGGTCAGGCACTTCTGCCGCTGTTTCTGGTTCAAAAGTGGCTTGACCTGGGGAATGCGGCACCTGTAGCCCATTTCCTGCACATGCCTGTGCACGGTGGCTCTGGATGTTTCTACTCCAGACTCAGTCCACTGCTTCCGCAGGTCCCCCAAGGTCTGGAATCGGTCCTTCTCCACAATCTTCCTCGGGTTCCGGTCACCTCTTCTCGTTGACATCCAACACAACAACATGATTTGTTATGGGAGGAGAGAAGAAAGGGAACGAATAGGGTAAAATAATCAGAATAAAAAGCAGTCATGCATCCCAGTTTAGAGTGAGTTTTTTTTTTTTTTTTTTGCCAAAGCAGCAATAATGACCCTAGCAGTGTCTAACAAAATTGCTCAGGCTCAGCTAAGCAATTAGGCCAGGCAGAGTGGCTAATGGAGAGAGAATTACACAGACCTTTCCCCCATTAGCTTCCATTTACACCAGGAAATTCACTGTGAGTACAGGCCAGACATGACTTCCAAAGTAGATTAGGGTTTCTTTTTCTCTTCTTTTCCCTCTTTTAAGCTCACACGTGTGTGTTTTACTTTCCTTTACAGTTTTTTCCCCCACAGGTTTATTTTTTTTTCCAGTAGGTGTGCTGATATAATTGGCGTAGGCTCAACTAACGTCTGGTTTACTTTGCATGTGGTGTCAAACAGGAAAGAAAAAACACCAAACAAACAACGTGTGACCCACACAATTAATATTCATAGAGATTCATTGCTCATGACGTGTAGGTGCAAAATCAACACATTCAAATTCACATTTATGGTAAATGCGTTTGCATAATCTATCAATATTATTTACAGCAGTGGTCTTCACTATTTTTTTCATGAGAGCCGCACTGATAGGACAAAGTCAATAGGAGAGCCATTTTTACAGGAAAGTATCAAAAGTTACATCCAGTCATAAATACCATGTCTGTTTATTAATATGTCACCCCTGAACATTCAATATGCAATGCAATAAATATTTTTTTTTTATGATTTACCAGTCAAATTTGTAACTGAGACAAGATGATTTCCCTTAATGACAAAAAAAGCAGGATTTACAGAATAGATTCATCCCAGAATGACATTAAGTTATTTTTTTCTACATTAGCCCCTCATGTATCTAATCATCCAAGAGCACATGCGGCGTTAAGAGCTGGAAATACTGCCATAACTGGCAACTCCGCAGGGACTGGATTTGTTTACATGCACAACTTTTGTTTCAATCGGTCTGAATTCATTGTGATTGATTAATCTGAATGTATTGTGGTTTACATGAATGCTTAACATCGTGATATGATGCATGATCGGGGTGATGTGCACGTTTATAAGTCAAAAGATTCAAATTGGGAATAGGTTTTTTGACATTCGCACACTGCACAAATATACAAAGTTTCCCGCTGTTGTCGCGTAATAACCATTTTCCTATATTGGTTCTTTATTTGTTTTAAACAGCAGACTTGATATCAAATTCTGGTCATAATTTGGAGACTATGATGAACCGTTATGCCGTGCTCTTTGTATTGATCACGCAGTAAAAATGCCCAAAATCAGTCGTCTGTGGATGAGAATCTGAAACAAGGACTGATGAGCCGTTGACCTGCTTCACTTCACATATACTGAGTGAAAGGAGAATTATAGAACGACGTGACACTCGTTTATACGACACTTTATTCATCAGAAGAAAAGCGTGTTCAGCGCGACTGACGGCATCCTTTCAGTTTCGGTTTTCAATCGATCAAGTGAACATGTTCTCTCGATAAACCACCCCTTTCAATCCGATCAAAATTATTTGAAAATAGAGCTGACACTTTGAGTTTTTAATGGGTTATGTTATAGTCCTACTTCTTTTTAAATGTTTTTATGAAATATCTGTAGTGACTGCTTGATCATATCACTGTATTATTTACCGCCATGCGAGCCACAAATGAAAGCTTGGCGAGTGAGTAACACTGATTTACAGCGACCAAAAACCTGCCATTTAAGATCTCTAATTACATAATAAAAACAATTTAGACGTTAATATAAAAGTTCAATGTAAACCATTTCAGAGTAGCATACATAAGAAACAATTTCCATTTTAACCTTCATTCAAACCTTGCATGAATTCTCACTGTCTTTCGCCATTAGAGACTGTCAAATTAGATGTGACATCTCTGGGAGAAGGCAAATCCACAAGAATATTTAAATCATCCTTCAGTCTTTCAAGATCTGACTTGCCGGGGCCTGCCTTGCTAGCTGACGACTTTGACAATTAATTTGTGTCTAACAGATTACGCCATCAACCGTTCCAACCTCAATACGTACATAGGCATGCATCACTCCACACTCTGCCCATGTGTGGAGGAATCTAAGACTAAACAGGATATTCTGAATTAATACAAAAAACGGTGTGGGTGTATCCAAGAGATACAGAAGAGAAGTCCGAGGGAGGGGTTGCGTCGGCTCAGTCCCATCTGGTTCGTTTCCGAGGACAAGGACTCTTGTCATTCTCTGGAAGTTAATGATTTCTCTCGTCTCTCCGAGCTTAATTTGCTAAATGAATTCAGATATCTTCTCTGGGATAGCTGTATGAAAAGGAGAGTGGATTACCCCTTGACCTGCTGAGGTACAAGCAATTAAAAAAGCGTCACATCAGTCTGTCAAGACGAAACACAAAGGCTCAAGACACCTAACCCAGTTAGAGGGCTCAACTCTTTAATAAAGAAAGTTTGGTATACTTGTCAAGATTCTAATGGCTCCTGTTACAGTGGGTAATTGGGAATTAGGCTACGCACGTTGGGAATGAACATTCAGTCATCTGGTTGTCCCCACCAGAGATATAAATGACAACACAATACCAGATTAATAAATAGTTCTCTCTTCCTAATGTTATGAGTTTATCATCTAATCCTTAATGTGATTATGGTATTAACCAATAAAACTTAAGTCAATGAACACATTTTAAGTATTTGTGAGCTATTAGCATTAATGCAGTCATTACTCTCCTGCTAATCAGACACGCAGACCTACAAGATTCAAACGTACCTAATCAACAGCCCGATTAAACAATTCAATCTCATCTTAATATTTTCTAGCAGGTAAATCTGGGGCATTTTTGATTGATGAGCTAAGAAAGAGAAATGGATGGGATTGAGCGGCCTTGCTTTTTTGGGGGAGGGGGAGGTGGTTAAGCATTGAGATAATTAGGGAAATAACGTGGAAGAGAAATCAATCCAGTGTATTTCTTTGATGTGTTATCAGAGCCAAACTGTCTGCGGTGATGCGATCTGACTTATAATCGATACTGATTGTGCACTGGGGCTTTCCCTCACATGCGGTTACCTTTGTGCTATTCTCTGCTACAGTGGCTACTTTTCTGGCACATCAAAACCGGCGGTTGAAGTTTGTCATTATGTTCTAAGGGACCTCAGGATGTGGAGACATGCTTGGGCACTCTTGCAAACACACATTTGGATGCGGATACTGTTGCTGCAATAATACAAAGAATCTTTTATGGTTTCCTTTTTGCTGCAAGCTTCAAACAAAATTGTACACTGTAACAGTGATAAATGTTTGATTCTCTTAAAAAGCTATAATACATACCAGAGCACAAAGTTCTGTGTAAAGTGAAGTGTAAAATTGGCAAATAGGATAAGCTGAAGGTCAAATCAATGGGCACCATCCTCATAATAGACTGAGCAATTAGTTGTTCGGCTGAACTGGATCTGTTGGCTCAACAGCAGACTTTAATGTCGCCCTGTTCCCCAGATTCCTAAAAGGTGTAACATTTGAATCCTGTCTGTAAAGAAATAGAATTAGTTATGTCTGTGTCAGGGAACAGACTCTCAGAGAGATGGTGAGTACACAATCAAGTAGTTTATTTTCAAGCTTTAGGGAACAAGGTGAGTATTTCACCAAACATCAACTGATGAGAAGACAAAGAACAGTCAAAGGCCAGGTGACACACATTCACACAAGACACACAAATATGTTGCTGTCTTAAAAGGATTAAAGACATGTATAATTTTCTTACAGGTTTAGGAAGTAAACACAAGGGAGACTGGAGAGGGAATCCAAGGAGATGGCGACAATCACAGAGATAAGTCTCAGGCTGCGTTTACACTTGGCATTAACATACGACCTGTATCCGGATGTTGTCCATTGAAAAGACAAGCGTAAACGCGCTTCTGATCGGAATGTTATCCGATCAGCATGTCCAGTTTCGGAGGTAGTCAAGGACGCATTGTGATCAGATAGGATCTCAGTGTACTGTAAACGCAATCCAGCCATCATGTCTACATTCACTGTCATTATTCCCCCTCCACTCTCCGGAACTGAAAGCTGTGTGGTTTTGCAATACAATCGAGTGCGAAGTACATCGTAAATATACTGAAATGTTTCACTTTGCACCCGAAAGTTGCAGAACCATTCATTTTCTGTAAAGAATGCGCATTTTTCCCACCACAGCTGGCAACGTTCTCTGACCCATACGTTTCTCTGCACTGTTTCCATTAGGGCATGTATCCACATTATTAGTACTTGCAGCCTCTTCATCCTACCTACTGAAAACTGGTTTTAAAAGAAAACCCATCACTTCAGGTCGACTTTGCACTGGAGCCATCCTTGTTTTTTTTTTTTTTTTCTCTGATCTGTTATCCAGATACAGAAGCCACTTGATGTGGACAGGTGTAAATGCACCGTGTCCTGATTGGCTGATGATCCGATCTGCTTGATCGGATCACGGTGATCATATGTTAATGCCAAGTGTAAAAGCAGCCTCACAGTTCAGATAATAATCCAGTACATCGGGTTGTCCTAGTCATAGACCAGACAATCATGAAGAGTGCGGTGCAGGCTTTTATGGTGTGGAGCTGATGAGAGTTATTGATTGCAGGGGTAGGTGTGATGGTGTAATGTGTGCAGTTTGGAGCCAGGAAGGATTTTGGGAGCTGAAGTTCTTAGGTGACAGGTGATCTTGACAGTCTGATTGGACTGCAGCCTTTGGACAGTCCCTTGGGCTCCATTGACTAAAATTTTAAACAGGAATTCTTGTGCTTTCCTTATTTTCTCATTCATTCTAAAAGTTGTATTGATTTAATTTTAGAATCATTATACAAAAAAAAAAAAAATGCATAATGGGGATCAAAATGACCCATACTGAATTCAGTGTAATGATATTATTTAAATAAATTATTACACATAAATGTTAAATCATTTTACTCGTTTAAATTTTTCAATAGTATTAATTGTTTGACTTCCCAAGTACATAAGCAATAACAATAAATTAATATATATATATATATATATATAAAATATAACTATAACTATAAAATATAATTATAATAAAAATATAACTAATTTTAACTACACTTACACTCACTCTTTTCCTTACTGATTTTTCAAAGGTATTTTATCTGTATTTTGAATAATGCATTGCATTGTGTTGTGTTTTAGCACTAGAGGAATAGTCTTGTGAACTTATCCTCAAAGATATGATCCTCACATATATGGCCAGCGAAATTAGAGAACTAAATAGTATAATTGAAAAAAACCTATGAAAGTAAATACAGATCAACATTCCAAGGGAAGTGCATATGGGTCAATTTGATCCCCTTTAGACATGAGTATAGAAATGCAAAGGAAATACAAAAATGTATTATTATTTATTTTGAACTTTTGACCAGAATTTTTTTTTTTTTGCTGAAACACACATGATTAATCAATAAACTCAATGATTTAACCAGAAAAATCCCCACCAATTTTTTTTTTTTTAATTTTTATGAATAGAGTTAATTTTCAGGATGTGCGATTGGTTTAAGGATTCAATCCTGAAACCAAGAAATTCCCACAACATTTTAACACGTCAGGCCTGCAAGATGACTGGATGTAGAATCGATGTCTAGGCAAACTGAGTGTTTTATGCTGTTCGGCAATAGAATGACATACTTTTTTATAACCAGTTTACTCTGAGTGACAATATGATAATAAATTAAGAGGGAGAATTTTATGTATGTGACTGTTTCATCCTGCTTCAGGGGCAGAAATTTAAAGGATCAGTGGATCAGATCATTAAAATAAAATCCCCTCATCCCTGCTCGAGCTCCTTCTTCATTGCTATTCACCCCATGCATGAAGGAAAGAGTTAATTACCAGGGTTTTAGTGATTGCAGTAGTGTAGCCCCTTGCTAATGTCTTCCCCTAATCCTGCCATCTGTATCCCGTCAGTGCAGCAAATTACAACCATGAAAAGATAAAATATTGAAATATTTGCTAAAGTGAGTTTTGTGATTGCTTTTAAAATGGGCAAATATCTAGCATGCCTCACAAATATAATTCTACCAACGAGTTTATGTTTGCATGAGCAAAATTTCTACTAAAACAAGCTTGAAGGGCAGGGTGGCTCTTTTGTAGGCTAAAGTGTAAATTTCAAGCAGAGTCTTGCATCTGAAACAGATTGAACCTCTAAGTAAAGTATTGGAGATGTACAGTACACATCCAGTCGCTCATGGTTAGCTGTACTAAACAAACCCGCTTCTCCAATTACCCTCTCTAATGCCACTGACGTCTCCATATTCAGCCCATTTGTTCACTTCACACAGCCGGTCCTGATGGGAGATTAGGCTTGAATAATAACCCAGAGTTGAGGCCATCTATATTCCATTCCAAAAGGTCCACATCCATTTTCCCTGTCGCTGGGCTAGGGTGAGCCCTGGGGGCTGTGAGTTGTTTATACTGATGTAGCTGTCCCTCGCTTCATTATTAGAGTCCTTTTTCCGATGACATTTCCAGTAAGAGGAGCCGTCTGCGGACATTCAGAGGATAGGTGAAGAATATGATATGTTTAAGGTTTCAGTTAGGAAAATGGGAGAATTGTAAAACCGTGCAAGTTGTGATGAGTCCATATATCTGTAATGATAGATATACAGAGAGGGATTTATGCCCAGACGTTTGGGTGCTTGAGCGAGCTTTTATATTTGTGGGCATCTGCACTCCCGCACGAACGAACGTGCCGGGAACGTATAATGCGCTAGATGGTGGCTTTTATGCAAACTCCTTTCATAAACGAAACTGCAATTATCCCACCGTAAAACAAAGGACGTTCCCATGTCTTCTGTAATGATGCAGTGGCTATTTTCAGGACCGTCTGGATTAGCGTAGGGCGATCTGAGACTCCTCTACTTTGTCACTACCTATTGAGGTGCATGTTAATGTGGCAGGCAAGCACCAGCCCTCTCAATCCCTCGCTGTGTTTCAAAATCCACAGCAAGCTAACTTGCACCTGTCTTGCTTTATATTTCGCCCAAGGTATTTAGCATCTTGCCTTATACTTGCATCATCACTCTATTGCACACTCTCTCTCCCTCTAATACTCTCTCTCATCTTTCAGTATTCAGATCATATTCATCAACCTCTGTGAGTGGCTCTCCATGCAGATAACAATAGGTACGTTGGGAGTTGCGACATCAGACTATTGTTCAGTTCTTCTTGCAAGGTGACCTCCATCCGACCAAAAGGAAAATATGCACAACAGAGCTGTCTGCATTTAAATAAACAATTGTATTTTCGAGCTGTTTCACTTAAACAAACAATGGGGGTGACATTTTATTCTCGCTTTCTCACTATTTTGAGGCTCGTGAGTAGGGTTACCAACCATTCCGTATAATAGGGAATCGTCCCGTATTTATGGCATCAATGAAGCGTATGAAATCAATACGGAACGAAGTTTGTCCCGTATTATTAGGCATACTCACTAAATTGAGAATTAATCATTCCTGTGAGACAAATCATTGTTCGATTTGCCGACATGGGAAACCTGTTCTTTTCTGCGAACCGCTACTTTCGGACAGTTTGTTTCAATGAACCGCGGGTCAAAAAAAACAGTTCACCAGATCTTTTAAGTCCTCACGTAATGACGTCAATTCTATTATCCCAGCGGATAAAAATACATTCAAATAAAGACATTTGTAATCATAACTTCAATTAAATAATAGTAATCTTCGTCATAATTATCTTGGATAAGTTTCTTACATTTAAGTTTTACAAATGAACCCTGTATACAGGCAATGTGCAAACACAGATGTTTTACATGTTTTACATGTCTTTCGCTGAATTTGGCCCCTCATTTAAGTCCTTGGTTCACCGGCACCCGCGCTCATGTATCAGCACAGCATGCAGTTGGCCGAAAGAAAGTTCGTTACAGAGACTGTGCTATCACGCATGCTCAGTATCTCCAGCTCATCAGTTCTCCGTATCGAACATGTCCGAAAGAAACAGTTCTCGGTTCTGTACTGGTAATTCGAGAACTGCTGCTACAACTGCCTGCAACGAGAACCGTAGCATAGTCCTGTGTGTGCTGAGCTGAGAACTGCTGAAACCTGAATATACAGTCGACAAAACTAAAAAGTCGATGCATGTCTCCAGTATGTTTAATATGTTATGTTTTGATTGACACATTATAAACATTTACTTTGCACTAGCGATGTAATGGTATAAAAATTTCATATCACGATTTTAGTGACCAATATTATCACGGTTTTGTTAAAATTAGATGAAAATGTTAAAAAAGAACTACACACACTGAAAAGATTTCGACAAGTTTTATATTTGGAAATCAACAAACATCAAATAAAATAAGAAGCTCTATGCACTTTTTTTAAGCATACACATTAAATTATATGACTGCCGTCAATAGCAACGCATTATAACAGCGCACATCTCTTCTATCACCGCGGACGTGCTCTCGTTTAATTAAATACTATTATAAATGATGTTAGTGGATAATTATTATAGTGAAAAAAAAAAAAAACATTTAGTCTGGAAAAAATAAAAGGTAAATTGTTACACATTGCTCTTTGTATTGTTGTAAAATACATTGATGAAAAACAGATACATGTAATTTACATAGACTATAAAATGAAAAGACATTTATTTTAAATGTAGGCTATAGCACAGCTTTTCATGAGGCAACAACATCTGATAGATAGGACAGAACAAGAAAGACCCTTAAAGGGGTTATGACATGAGAAACCAGCCTTGATATTTTGGTATATAAGAGATCTAGGTACTATTAAAACTTCCTGCAAGTTTCATAGCTTAAGACGTCCTCCCCATTATAAACGAAGCATTTATTTAATCAAGCTCTAAATACAGCTCGTTCTAGATCCATGGTAAGTGACGTCACGGTTTCGAAGTGACGTACCAGTCGTTTGCATATGACCGCCTCCAGCGCAAGACAACTACGCCTCAATTCGCATCATCGCATGCGTTGTCGTGCAGCGAGTGGGTCTGTTTACAAGATGACTGCGATGCTACGCAGATGTGCTGTTCCTGTTTTAGTCTTTGAATACGCTGCCGAACGATCCAGACGTCAGGGAAAACAGTCGGATGCAGTTTATTTGCAGCATATGCAGCCCGCCAAAGCTAAATTTGAACGGTGAGTGATCAGATCAGTGTGACTGGGCATGTTACTGAAGAACGAGCAGAGAGAGAGAGAGAGAGAGAGCCCCGGCCGCGCGCGCGCCTTCAAACTCTCTCTCTCTCTCTCTCTCTCTCTCTCTCTCTCTCTCTCTCTCTCTCTCTCTCTCCCTCCCTCGCGCATTTGAATCAAAATCAATTGAGAATTGACACAATGGTAAAAGATCGGATGACCGAAGTTTCACGTGGTGGAGCATTTTGTAGTCTATGTGTGATACAAAATGATAAACATTAATAATTTATGCGTAAGCAGCACTGACGTTAGCCAATCATAACAGTGGGCGTTAACACTGAACTCTTAAAGGGGAAACACCTCCAAAACAGACTGTTTGAATCAGAGGTGAGAAACAGGGTGGGAAAAGGTCATAAATCACTATATTTTTAAAGTTTTTTTGTACAAAAAACTATAGTAATACTATAATTGCACCTAAGGGAACATAATAAAACAAAACAAAAAACCATGTCATGACCCCTTTAACTGTCACGATCCCGTAAACGGGATATCTAACTTTACTTCGCTATATTACCATTAAATCCTAATCTAATTATGACAAACTATATATCGTTGGAAAGGTCTAAGTAGATAAGTAGATAGACTCCTAAATAGATATTTTAGCGCTGTTTTTTTCTTACAAATTATGTTTGAACAGTAATATATGAATTTATGACAAGAGTGCGCCTCAAAAAATCGACGTCATTACAGGAGTTTCGGACCTTTGTCACAAAAAGTTGACGCACACACTTTTAATAATGGAAACTTTGGTTTTTAATGCTAAAAGTTCATAATAAAACATAATCTAGTATTTATCAATAAAAAAAGATAAAATTATATTTTAAAAAGTAAAGTAAGAAGTCCTCTAAAAAGTATAATATATTATATATATATAAATATTTTTTTTATTATTATTATATCACATATTTTAGTAGATATCATAAATTAGGTATCATTTGAAAGCTTACGAACTCAGAATTCATCCTGCGAAAACCGTTTTGAAATTGGATGTTGCGTTACCATGGAAACGGTATTTTTTTATTAGGCCCCTCCCCTTTTGGGCATCATCTTTCATAATTTATTATCAAAACCTTTTCTAATATTGACAAAACACATATTGTCAGAAAGGTCTGAGTCTCAAGGTTCCATATTTAGTGACAGAAGTGATATTTGGATAGAAATTTATGAATTTGTTACAGCAGATTGCATACAATTAAATTCAATGGAATGCAATGGCACCCGGTGGCTATTTTTGGTACTACGCCTAAACAAAATCTCATGGGAACTTCAATTTTTGTGATATCAACTTGAAATTTGGAACACAACTTGGTTAGATATATGGCTTTCATTTTATAGTAATTTTATAGTAATAATATTTTGTAAAATATTTATTTTATATTAAAAAATATATTAATAAATTATATTTGATTTACTGTAAATTATAACTTCCATAACTTTTTCATACTTAAATTTATTGAAGTGCTTTCACTGCAGTAATAATCTGCTGATTGATTTCTTTAAAACAAGACCAAACTTAGGTCTGTATTCCAAAGCATTCTTGAATTACAACCGTTTAACTTTGTATAGTGCATTTTAATGTCAATTATCAAAAGGGGGGTGACAGCTAAGGGGTTAATAATCTTAATCTTTCATTGGGCAAAAGTATTATAGGCCTAATATATGAAAGGCTTCAATATAGAGCTTATGCGCATCCCGTGCACAGAATGATGCGCTTGAAGCAACATGGAGTCATTGAAAAGTGCAGAAAACAATGGGAAGCGATATTGATGCTTAGTGTATCATATCTATGCAAAAGTTTGTTGAGCCTTTTCTTTTCACAGTTGTAAATTTCAGTTACTGTGCTCATGAAGAATAATCCAGTGCTCTCTACTGCAGTGTGATTTAACCCCGGAGAAAGACTGATTTAGAAACAGAAATAAATAAAATACTTTTATGAAAAATTATAGACTTTTTTCTACAAATATAATATAATAATTGGAACATTAATCTTGGAGTGAGTTTCCTCGTGTTACTGTCGTAACCGAACGCGACGCGCTGTTTGAATGCTGAATGGAGAATGACTGAGGAGAGTTTCCATTAACTTTAACAACTTAAAAATTAATCTGTACCTCACATTAAGCTATCGTCATTAAGCTAAGTCTTGGAATATAGTGCACAAAAACTTTATGGTGCTTTACAATATTTTGTATATCTTTAGTGGGGTTAACAATACGTGGCACATCCGGGAAAATCTCGTCGCCGCCCCTTTTTAGGGGAAAATAAACTAGACTTCTCATAGACTTCAATATAAAATAGCGTCACAAAACAACGTCCGTACACAGCAGGCAATATTTATCCCTTATTTCACTGTCCGCGTTTTGATACCGGCAAATCAGTTTGAGCGAATCCAAACAACGTGATTATTGTTCATTGTTCATAGTCCAACATTTATGGATTGTATTATCATTGTATTAAGACGTGATCAAAAAGCGAGTTCGTCTTCCACTAGCCCATTGTAAGTTAATGTTGTTAAATAGATAAAAAAACATTTACATTTAAGTAACTTGTAGCCTTATTATTGTGGCCTGATTATTGAAACACAAAATAACTAATACATTCTTAAGCAGCAAAAGCAGCCCATACTAATTCCCTAAGTTCTCTTTATCCAAAAAATATGCATTTTCATTTATTCATTTCATAGCATAGGCTCTTATTTTCTTTTTTCTTATTTTGTCTCTTATTTTCTTTTCCAGATGTTGGCATGGCAACCCTACTCATGATGCACATTATTTTCGCAAAAGACCATTCAGAGGGCAAATTTAGGTTCTAATTATGATATTAGGCATAATATTATATTTGATTAACAGCCGATCAATACTGCTGACATCCAGCGAGATGTAATATTGAGCAGTCTCACCTCCTTCACTTCTCCCTGAACTCGCTCGATCTATCAGCAACGAGGATGTAAACAAAACAACTTTAATCTCAAATTCAAAGGTAGGCTAGTTCATTGGATTCACAACCTCAAATGATTTCCATTTGGAACGTGATGGAGCTACACATGGTCCTGTAACAGCTCGCATGGCATTCAAAATGTGCGAGATTACACTGTCCCCCAGCCTAATGAAGATGCAGTGTGTTGGGCTGTTTCTCTCTCCCATGAGCCCTTGTGGCAAATAGCTAAATGGCATCTGATTAAAAACCCTGCATCAAAGGCAACCTGCCAATAAAAATTCACTTTGACCCTAAATGATCCAAATGAGCAGAGTCATCTTAGGTTTACTGCACACACGGCACAATCATTTTAGGTTTACTGCAATGCAATGTGCATGATTCAAATCTATTCGTGCTGACGGAGACTTGGCAGGTCAAGACGATCTAAATGTACTGTTTTTCTTTTTGAATGTGTGCGTTAAGTAATGTACTGTAGAAAATGCAGGTGGAATTTGTTTATGCTGAAAGCAAGTAATTGCACAATAGGGGTACAACTTCAAGTGTAGGAGGAAGTGGAATATACTACTGCCTTCAACAAAAGGACAGATATTGTTCTCTTTTTCTTTTGTGAAGTTAGATCATCCAGCAAAGTTTTGTCAGAAACAACCTTAAGCTATACAGAAAGAGTGAGTTGTTGTGGTTATAAAATGCTGAGAAAGCAAGTGTTTATGTCTGAGCGTGAGTGAGACGAACTCATCTCTTTGATATGAAAGGAACAAAGGCCTTCTTTCTCCTGAAATAATTGATGTGAAGAAAATCGATTAATTTGTTTACCCTCAGCCTTCACAAATATGCCTTTTATACAGTAGCCAGAGCTTGGAATCCTTGCTTATAGATGTGATGAGTGGTTGTGGATAATCATGGCTATAAGCTGCTTATGGAGTGAACAAGACTGCATCCAGCACGGAAACATCAACACCGGCATCGGACACACGGACACACGGACACACTCGCGGGCACCGGCACCGGCACAAACACACACGGATTACATTTACATTTATTCATTTAGCTGACGCTTTTATCCAAAGCGACTTACAATTGCTATATATTTCAGAGGTCGCACGCCTCTGGAGCAACTAGGGGTTAAGTGTCTTGCTCAGGGACACATTGGTGTCTCACAGTGGATTCGAACCTGGGTCTCTCACAACAAAGGCATGCGTCTTATCCACTGCGCCATCACCACCCACTATATTATTATTGTTATATTGTTATTATTATAGGTACAGCCTGTTTTTGAAGGGCTCTTAAAAGCATGCATTTAACATTATGACATGGCATTTAGAGGTAACTGAATAAAAAATCAACCTTGGCTGCAGAACTGATCATCCATGAGCAAAGATTTCACATAGCATATTACTCCAGCAGAGCAACTGCCAATTAGATGAACAAGGATGCTAATGGATTATTATTATTATTTTAATATACGTCCTTGGCCTTCACACATGTGGAAAAACAAAGTTCTGGTTTACCTCATACATCTTCTGATGCAATTTAATGCCAGAATGAAGCCAAAGCCAAAGACCGAAGAGAGCTGGAGGCAGAAACTTTTGCTGTCCCTGGAAGGTTAATACTGGTTAACACATTCAGGCACAAACACACATATGCACTTAAAACCCATTGAAATTTAAAAAATATATATAAAGGAGAAGAAGAAAAAAACAAGGTCATAGCGCAGGATGTTTGTTATTCTTTCATCTTTTTTTTTAAATTATTATTATTTTATTTTTTACCAAGACGTGCACATCCTCTCACAAGCATAAGCATTCATCTATTTTCTCACACTTCCTTCTCACCTGAACTTTTTTTGGAAGTGGTATTGTGTGCAGTGTAGCCTGAAGGCTGCATTATTGATCAGGAATAATGCTCAACCTAGGCTCATAATGATCCAAATAAATGTCAGTGGCCACTAACCTTCACTGGTAAATGACTGAGGCATGTCTGATCAATTAGATCAATGTCTTCTGCTAACCTGAGAGTTATTTGTTGTGGTGTACAGATACACAATGACATTTTGCGTTAGCAAAAGCTCCTCAGATAATTATCTCTCATTTGATGTCTCCTCTTGTGACTGGTGTCAGCAAGACAATTTGGTGGTTTTGAAACACTCTAATGGGAGAAAATTTTAGAGGAGCATTTGTTTATTATCTTCCTGGTGGTGTTTTCTCTCTAGTCAATCAGTGATTTTGGTTTATTTTAGTATGCCTCCCCCATACCATATGGATATCCCAGATCGGCAAATCTGTTCTAGACGACTATGCATTAGTTTTTCCCTAGCTCTTGATGGACGCTGGCTGTGTGTTTATGTGTGTGTATGAATTCATTTCTGTCCATTTCTCTATTCCAAAACCTAGTTAGCTGCCTTGCTGTGTACTGCCTACATATGCAGCTGCCTTCTAAGCCAGCATCCTAAATATCACTGAACCTCAAAACACTCAATGCTTTTTAACTCACAACTTAATTTTTTTAACTATTACTGTAGTTAACTATTTTGTTATTAGTTTATATAAGAAACAATTTTTGAAATAAAATGAAAATAAAGCAAATGCATTTTAGTATTGCTTTTATGACAATTAGGCACATTTTCCTCTCAAGTTCTCATTACTATAATGCCGAAAATGTTCATTCTTACCATATACACTATACACTGGATGTATCCAGTGAACGGCAGTTCTGTGGGTGAAAATGCCTTGTTGATGGTTGATGGTCAGAGGAGAATGGACAGACTAGTTTGAGCTGATAGAAAGGCAACAGTTACTCAAATAACCACTTGTTACAACCGAGGTTTGCAGAAGAACATCTCTGAATTCACAACACGATAAACCTTGAAGCGGATCTGATGGACTACAGCAGCAGAAAACATACTCGGTTACTAACGTAACCTCGGTTCTCTCTAGAGAGGGAACGAGTACTGCGTAATATCTTACGCTATGGGGAAAACCTCTTTTCGACGAGATATTGAAGCCAACAATTTTCCTTAATTTTGAATTAATGTAAAACGATGTGCGGCAGCGTGCAGACATAGGCAAGACGGCTCGCGCGCCTATTGCCTGCCCTGCGGCAATAGCAGCAGCCTATCGAGGGAGGCCCTGCGCGACGTGATACCCAATGGGGGCGCTTCGCGCCCATTTCGTCACGTCCCGCCAGAATAGGTGTGGCCTTGGCCTATAAATACGCTCGACAGGCTGATACAAACTGGTTTTCATCGCTGAAGCGAACCAGTCCTGTTGTATGCACGGCAAGATACGCAGTACTCGTTCCCCCTCTAGAGAGAACAGAGGTTACGTTAGTAACCGAGTACGTTCTCTTACGAGAGTATCTCTCGTACTGCATAATATCTTACACTATGGGGAACACAATGCAACACGCCGTGCGTACTGGGATCCGACACCAAAGTCCCAAGGGCAGTGGCCCGGGGCTCATATAGTGCATAATCACCGTAGACTCACAGAGAGTCGGAAAAGAAAGGCTACAAGCATCATTCCCCATGAAATAGCATCCCACAGGAGCTAGTTATGTTAACAGTGTTTCACGCAGACAGGGTGAACGTGTTCAGCCTGAACTGGGTATAAGTACGGGTTATTCAACACCCATGGAGCTGTTCTATCGATCAGTGAACGATGCACAAGCAAAACTCAGCATTCTGCGCCGGCGCAGCGGGGCAGATAGTACTGAATTCTAGACCGACAGCAGCTTGGCCAGTAAGGTGGGAACGTCTAGGCTATAAAACCTTATAAATATAGACGGTGAGGCCCAGCCTGCCGCCATACAAATATCCTGCAAGGAAATCCCGCTAGACCACGCCCACGACGAGGCCACTCCTCTCGTGGAGTGCGCTCTGACACCCAAAGGACACTGCAGGCCCTTAGAAGGCAAAGCCAGCGCTATGGCATCGACTATCCACTGGATATGCTCTGTTTTGATGCTGCCAGTCCCTTGGAGCGTCCGCCGAACAAAACAAAGAGCGGGATACATAAGCTCTCAGTGCCCTGACAGGGCAAAGGAGACTCGCATCCTCCTCCTCATCATGAACCGGGAGGGCGCACAGGGAAATAACCTGGGCCCTGAACGGTGTGTTGAGGGATTTGGGCACGTACCCGTGCATTGGTTTGAGTATGACTTTTGAGTCATTAGGCCCAAACTCCATACATGACGCGCTTACTGAGAGCGCTTGTAAGTCCCCTATGCGCTTCACTGAAGCGAGAGCCATAAGAAACACCGTTCTGAAGACAGATGTTTCATGTCTGGCAAATGGATTGGCTCGAATGGAGCACCTTTCATGACTTCCAAAACCGTAGAATTGTCCCACACAGGGACTGAGGGGGGTCTGGGAGGATTCAGCCTCCGAGCTCCCCTGAGGAATCGCACGACCAGGTCGTTTTTGCCCAGTGACTGGCCAGACGTCGGTTCTGCGCCACGTATACTTTGAGCGTGGATGGGGTTCTACCCTTATCCAGCAGCTCATGAAGGAAGGAGAGCACTTCCGTAACCCCGCAGTCTACGGGTGAAAAGCCCTGAGCTTGACACCAGGCAGAGAACACTGACCATTTCGAGGAATAAGGCCGTCTAGTAGACGGGGCTCTAGCCTGCGTGATCGTGTTTAACACTCCCTCAGGGAGATTAGCGGGTACCCGTTGATGGCCCATGCATGTAGGGACCACAGATCCGGACGAGGATGCCAAATCGAGCCCTTTGCCTGAGAGAGGAGGTCTCTCCTCACCGGTATAGTCAACGGGGCAGTGCTGGTTAGTCGCATCAGGACTGGGAACCAAGTCTGGTTCGTCCAAAGCGGAGCCACGAGCAGCACTGGACATCTGTTTTCCCTGATCCGTTCGAGCACTTGAGGCAGGAGCGAGACAGGGGGAAAAGCATGGAGGGGGCAGCGGGGCCATATGTGGGCCAGCGCATCCCTGCTCTTGGAGAAAAAGTTTGGACAGTGAGCGTTTTCTTGGGACGCGAACAGGTCCACCTGCGCTCTGCCGAATGTCTCCCACGGCAGTTGGATCGTCTGCGGGTGCAGCGACCATTCTCCTGCTGGGACATTGTTTCAGGACAGTCTGTCTGGTCCCTGATTCAGGTGACCAGGCACATGCGGTGCCCTCAGTGAAAGCAGGTTGTGCAAAGCCCAGACCAGGAGGCGTTCCGTCAGCCTGTAAAGGTTTCGGGACCTGATGCCGCCCTGGTGATTTATGTGTGCCATAACTGACATGTTGTCCGACCGGACCAAAACATGGTGGCCTTTTATCTGGGGACAAAAGCGCTGTAGCGCGTTGTCTGACTGCCAGCATCTCTAGGCAGTTATGTGTAGAAGCCTTTCCCGTTCTGACCACTGGCCAAAGAACGGTCTGCCCTCGAGCAGCGCTCCCCATCCCGAGGTGGAGGCGTCCATGGACACCACCTTCACACTCGAGGGAGTCCCCAGACTCACGCCTGACTGATACCAGTCGGCCATTTTCCAAGGTTCCAGAGCCGAAACGCATTCCATGTCGACCTTGAGGCGAGACAGACCAGAGGTCCATTCCCGGGGCGGGACTCACGCTTTCAGCCACAACTGCAGTGGGCGCATGCAAAGCAAGCTGAGCTGAAGTACTGAAGATGCTGATGCCATCAGGCCCAGCATTTTCTGAAACCTTTTGAGCGGGACTATAGAGCCGCGACGGAAGGATTTCGTGGCGCACTGAATGTCCAGTCCGCGCTCCGGCGACAGACGTGCTGTCATAGACAGCGAGTCCAGCACTGTTCCCAGAAAATACATTTTCTGGCTGGGAAACAGCAAACTCTTCGCCCAATTGACTGTGAGACCCAGATTCTCGAGATGCTCGAGTAATGTGGTTCTGTGTTCTATGAGCTCTGAGTGCGAGTAGTTCAGAACTCGCATGCCCTGCAGTTTCAGGGGTTTACAGTGTGCAAGGCGGGGGGCGCGCCGATCACGGCGGGCAGCCTGGTCGCGCTTGGTTTCTCTATAGCAGATTGTGGAGAGAGAGCGAGCAGGACAAACCCCGTAGGGTTGAGCGTGTTTGTGAGGGAATGTGGGCGCGGGACAGAAGGCACACTCACTGCATTGAGAACACTGTCGGCTTGTGCTAACTGAATGTGTGCTGGTTTCGTTTTTACAGAAACCGTGGGACACGCATCGTGTAGTGTTTGTGGGCACTGTGACGTGGGCACATTCACTACATTTTTCACACAATCGACATGAGTCGATTTTATTTGTGCTAGCCCTGAACTGAGGCGGGCTGTGTCTGTGTGTGGGAATGGGCACTGAGACGTGGGCATTCTTACAACACTCATAACACCATCGGCCGTGGCCGGAACACCAGAAAATACACTCTTTTTTGGATTTATCTGGGTAGCCGTAAAAACGGCTTTTGTGTGCAGGCAAGCGGGCAAACGAACCAGCTTTTTGACTGCTAAATACACTGGAACAGTCACATTGGATGGAACTGGCTGACCGAATCGTTTCGGTGAAAATCCGGCCGCAGCGTGATCTGAACACCGTCGTTTTCCTAGGATGGCTAGGAAGGCTTGGTACCTCGGGCTTGATCTCAATCCTCGGCCGAGGCCCGCACTGAGGGGGGCGGCGTGCGGCAGAGCGAGAGCGCGGTCTCTGTTCTCGGGCCTGACGACGCTGAGAAGCGGCGGCGGCGGGTGGTGTAGGCTGTGGCTGGGAGCTCCGGGCAGATGGCTGTTTCGAGCGACCTGCTGCGGAACTAGAGCGCTTCGGGAGGAAGTGCTTCGTCGACTGTGATGTCTTTTGAACCTCTTGGTATCTGTCCGCGAAATCTTTGACGGCAGATCCGATGAGGCCAGCTGACGAAATGGGCGCGTCGAGAAACACAGCGCACTCTGAATCCGTCATCTCAGACAGCGTCAACCAAAGGTGTCTCTCAGAGAGAGGCCATGTTCCGCCCCATCGCCTGTGCAGCAGATTTCGCAGCGCGTAGAGCCAGGTCCGTAGCGCTTCTTAAATCCGCGCTGCTGATCGATTCCAAGCCTTCCTCGTCCATTTTACGGAGAAGGTCGGCCTGGAAGATTTGCAATATGGCCATTGTGTGCAGCGCTGATACAGCTTGTCCGGTGGCGGTGTAAGCGCGACCGTGCATGGCTGACGTCACTCGGCAGGCTTTGGATGGCAGCACTGTCTGCGCTCGCCGTCCAGCGGAGGGCGGGCAGAGATGTGAGGCTACCGCTGCTTCCACTGGAGGAATAGAAAGGTACCCTCTATCTTTCACACCATCCACAGTGGAGAATGCAGTAGAGACAGAGGTAGGTGTCCTGGCCGAGAAGGGGGCGTTCCAAGACCTCGCAACTTTTTCGTGAAGCTCAGGAAGAAAAGGCGCGGGTCTAGAGTGTGACGGCGCGTGGTCCTTTTTGAGGAAGCATCCGTCCAGACTAGGGATGGGACGATTACCGGTTTCGCTATAAACCACGATAAAATGTACTGACGGTTAGTAATATCGTTTAAAATTCAATTATCATTAAAACCGTGTTTGATTATCGCAATTTTAATAACTCACTATAAATCCTGTCCAGCCAGCAACAGTCTGACGCAGGCGCGCAATGTTGGGGTTTTTCTTTTTATTCGAGAAGGAATGGCGGAAGGCGGTGACTGTGTTTGGGAGATTTTTCAGCCTTTTAAGAGGACCAAATCTGAGGTGTGGTCATATTTTGGCATTTACAAAAATCCTGAGGGAAACTTAATCGAGGATGGTCACTCTGTCTGCAGAACATGCTCAAAAAAAGTCGCAGTGATATGGGTAAACACTTCAAATCTGCCGAGTCGTCCTGTGTGACCATCAAACACTGTTGTATAGTGAACGCAAGGCAAGTTAACTTTGATCTCAATACTAAAACTACGTCTGGGAAATAATTGGGCACAAAATTTTGTTTTGAGTTGAAATATTTTATCTCACTCACTTGAAATAAACTTGAAGCTTCCGCAAAGAAAAGTTCGCAGCAAAAAGTGGCTTTGAGCCAAAGACGAACAAACAAGTTCAAACAAGACTATTAAGAGTGACATTTAAGAGATAATAATGTATATTCATTGTACTCTTATTACACCGATTTTTTTTACCACATAATTACGGGTACATATTGAATAGAGATTAATGTCTCTATTCTTACCTGTTAAATCCATTTTGTACAGCGTACAAAACTCGTCCAGACAAGATGATCACAACAATATTATCAAATTCTGTAAACAATAAATCAACTCATTTTCAATACAATCAAAAACACAGACGCAAGATGACAAGTTGTATTTGAATGAAATGAGAGCGGGCGTCCGTTGTGATATATACGTGTATGTGCACTGAGTTATAATGCGTTGCTAATGACGACGGTCATTATAAGGAAATGCCACATAATAGAATCTTGCTTTAAAAAGTGCATAGAGCTGCTCGTTTTATTTGTTGTTTGTGTTACGAATTTGCGTGGAAGCAAAGGCAGTAGGCGGATCTAAATGCAGCAGTAGACTTTAATTACAGATTCAGAACAGACAAGATACTCGTGGTACGCACATTAAAACATACATTCAATAACTGACCCCGAACAAAAGAGCAGACAGGATTTAAATACACAGACGGGATGAGGGAACAAGACACAGCTGGGGCAAATCAGAACACCGAGTGGGACCATACAACCTAACAAGACAACACACCTGAAACAAGGGACCTAATAATGACATGACTAGGATAACAGACTACAATTAACAAGGCACAAACTGAATAAAAGACCAAAGACAGAGAAACCACAAACCAGAAACATGACAAAATGAATAAACACCGTAACATTATCCCCCTCTTCCATAAGGTGCGACCCCGCGCCGAATGAACATCAAATAGGGGCGGGAGGGTGGGCGCCCTGGAGGCTGACGAGGGCGTGGCTTGCCCGGAACAGGAAGCCTCCAGGGCGGAGCAGGACGTGACGGCGGCCAGGGCGGAGCAGGATGAGGCGAAGGCCATGGCGGAGCAGGACGAGGTGAAGGCCAGGGCGGAGCATGGCGTGGCAAAGGCCAGGGTGGAGCATGGCGTGGCAAAGGCCAGGGCGGAGCACGATGAGATGGTGGCCAGGTCGGAGCAGACTCAGACGAGGATGAGGACCATGTCGACGTCGTCTCCATGGCCCTCACGGAGTACCTTCTGCCCCCCCCCAAAAAAATACTTGGGGAAATCCTCGGGAGGAACCTCCAGGTGGTAGATGGGTTCCGGGCAGGCCTCCCGGAGCTTGAAGGGCGCAGGAAGGACGAGGCGCAGAGGCGGGGCCGGCAGGGCGAGGCGCAGAGGCGGGGCCGGCAGGGCGAGGCGCAGAGGCGGGGCCGGCAGGGCGAGGAGTCTGGGAACGCCCTCCGTAGCCTGGCGAAGCAAACGAGTCCTCCTTCTGCGACGACGCTTCACTGGGCTTGATTCACTACTGGACGTACTTGACTCAGTATACTCACTTGACTCAGTAGACTCGGTAGACTCACTTGACTCAGCAGACTCACTTGACTCGGCAGACTCACTTGACTCGGCAGACTCACTTGACTCGGTAGACTCACTTGACTCGGTAGACTCACTTGACTCGGTAGACTCACTTGACTCGGTAGACTCACTTGACTCGGTAGACTCACTTGACTCGGTAGACTCGGTAGACTCACTTGACTCGGTAGACTCACTTGACTCGGTAGACTCGCTTGACTCAGTAGACTCGGTAGACTCACTTGACTCGGTAGTCGGTTCACTTGACTTGGCACTTGATTCAGTTGACTTGGCACTTGATTCACTTGACTTGGCACTTGATTCACTTGACTTGGCACTTGATTCACTTGACTTGGCACTTGATTCACTTGACTTGGCACTTGATTCACTTGACTTGGCACTTGATTCACTTGACTTGGCACTTGATTCACTTGACTTGGCACTTGACTTACTTGACTCGGAACTTGACTCACTTGACTCGGAACTTGACTCACTTGACTCGGAACTTGACTCACTTGACTCGGAACTTGACTCACTTGACTCGGAACTTGACTCACTTGACTCGGAACTTGACTCACTTGACTCGGAACTTGACTCACTTGACTCGGAACTTGACTCGGAACTTGACTCACTTGACTCGGAACTTGACTCAGAACTTGATTCACTTGACTCGGAACTTGACTCAGAACTTGATTCACTTGACCCGGCGGCGCTTGACTCACTTGACTCGGCGGCACTTGACTCACTTGACTCGGCGGCACTTGACTCGGCGGCAATTGACTCGCTTGACTCGGGAAGCGCGGTCTCACTTGACTCGGCGGCACTTGACTCACTTGACTCGGGTTCGTCGAGGCTGAAGCGACGTGCGGGTTCGGAAGACAGAAGCTCAGCCTCAGGCATGTCGATCTCGGCAGGAAGAAGCTCAGGCATGTCGGTCTCGGCAGGAAGAAGCTCAGGCATGTCGTGGAAAGCGGGCTCGACTCGGTTCACGTGAAGCGCAGGCTCGTGGAGCGTGGTCTCGGCTGAGCAGCTGAAGTGAAGCGCGGGCGCGACCGGGCTGACGTTAAGCGCAGGCTCTCGCAGCTTCTCCTCCACGCCCACAGTAAACGGGGAACCACTCCACAACAGGGCCAGGTCAACGTACCATTCTAAAGATCCGTGAGGACCAGGTTCGGGCATCAGAGACCGGAGTGGTTCCGATAATCCTCCGCGGAAGAAGATCTTCAAGCCGTGGGTGTTCATTTGCGCGAGATATGCCAGCTCGAGGAATTCTGCGACATAATCCTCGATGGCGCGATTCTCCTGGCGAAGACGGAGGATCTGGACATCAGGACTCCAGGTAGGCATGGCTGCTAGATCCTAGGGGGTCAGTTATTCTGTTACAAATTTGCGTGGAAGCAAAGGCAGTAGGCGGATCTAAATGCAGCAGTAGACTTTAATTACAGATTCAGAACAGACAAGATACTCGTGGTACGCACATTAAAACATACATTCAATAACTGACCCCGAACAAAAGAGCAGACAGGATTTAAATACACAGACGGGATGAGGGAACAAGACACAGCTGGGGCAAATCAGAACACCGAGCGGGACCATACAACCTAACAAGACCACACACCTGAAACAAGGGACCTAATAATGACATGACTAGGATAACAGACTACAATTAACAAGGCACAAACTGAATAAAAGACCAAAGACAGAGAAACCACAAACCAGAAACATGACAAAATGAATAAACACCGTAACAGTTTGTTGATTCTCAAATATAAAACTTGTTGAAATGTTTTCAGTGTGAGCATCAGTTCTTTTTTAACACTTTCATCTTGTTTTAACAAAACCGTGATAACATTGATAATCACGCTAATTTCCATCACTATAATCGTGATATGAAATTTTCATACCGTCCCATCCCTAGTCCAGACCAGGCACGTGGAGGGGGGGGGGCTTTGGGTGCTCGAGCCCCTGCCCTATTTCAAAATTAATCAAAACTGCCCTTCTCAAACAAATATCAATGATATTGTTGTGGTCAATAAAACAAAATGCATTTGATTATAATTAACATGACAATGTGCAAAAAATTAAAGTAGCCTAAATTCACGTTTATTTGACGTTTCTGTCAGTCTGAGGTGTCGTTGCTATAACGCATTGCTATGGGTTGCGTCACTTGCGTCAAGTTGTGCCTTGCGCGTGTCTTCTTGCATCGGTCTTGACTTGACCATAGACTGTAAAAAAATAGGTCTTGACTGACGGGGTCAGTCTCCGTTTTCGAGGGTCTAAAACCCCGGAGTAGTGTGTGTGTGGACGGCAGGCATAACCGTAGCAAAAGCTATGCATTTTAAAATGAAAATGCACTTGTGTAAACATAGGTATCCCACAGTCTGCTCGAGAACCGATACTCTTGAGCCAAATATGGCTCGACGGCAGGAAACAAAATAAACCAAACAATTTTTCAACTTTTTTTTCTTCACAATAATAAAAGGTTTTGTGTCGATTCAATTAAAAATCCACATCACATATTTTAAAATATTACATATTTAATTGGAGCCTGTTTGTCATGTATAATACACCGACCAATCGCCATCTGGCACAACAAGTTCAAATTTCATTGGACAATGTGAAGTGGAGCGTAATTTTCCGGTCATTTATAAATAAATCGTTTTAAAATTGCATGGACAGACGAATTTATGTTTATGAAGCGATCTGAATCTGTGTCGTTGAACTAATGGGTCTTAATTGACTACAAAGCACTGCACAAAACATGCACCAAAAGTAGTATAATGGTAAGTATAGTTAATGGTAAGTATAGTATTCAAGTCACTTGTATTTAGTCTATATTGATACATCGTTTACCATTTGATGAAACTATCATAGTTTGTTAAATGAAGCCCAGGCGTACAGCCCTATTATGTGAAGTGTAGGCTGACAACAACACGCAAAATGGTGACTGTATTATTTTAACATTTTTGATAATTTTGCAGCAATAATATAATAGTACAGTACTACTGGTCAAACATTTGCACACACATTACTTTTTTTTTTTGTAAGAAGTCCCTTATGTGTATCAAACCAGCATTTATTTGATAAAAAATATAGAAAAAATGGTCCACGGAGCTCACCCAATCCTCACTGTCTGATGCCAGGATAGAACAGGCCTTGGCTGTTTCGTCGATCTCAATGGCGGAAGCGGCGGCAGACGGCGGCCGTTGTCCGTCGGTGAGCGACTCGAGCGATGCCGGCGAAGCTGCCGGGCGAACCGGCGAGCTTTGGCGGGGCGGAGAAGGCTCGGGACCGCGCTGAGCATGGCGCTTTTTACGGCACGGCGCAACCGCGGGCTGAAGTGCAGGCTCTTAGAATGATGCCTGGCGAGTCCTCAGAGTCACCATAGGCAATAGCTCACAATGAGGGCATCCACCGTCGACGAGAGCGAGAGCTGCATGATCCTCACCCAGGCAGGAAACGCAGATGACGTGACGGTCCCCACCGCTGAGTGTGGCTCGGCACGAGCCGCAGGACCTTTGCATCTTTAAAAAGACGCAGCTCTTTTAGGAGAGAGAGATAAACAGTGAGAGTGTGAGTCGCAGCGGCGAACACACACTCTAGCAATAAAGGATATAGACGCCGGAAAGCATAGCAGGTACGGCGGCTGAAGGCGGCGAGTTGAAGGCCAGCGGCTTCAGGCTCGAAGGCTCGTCCCGCAGAAGGCTTTCTGTCAACGGCGCGGCTTCTCACTCCGGATCCAGCGATAAAGTAGTGTGATGTGTGATGTGTGATGTGTGATGTTATCATGTCAATATGGACCAAAATCAACCTTATAGAATCTATGCCAAGAATAATTAAGGCAGTTCTGAAGGAAAAAGGGGGTACAACCTGGCATTAGCAAAGTGTAATACAGTGGCTGGTTAGCATTTATATAATTAGAATGTCTGTTGCTTGCATTGTTTTTATTGGAAATTTGATGTTTTTCAATCATTTCCAGTGTAAGCAGAGATGGACAGATCCTCAGAGATGTTTGCTTGACCTTTGGGTCCATTTTGCAGGTAAGTTTACTGCGCTACTTCAACAAACACCTTAACCTGCTGTATTCAAGAGTTCTCTGAGAGCAACAACCTCTCATCATCTTACTGACATATTTGAGGTCTGGAGAAGGAGCATGCAGCAAACAATATAATTTTTGGCTGTTGTATAAGGTCAGAGAGAGATGAGCGAAGACAGGCTGCATGCTTTTTTTGTTATACCTAGTGGACTGGCATTCTCTCTGCCTGAGTGAGTGAGTGAGTGAGTGTGTTTGCTGACGTTGGCACTCCAGAGCTGTGCGTATGTGCTGCCAAACAGTCTGTTTACATTTAGGGCCAGAAATTGTGAAAGGAAACTCTGCATGGCGCCTCCTGTTGGTGTCATCTGAGCATGATATACGTCATCCTCACTTCCCCTTGTCTCACAGCACGGTAATTTATGTTCACATTTACTGTCATGAACATATCCTGATTGAACACAAATTATGCTGGCAAGAACAATGTCATGGCTTAGAGAGAAAGTTTAGCAAAAGTTGTGAATTATGAAAGGTATCTGCTGCTCTTGGGTCATTTTTACAATGCACATCTACTGAACGAGCTTCTGGAAAATATCTCACTAATCACAAAAAATACTGTGTCCAACAGCCCACTAAATTTCTGAAATAAAATATTAAATCTTAACTTAACTAGACATTAATTCATAGCTGCAACTATCATACTTTTGCAGTGTATACAGTTAAATATTTTTAAGCATAATAAAGAATAAAAACTTTATATACTTAAATTTATTGCCAAATTTAATTTGGTGTGGTTAGGTTTAGATGCTTTGAAAATAAACAAATATAATGTATACAAAAAAATACATAATTATTTAATAATAATGGGGGGGGGGGGGGGGGGTTGTTGAATAAAGGTTAACAACAGAGCCTAGACTTTTTAGCCTAAACTCAAACAAACAACACTCACTGTGTTGTTTGTTTGAGAGCAGAGCAGCCTCAATCAGCTCTCGAGCTCTAACTTTTCTCCTCACCCTTCACCCGAGGGATCAAGCACTGTCTAACTGTGTAGGGAAACCCGCACTCTGGCTTCTTCCACCCAGGGAGAGAGCCCAGTGCTTAAGTTGTCTAGCTCTGAGGAGGTGAATGTGCTGAGCATAGAGGTAGGGGATATTGAAGACTCGCCACTTTTATTCCCTGTATATGAGGAGCGGGTGGATGTTTGAGCTTGAGACGTGTCTAAGCTGAACATTGATTGACCGGCCGAGAAATAAGGCGCTCATCCTAGAAGCAAGTTGGGTCTTCCGGGGTCGAGCTTCCACCCTGGGGCCTTCATTTCTTTCTCAACCTCCATAAAGAAGTTTCGAGTTCGTGGAATAAACTTATTTTTCCTGTCTCTTCAGCCCTCAGATCCACATAAATTCTGATATCAGAAGGTTCAAAGAGTACAGGCATGGGGCGATACCTCTTGGCTTACCACTTCGGCGACGCTATGAACATGGTCGTCGAGAGTTTTCAGGAGGCTAAAAAGCAGGTGGCCACGTTCAAATGCTACCAAACTTGCCAGGCTCAGGGCTCTGTGGCTGCTGAGTGGGAACAGCCCCAACCATCAAGCTCCTCATACAGGCCACAGCAGAAATAGAGTGTCACTTCTCCTGCTTCCCCTCAGAAAGCATGGGGGTTAGGGCGGGACTCTCAGATTAAGGAAGTTTTCAGAGGGCAATAAACTGCCCTCGGAAAGGGCAGACCCGCCAGGGTGGAATGGCTCACACCTCAGCATGCCCGATGCCCATTCCTCTTCAGTGCCCTTAGGAGACCGTTCTGCCAACACTGCCACCCTCAGTGCCTCGGGGCACAGCGGTTTCCAGCAAGCGTATGCCTCAGTGTCCGTCACAAGGCGGTGCGTCACTACCTTCAAGTAGAATATTAGAGCAGTCAGGTCAGTTGCCAATTCATTTCAGAACACATTGCGAGGTGGGGTTTAGGAAGCTAAAATTGTTTTATTGTCTTTTTTAAACAGTGGTTTAATGAAAAAAATGTGTTTTTGCCTTTAAATTAATTCAATTACAATTAAACATTTCACAAGGATTAAAAAAGAAAGATCTGCTAATGCTGTAAAGTATATAGGGAGCCCGCACATTGCTATAACATTAAAGGTTAACAACAGAGCCTAGACTTTTAGCCTAAATTCAGATGCTATTTATTTTTTAGATGTATTATTTACACCCAACACATTGTATGAAAACATTAAACTGACCATAAGGCAGTTTATGCATTACCTTAAATTTTTACTCTAATTCGTTGTTGAAATATAATAATTTACACAGTTGCTGTCATTTTCATGAAATATATTTTAAACATACATTAAATAATCAAGATATCATTAACAGGTTAAGTAAAATATAATATATACAGTAGGCTAAATATAGTGCATTTATTTAAGTTATGATTCCTTTCCGTAAGTATACTGTATCTTTCAACATACCTTCAGGTGTCCATTCATGTTTATTCTGTAACTGAGGAAGAGATGATCGCATTTACTTGCACTCTGCGCTGCCGCTTGAAATGAGGAGCCTAGTAGTACAGTGATCTGTCACACCACATCAAAGAGCACCAAAACAGCATTCATTGTTTGAATTTAGTGATTAAATAGACAGAATTTGAAAGATTACACCTTGCTTATTTTCAAAAGTAACAAAACACGGAGCTTGCTATTATATGGTGTTAATGGTGGTTAGGCTACAAAATTGAATGTTGTGTACACATAAGACATGAGGTCCAATGAGCCAGGGCTGGGCCAGGGTAGCAGGGGGCGGGGCGTGTTCGGTACGTCATGAGAGTATCGCGATACGTATCGTGGGTTCTGTATCGCGGTTTTTCGGTTCGGTTTGAATATCGTTACACCTCTAGTTGGTACAGTGCTGGAGTTCCTGCAGGGTTGTTTTTCAGCTGGGTTATCCCCTTCCACACTAAAGGTGTACGTGGTGGCCATAGCTGATACCATGTGCCTTTGGGTGGTGTATCCCTGGGGAGAAACCCGTTGGTGGCACATGCCTTGAGGCTGAGGCCTGCAAGCCGCAGTAGAGTACCGTCCTGGTATCTGGTTCTCGAAGTGTCAATACTACATATATTGCAGCGCGATATATTATTATTATCAATATATATTAAATATATATATTTATTTAACAACATAATTTATACAGGGATCTAAATCACACAAATGCATTTTTAAAAAATAGAAACAGTAACAGTACCATGTCTGACAATATTCCAGGAGAAATTGTTATTATTCAACTTGTTATTCACTGAGAATGCCAGTGCCACCTCGGTTGTAATTGGTCACAAGACATGCAAGAGTCAAATGGCATTTGATTCAATACATCTCGAGTAAAATGAGTTTAAATTAGTATGAGATTTGAGCGAAAATCATGAGGGTGAGTAAATGATGACTGAATTTTCACTTTAGCCCTAAACGTTTAGAATTGAATATATTAAATATAAAAGTTGATTCTGAAATTTCTTAAGTAACTATTTGACAGTGCAGAATATTAGTCACTTACATGGCGTTTCCCAATTAGAGTGTGTGGTGCAATGATAGTGCATTCTCCCAGAAACTCAGGCCTTTGCACACTGCTCTCAATTTCTTCCCCCTCACACCGCTTTCAATTTATTTTGGCAGTACACCACCGTGCCAGCACGGTGATGTAATGTGGTTATTTCCAGAGTGCTCTGGGTCATGCGTGAAATGCAAGTAAGAAGCTACAGAAGCTTTATCCTCCTAAACCTTAACTGACTTCTCCACTCCCATACACAGAGAGGCTGTTAGGCTGCAAGCCCACCATTAGGCATCTCCGGCGGGGCTCTACCATTTGCATCAGCATCACAGTGAGTTGGGAGAAAAGAGCTTTGCGAGGTGATCCGAAATGACAGTTGGGGAGCCAAATTGATTTTCTATCTCTTTGATTAATTTATCTTCTCCTTGTTGTGCATGAGGAAATTGCTGAATTGCATTCTGTTAGATTAAAACTGCAAACCATACGTTTCATAATCTGACAGATAATTGGCATGGGGGTTGGCTTCTAGATGATTGCCCCATTACAGAATTTCTTTGGAGACACGCATACATATGTGCATGATTGAGAGCAAGCATGTACATGCACATACACAAACGCGTCATCAAAAGATAAGCCGTCACATACACATCTGTCTATAAACTGGAAAATAAATAAATAACTCAGGCTTCACACAGATATTATTAAACTTACATTAAGATCGTCTGGCAACCAGATGTTTTATTTGAATTGGTCAGGATTTGGAAAGTCTAGAAAAAGTTTTGACTGCCAAGACTGACTTACGACACTGCATGTAATGGGATAAGATCGAGAGAGGAAGCCGCAACTGGTTGCTGGTTGAGTGGTTGCTTTCAATAATCCCTGATCAATAGCACAATAAAGATGGGTGCATTAATATGCCTATATGCCATCCTTTCATGCTGTTATTCTAACAGAGATGAGAGAAGAGGTGGTATTTCACTAATGGATGAATTGCTCATCTATCTCCCCGAGGGTTGGTGACATTTGGGCAATGCCAGGAACAGACAAAGACAATACCATTCCATTAATTCTGGACTTCATTATTTGTCTGGGGAAAGACCATTTTGTACAAAGGATGTCCATCTCGGGAAATAAATGAAACAGATGGGAGAAATTATCAAATAAATACAGTAATTAAGCTGGATTGGTGGAAAATAAATAAATATACATAATTGAGAAAGAAAGAAAGAAAGAAAGAAAGAAAGAAAGAAAGAAAGAAAGAAACTTGTTAGGGTTGCAACAATGCACTATGTGAGCTTTCACCCCATAAGGCGCAATGCAATATTTAAAACTCTCCATTCAGTGACAAGCCTGTTGTGAATTTAAAACGCGCTACTACAATAATAACCTTCCATTTTGTAAACATCAACAAAGACGGCAGCCGGAATGCAATATGTAATATCACCTTAAAAAAGAATGCAATAATGTGTTCCCTCTACAGTTTGTGTATGTATGCTTTCTTATGCTGTTCTTTTAATGTTTAGACATTCAGAATTGGAATATTGCTCCTTTGTGCTCAATAAATATTGATTCAATGCTCATAAATAACAAAATGCGGTGCCCAGTCAGAGATCCAGAGGATAAATCCTCGATTACTGTGTTTTACAGTAGGCCTATGCTAAAATCCCTCTTCTGTACTTGCAAACTGATAAGCACAAGAATTGACTGAGAATGATTTATATAGCTCTGCTATGTTTACAGCCCAAAACAAACACCACCGGGGATGGTGCGCCCTACCTGTGGTGTTCAATAAACTAAATATTTTTTCCCAAGGTTATGATGTCACAAATTACACTCATTACATGTGTTTGCATTTTGTGACAGGCTATTTTGTCAGTAACCATCTGTAATCATTTGTTTCCAGCAAGAGTGTTATCAGAAATCCTAGGTTTGTCCATGTCCTCTTCTTGCTGTGGCACAGCTAAACACCCATACTCTACTAGCTCTTGTCTCCAAACAGCCTTAGGCTAGCAATGGAGAAGAGCTTAGCTGTTCAAAGGCAAAACAAAGTGAGAGTCGGCCTGGATGTCGTTAGTTATCCTCCACGGCTGCCTCGGGTGACTGTCGTACTTCTGAACCCCCTTGTAATTTTTACTTGGCCTTCTTTGTCTGGGAGTTTGTCCCGCACGATGTGAGAGCCAATGAGGCATGTCCACGGTGATGGATTTCCAACCCTGGTTCTAACGGGGCCGATGTCACACTTTATCTCCAGGCTCATAGACATAGTCAGGAGTGGCGACAGTGAAATGCTACTCAGGCGGGAATGCTAACATGGGTCTCTAAACAGGAGCTACAAGTGAGCAGGGATTCAAAACCATGCAAAGATGCCAGAACAATGGCAAAAGTCTGTAAAAACAAAAAATCCACAAAAAAATCCAGAACTGTCATAATGTACATGTAAGTCCAAAGCAGTGTTACTTTAGTATCATTGACATACTATTAATGTTTTTGTTAACATTTTATTTAGAAATTACTTTTATACTTTCTGTTTTCATTTTAGTTAGTTTTAGTAATTTATTGTTTTCTGCCATTTATATATATATATATATATATATATATATATATATATATATATATATATATCCATACATATTATTCTATTTTAGTTTTTTTGTATATAGTATATTTATTATTATGTTTAATTTAAAAAGATAAAATATACGGTTTTAGTTATTAATAACCATGGTCCAGAGAGATGGATGGATGGATGGATGGAACAAAACAAAACAAAGCAAAACAAAACTGGGAAAATTAATATAGAGCTGCATTGTGGGCAAGCAACAGTCTGCGAGCAATCGGTCTGCAGCTCAAATATACCATAAAAACAATGATTTATTTTTGACTGGACAGCTGACAGATTTAAATATATATATATATATATATATATATATATATATATATATATATATATAAAATAAACAAATACAATAAAAAATTATGTGATAATTATGTGCAGTCCTCATGTAAAGATTATGTTCACCCTAACACTTTCATACACTCACCATTAATTATGTACAGGTGTAAATCATTCACATTGCACATGGGAAATTGTGGTAATTAGACATGGGAATTAATAGAAAAAGATAATAAAAAGCTGTTAGACTACTGCAAAATTATGTATTAACATAAACTAAGCCAAATATATATTGAGGATTACTAATGGTAATACCATATTAGTTATAATGGTAGCGTTTATCATTGTGGACTAGAACTTTTAAGGCTTAACAATAGATTTGCACTCAAATACATTTTTGCATATAAACTGCATTATTTGCTCTTGTCAAATCCATTGTCATGTGCTTATGGGTGATAAACATTTCCAGGGGTTTCTCCTGACAAACATGTAGAGTAGGATGATGCTGTATTTTGCATGATGCTTGTAGTTTATCCAAGTAAGGATGCCATAGGGGGCTCATCTCAATTCCCATGTTATATGTTAAGACAGTAAATGAATACCTAAAGTTTAGAGACAAAATAACAGACTCTGATAAATGTTACCCTCTCCCACACATACACACACACACACACACACACACACACTCAAACACTCAAACAAGTGCCAAGGGCAATCGTGGGGTTCATTGTTCAGGATATACGCTGTGAGAAGTAAACACTTTTTACAACGTGCATTCTCACCTGTATTTCAGTGTTTTCCCTTTCGAATTCCATTTGAAGGCATCATTTATGCAGTTTTGAATGCAGTATATAAAATCGATACACGAAACTCACTTACTGACAGACATGCTTTCAACACTCACAGCAAGCTGATCTACTGCATAAAGGCCGATTCTAAGCGAATCGCCGAATAATGGAGATTTCACACTGAACACAAAACGATTGATTGCCTTCAGCTAATCACGACTACACGATAGGTGGCGCTGACCGAGAACACATTTTTCCTCATTCATGCATCTCATAAGTTTTCCCATTTGGCTTTAACCTTCTCCGCTGCACAACATACAACAGTAAATTAGAAAAGAAAACAGAGCTCTGTACACCGCTTCAAGCTCTTCAGATCGCATAATTCGGTGGAAAATTTATAGATATGATAATCTGTATAAAGAACATGTAAGAATAAATCTTTTCTCAGACACTTCTTTTTGATCAAGATTCGTTTTAGAATTGTGACTCCCAGAATCAGAATCGGATCGAAGTGCCTCAAAATTCCTATATTGACCCCTATATGGATAATTGTTGGATGATCTCGAAGCTATTGAAAGAAATGTTGTAACGAGTGGTTATTTGAGTTACTGTTGTCTTTCTATCAGCTCGAGCCAGTCTGTCCATTTTCCTCTGACCTCTGCCATCAACAAGGCATTTTCACCCACAGAAGTGCCACCCATATGATGATCTCTGTAAACCCTAGAGGTGGTTGTGCATAATGCCTGGTTCAGATTACACGATTTGTTTTGTCTGTTACGATAGTCACTGTGTCAGACTATGCGATTTTGACTCCTAAAATCTTGTCATGTCGTGGACAAGAAACGTGTCAGACTACACGTTGCTCCCTTCAGACGCGTGTGATGTCATCGAGAAGGCGAAACTAGTAGCGAGTGACTTCCGGAAACGAACGTAAACAAGCAATGGATGAAGCGGTGAGGCTGACCTGTGTTCAGAAAAACGTAAAAAGAAAACCCGACAATGGACACGTTCTTGGATTGCTCGAAGAGGACAGTATGGGCTGTCAATCCTCCAAAGAGAACTTGAGGTAAAATATTGTTTTCTTATTTTTACTTTTAGCCAGTAGTACAAGTAATAATGTTGCTAGCTTGCCACAACGATAACAGATTACACACACACACACACACTCACTCACACTCACTCACACGCACTCACTCATACACATACATACATAATCACACGCACACTCCCTCGATGACACATCATATAGGCAGGAGTACTGTTGCCACAGCTCCACGAACCTTTCCTCCATGCCATTACTCCACCTAGTAGCACCATCGTCTCTCTTTCGTTTCGCAATTTTTGAAAGCTGTGTACGGAAAAGCTTCTGTGCTCCTTTTGGTCAACCTCATACATGTGACGGAACCCGTCGTGGACGACCGTTAAAAAAATTAAACATGCTAGTCTTTTTGTTGTGATGTCGTGAAGCATCGCAGACGCGACGTAGGTTGTCGCCCACTATGACACACTATATGAGATGATACGATCGAATCTTGCGTCCCGACGCCCGTTGTCGTTTACGAATCCCCACGGCACCCTACGTCAAACGGATCGTGCCAAAATCGGGCTAAAATCGTGTAATCTGAACCAGGCATAAGGATCCCAGTTGATCAGCAATTGTTTTAAATACTCAGACTGGCACCAACAACCCTGCCATATCGTTTAAAGCAATTTAAAACACCTTTCTTACCCATTCTGATGCTTCAGCAGATCGTCTTGACAATGTATACATTCCTAAATGCATCGAGTTGCTGCCATGTGATTGGCTGATTAGATATTTGTGTTAACAAGCAGTTGAACAGGTGTACCCAAAGTGGCCAGTGTATATCCACACCAGAAACATAATACTACACTAACATCTGCAGACAAAAAAAAAGTCACATGTGAACGTGAAACCACAGTCTCTAAAACACAGAATATCGATACAAAAATTTTACAAAACATGAAAATTATGCAGTTTGCAACAAAATGACATATTCCTAACACTGTAACATTAAAAGATTTATTAAAAAAAACATTACTTAAAACGAATTATGACTATGACAACATGACTTGATAACAAAAAATGATCACTGAAAAGAAAGGCCAGGCTGCTCAGATTCAAATAAGTGCTCACAGAACACATGAAGATATCTGCTGTAAACTTTGCAGTGTGAAGGTCATGACTTGCCTGAATACTAGTCTAGACGAATGACTCTTAGGATAGAAAGGATCTACTTTTTCCTTTGATGTGAGAGCACAGACTATCCTGCAAATCTTATTTTTTCTTTTTTCTTCACTAAACTGGTGTGGTCCTGCCTACTAAGACCCACTTTTTTTATGCCAGTCATACGACCAGCCAGCTCATCCCTTCTTCTGCCTTTTATTCTATCCACAATCTAACAAGAATCAAAAATAACATTTTCCATTTACACATGTTAATGTATTGAGAGAAAAATCTGAAGAGAATCTGCCCACTCTCCATATCCAAGGGACGAGATGTGAGATCCACCAATCAGAGAGGTTCCTGAATCTTAAAGGGGTGGTAAAACACAATTTCACTTTTCTAACTTTAGCTAGTGTGTAATGTTGCTGTTTGAGCATAAACAACATCTGCAAAGTTACAGCGCTCGAAGTTCAAAGCAAAGGGAGATATTTGCTTTTTAAAAAATCAATGGACCACAGCAAACAACCGGTTTTGGACTACACGACATTCCTCCGGGTTTGCTGACGTCAGCAAATCCCATTATTTACATAAACCCCTCCTCCGAGAATACTTAATAAGCGGGGCGAGGCCATTTTATATTGCTGTTTTGGAGATGAGTTGTCGCAATGCCGTCGAAACGCCTCTGTTATTTTCATCCCGGTTGCAGGTCCACTTTGTTCAGCCTTCCTAGGGACGAGGGAGTTAGGGATCAATGGTTAAAATTTATTTTTAACTCGGTCCTTCATAATATACGCTCTCTGTGGTGCACATGTTATGGAGGAAAGCTTCCACAATCTTCGCGAGTTTAATGCAGGATTCACACATCGGCTTGTCCTGAAAATGGAGCAGTTCCAACTTTAAAAACAGAAGCTTTTGTTTACGGGCCACAACAAGTATTTTTCGTCGATGTGTTTTCCTGTAATAGTTCGTATTGTTAATTGTACGTTGTATAAAGGAAGTAAACAAATGACAACGCTGTTTGGCTCTGCTGGTTTGTAAATGCTCATTCTAACGTTATCCGACAAACACATAACGTTACAAACTTTTTTTTAATCTCAACAGTGAACTTGGAATTAGTGTAAATTATTATTTGATTAGAGCTTTTATGTTTATCTACATGCTTGTTTATCTACAGGCATGCTAAACATGGTTCTGTGTTTGATTTGGCTACTGTTGTAAATCCGATGTTTAGTGTTCATTTTGGGTTAATAATTCTGTCGACAGATATTTGTCTACAATCGTTCTAAAAATACAAAAATATTAACGGTGGCATACAGTCAGAAACGATCACTATAGATCCGCAGTCTTTACTCAAAAAAATCCTTTTGAGGACTGTAGTATAATTTGTTAGAACGTTTATATGAAATTCTTGTTTATGAAGCTTATTTTTTTGTAATTCTATAATAATTAGTACAATTAAATAACAGCTTATCTAAAAAGTAATGAAAGAACAACAAAAAACAAACCTTTCTGAAACATCGTTTAACAACTGTTCTTGAACAGGTTCTGCTCGATCATCTTCACTAACGTTTCCCCGGGTCCGATTGGTTTTATTGACGCCATTGTTTATAATACACCAAAGCACAAAGTACTAGTAAAGGTACGGGGCGTGACGTTTCCGGAAAACGTGCACTAGGCGGTTAGCGAATCACAACACACTGGGCCAGCTAACCAACCTGAGCCCATTGCGTAGTTTTGAGGGACTGGCTTCATAGAACCAGGAAACCATCAGACCGTTTTTACAAGGAGGGGCAGAGCAGTGTAGAATAAAGGTAAAATATATGTAAAAAAATGCAATTTTTAAAAAACGAAGCATGAACACATTTTACAGTGCACCCCACAAACACACTCAAGCCTTCGAAAAAAATGTGTTTTACCACCCCTTTAATTGATTTTTTGATTGGTTAAAATGAATGAAGAGTATCTTATCTTTTTCAGTGGGTGCTCTGCTATTTTCGTGAGTGCCCGGACACTTGGGATGAGCGCTTTTGGACATGAATGTACTATCAGTGCATTTTTGTCTAAATAAGAGGGGCCACCCAAAAAAATGACAAAATAAATTCTGCTTACAGATGCAAACTACTCGGTTACTTACATAACCTCAGTTCCCTGAGTTAGGGAACAAGTATTGCGTAGCTATACGCAGTGGGGAAACTCCTTTTCCTCGATTAACTGAAGCCTTTATGTGAAGCGACTTTGCAGCTGCACAACTAGAATATGAGCGTCTGGCTCGCTCATAGGCTGCGCTGCGGCAACTGCACATCCAATTGCGCGGGCGCCTCTGAAGTGCGACCAATGAGATCACTCTGCGTCATACACGTCAGAGCCCGCCAAGGGGGCATGACCTCAGTCTATAATAGTCCCCGAATTCGCCATTATAGCAGGTTTAACGACTGAAGCGACAACTTGCCGTGTTACTATAGTGCGGCTGGCTACGCAATACTCGTTCCCTAACTCAGGGAACTGAGGTTACGTGAGTAACCGAGTAGTTCCCTTTCGAACGGTCACTTCGTACTGCGTAGCTATACGCAGTGGGGATGCCATGCAAAACACTGCACTGAGTAACTGGCTGCCACTGCAACTCAGGACCCTGAGCATACAGAACAAGCCATAACCGCATAATTATGTATAAATAGACCAGACACCGTCAGGTCTAAAATAGTACACATCAGTTAGAAATAACCCAACATACTACACCAATGAACCCAGACACTGTCGGGGTTATTAGTATATGAACATATAACCAGTCAAGTGGGTTTATATATGAAATTATAACCGGCCAAAGCAGGTTTTATATATGTATGTAATATAACCGGCAAAAGCGGGTTTTATATATGTAATTTAACCGGCAAACAGCGGGTTTTATATATATGTAAATATAACCGGCAACAGCGGGTTTATGCATGAAATACAACCGGCCAGCAGCTGAACGCTCCCGATAGATTCTCAGCGCTCAGACAGGGCAGAGAAGATTAACCTCTCCATCCTCTGCAGAAGGAGGGAGGGCTGATAATGTCACCACCTGTGCTCTGAACAGTGTTGAGAGCACTTTAGGAACGTAACCATGTCTGGGCCTGAGGATGACTCTGGAGTCATCTGGACCCAACTCCAAACATGCAGGGCTCACAGAGCGCGCTCCCACTCGGTTGATAGTTGCCAACGCCATAAGGAGACGGGTCTTCAGCGAGAGGGTTTTTAGATCAACCGATTGGAGCAGTTCGAAAGGCGGACCTTTCAGAGCCCCCAGGACCATGGAGAGGTCCCAAGGCGGCACAGACGGAGGTCTGGAGGTCTGGTTCATTCTCCTCGCACCTTTCAGGAATCTTACGACCAGGTCGTTTCTTCCCAGTGACTGGCCAGCCGTCAGAACATGATGTGCTGTTATGGCTGCCACATACACTTTGAGCGTGGATGGGGAGCAACCCGCGTCCAGCAGCTCCTGTAAAAATGAGAGAACCACAGATATCTCACATGACTATGGGTCAGCCTGATTTTTCGAGCACCAGCTGGAAAAACCTGACCATTTTGAAGCATGATCTCTGATCTCCCTCGAACAGGACCGGAGATGACAGAGCCGGAGAGAGTGAAGCACACGGGGACGTGGCCGGCGTGCGTCCACAAACGTCCGTGCTTTCTGGATGCCGTTGACAGTGGAAAATGACAACATTTTCAGGAAACAAGGTGATTTCATCCCTCATATTTCATAAACATTACACCCCAAAATAGGAAAAAAAGTGTTTAAATGTTAACTGACATTAACAGTATTGAATGTAATGAAGCTTGCAAGTTGAAAGAAATCTACAAAAACAAACAAGCACTAAAATTAAACAAGTTACTTCCAAAACCTAACTTTTTTACATGGCTTGGTGGATTTCCAGAGTGTATCTAACAATCTTCCTCAACCTTCCCTCCGAGCGATTCCCGCGGGTCTCAGTTCTTTCAACCAGACAGACAGGCCATCTGATTGGTCAACCAGAACCATTTGACAGCAATCACCTGTTTTCCAGCTGCCCAATTACCTAGAAGTCCATTGGGTCCTTCATTACCCACACGCCTTAGGGCCTCCTGAGGCCACAGTTCTCCTTTCTTATGATGCAAGGCCTGAATATGACCAAAGACAAAAAAAAAAGACTAAATAGAAATGAATCTATAAATAAAAAAAAGACTAAATATTTGCTATGACCCTTCCAGACTCAAGATGTTGTTGTCATTTTAGGCTCAAGAAAGGTACACAGCTGAGAGACAGCAAAAAAGAGAGGAAGACAAAGAAACAGCGACATCATCATGCCATCATTATCCTGAGTTAAAAGGCCAAAAACATTTGGTGCTTTCTGGTGGCAGAAAGCTGATTAGTGGCAGGTAGCCCATTGTGAGGGAAATCACTTCACAGCTGTAAAGCAAGTGATTTCATAGACTTTCTTCAAGATTACACAGCTAGGGCCTAATCAGCTGATCCTTAATCACAGGCATTGTGCACTCCCAATCTCCCAATCCCACCAGTCGGATACCAATGTTTCGCTGCTATTGTGAGAGCTTCACACAAGTAATCGCCTTAAAACAACTCTTACTGATCTACCATATATCACTCAATTGCTCATGGTGTGTATGAGTGTTAGAGCAAGTACAAATAGCACAATATAGGGATCTATCATTAAACTTGATAGTGACTGTAACACTCAAAAGCAAATTTTGATGGAGTTTACTGTAAAAATATTTATGATATTGAGATGAAATTAAACAACATAATCCAACAGTCCATTTAAGACAATCAACTTTCTTGCACCATTAAGTTAAAATTCTATCATTATTTACTTACCATCAGGTCATTTGTTACCTGTGCAACCTTTTTTCCCCTAAATGGATAAAAAAATAAATAAAATAAAACCTATCAGAACATTTGTGTTGCTCTTTTTCCAATAAATAAATTGAATAATGACTACACCTGTCCCGGCATAAAGCATGTAAATTGTGTACATTGTGCTAAACCCACACAATAAATACGGTCATATGCGATTGAAGCACGCTCTCCATAATGTTAGGCTTACAATGCACATTCTAACGGTATTCCATTCTTTTCCCTTTCAAATTCCCTACGAAGGCATCATTTATGCAGTTTGAATTGCAGTATATGATCAATACACAAAACTCACTTACTGACAGACGTCAAATGATGACAGGATGGTTTATTTTTTGGTGAACTTTCCCTTTAAGAAGAGATTAATGTGTTCTTTGTCTACCTCATGACTGCAGTGCAGTGCTAGTGTAGTCAACATGATCAAAGCATTCAAGCAAAGAAAAAAGAAAAAGAAAAGTTATGCTTTTTTTTCTTTGTTGTTTTGTCTTGAGGAAGCGCTTTTACTGCAAAACATGATGGAGAATACATGATCATACAGAACTCGTTCCCTTCATAGCCTTGAACGGATATTTCACCACATACTCATCCTCACGTTGTTCCACACACACACACACACACACACACACACACACACACACACACACACACACACACACACCACATTTGGACCACACTGACGTTCATTGTATGGACACAAACAGTCATTCAAAAAATCTTATTTTTTTTTCACAGAATAAATAAATGTATGCAGGTGTAAGACTGGAAAAACTTTAAGGACTTTAAGAGAGGGCCACTCTCTGAGAAAACAAAGGAAGTTAACATTTGAGCTCCCCCTCATGCACTATGGAGACGAAGGTCTCATCTCCCTCGTCCTAATCTGCATTTCTCTCCCCCATTCTTCATCCTGGCAGAGATCTCCCAAATTCACACAAGAATCTAAATGGTTTAATGTGAATGATTATCATCTAGTTTTATACATATTTGGTATTATTTGAAATGTCTCTGTACGACTGGTACAAATGTCTCATTCCCAAAGAAGTAAACCCAAAAGGTAATAAAGTTCTTAGGAAGTTTAGAAATATCTTCCACACCCTCCAATACTGGAGGGAGTGTCTTTGAGTTAACACCTTCGACCATTTGACTGAATGCTAATTTTCCACTGCTAGCAAATGGTGACTTACAGGTAAATTTCCACTGTGAATGATGTTTAGATTTGAAATGAGGTCTGGGTATATAATGAAACGCAGCGAGAGCTCAGGGCCTTTTCTATATCTGAGATCGGCCCGTGAGGCTGAGAGTTGCGAGACTCTCAGCCTCACGCATTTCTTGTCGGGTAAACTTTTTCCTCTTTGTTCTAGAACATTTGATGGTTTGCATTGATTATCTTTCAATTGATTATGGAATTGTAATAATACATTTACCTGACATAATAAATTGTTATATTTGATTATTCTAACAGACTTTGACTTTATTTTCATTGGAGTTAAATGGAATAGTCAAACATTAACGTATATTTAATGATGCACAGATATCATTGAAAAACCTTTTCATTTTATGGAGTCAGATGAAACGAGTTAATACATAAGATAAAATGTATTGCATTTAACCAAAAATACTTTGCCACGAGAAAAGACAGTAACACGCAAAGACCTTCACCGCTAATTCGAATACCGCCATTGGATCGAGTTAGACGCGTTAGTCGGCCTTACAAAGTGGGGACCTCGACGTGATCTCGCATCACAAGCGAGCAACGTCTTATCCAGCAAAGTATTGGGATTTTGAAATTAACTTGAGGTTTGAACATCTTCTCTTTCTTCCGCCGTTATGGTAAGTCAACTTTTTCTGCCCTTTTTTAGAAGTGTTGAGAAAATGTTGTTTGCATTGTTACGGATCGGAAAGCCATTTGTTTAGTCCGGAACTGAAACACGTGAGGACGTGATAGTGGCGGCGCAGATGAAGAAGGAAAACCCTTGTTAATAGATTTTAAAGATATCCTTGTTTGCCTACGCAACGAGAAACGAAACCTAAAATTTGAAAACATCTTCCAAATTATATTCTATTATTCGATTAAGATCTGTAAATTTGAGCCTCAAGATTTAAAGTCAGCATGTTTTCTCCATTGTTGCATGGCCTTGTTGAAACAAACGAGCAACACGTGATTAAAAATGAGCAAACAACAGAAAGAAAATTCTAAGTTTGTAAACAATCGGAAAACATGTGATTTTATATAAAAAGGCAAGTCGATGCATTTGTTTATGAAAATCAATTTGGGAAAAAATAGGATTGTATGATCACAGGTTAAAATTTAGATTTCAAGGCTAAGCTAAATGCTATGACCATGCGTCAGATTCCAAGGCTAAGCTAAATGCTATGACCATGTGTCTTCCAAAAACGATTAACAGGATATGGGACTAAAAAGCACGCAATAATTCTGTTTGTATTTTTGGATTTGTAATTGTGCTTAAAACATTGTGCTCATAGAACACACTTTATGGTTGTTTGTGCTACTATATGTGCACATAGGCTAATTTATTCTTTGAAACACATGATTACTTAACTGTAAGTGTTGGTTGTAGCACGTAGGTTAAGGCTGTAGATGACATGCATTCTAGGTCATGTATCTTGTGTATACGGTGTAAACGTGTCTATGAGAAATTTGTTTGCCTCCTTGTACAGGAGCATAGGATTGCCATGTGGTTACAATGTGTTTTCACAGTGCATTTGAAATCTACAAAAGAGAAACAACAAACGCGCATCTCATTAATCCTGAAACAAAAACCCTTTCACGTTTGAACTAATTCTGGATTGCTCTGAAATTATTTTTCAAAATAGATTACCGGATTCGTATATTTCCACAAGTTTGCGCCAGACATTAGTGATGACTAATACTGATTATCAGATTCAAGTGTACTTGAATGAGGGGAACGAGTTATTTCCGTCCAGAATCAGCAAAATGCTGTTTGATCAACCTGGATTCGGGTGCGTTCCATAACCTCTGTTCTAATTTAATGTTCTATTAGATCATGACCTCTACTAATTGAAACAATTAATTTAAGTTCCTGAGGTGGCATTCAAGGGGGCTATTCAAGTGTCTGTTATTGTGTACGTGTGAATACGGCACATCTCAGATATTTAGCCAATTACCTCTGTTTCGATAAGTCAGACTGCCGAGATTGTGTCGTGCATCCTTAGAAGGACTGCAAAGTGATATAGTTTCCTGATCTATAAACGAAAAATATAAAGTAAGAGAAAATAGAATAATCAAACGTTAAAATGGCCACGTTGCCTTTATGTAGTCTTTAAAAAGACTAAATTAAATGAACAGGCATTTGAAATCTACATCAGAAACCGCGAATGTGCTTCTAATCAGCCCTGAGCCAAGAAACCTTTTCATATTCAAATGTATTGACATGAGAATGAGCAGAGATTTGACCATGTGTTTAGCATGTGCTTGCGGTTCTTTGGGTGTTAACAACAACACAATTCCTCATTGGCTATCAGCCTGGCCGTTGTTGTACATAGCCTACAATGCACTGACCAGTACAGCTTGGACACTTTGACAACTAAGTTGTTCCAGAGACTCTTTAGAGACCAGAAACAATATAATTTAATTTATATTCCTTTTAGTATAATATAATTGTATTATAACTCAAATTATAATATACATTATATTGTAATCGCCAAGCAGGGCATTAATTGGAGAAGTGTGACATTAATCCTTTCAATTCGATTTCATTGGCCTGCTACCCAGTGCCAAAAGGGGAGGGGAAGTGCTTTTATTTTTTGCCTTTACAAAAACACAACCAGAAGTGTGGCACAGGTAATAGCAAACCAAATCATCCTTGACTGGGACGCACCAACTAAAATTGAATCTGATCAGAGAACTAAATTTACAAGGAGGGTGTGAACAGAAGTATCACAGCCTTTTGCATGTCACAAGAGATCTGCACACGTGTGAATGACACCACAGAAAAGCAAATGCTGAGCGGGCAGCGCCGAAACAGGTGAACTAATTTCTGCCCACAGATCTGACTGTAAAGAGAGCAACTTTGAAATAAAGCCATGGGCATCGACCCATTCGATTTTATAAAAATATGAGTGAGAAAAACTCTGGTTAATCCAGAATATTTCCCCAGCAGAACTGGGAGCTCTAATGCTCATGACACAGCAGACTGTGAAGGCTCCACTGCAAGAGCAGCTTTTAGGTGTCACACACTGCACTGAATGGACATGATAATGGAGCAAGGAGAAGAATTCCACTTGTCTGAATTTGAAACTGTTGAAAACATCAGAATTAACTGTGATTCTCTCTGCATTTGTTTCTGTCTCAGGTGTATTACTGCAATTCCTTGAACGACGGATGCCAGGATGGGCCGGACCCAACCTGCATCAGAGCCAGGACAGCGGGATTGTTAGAACATAACCTGAGACTCGGGAGATGGGTGAAAAGACACTTCAAGAGGCCATTAACATCTCACAATAGCACATCACTATATAAGCATGGCCTCCCAGTATAGAACTGGAACTAAATTTACAACACAATTATTATAGATTAGATTCCACCCATCTCCTAGACATGAACACTGAACGCACTCCTCCATCACTACACAATCCTCCATCTCTACACACTCCTCCATCACTACACACTCCTCCATCACTACACCCTCACATCACCATCACCTGGAATAGATCAAATCTATCCAGGCTGAACACTATACATCATAAGAAGATCACCTCACTAAAGACCTATTGTACATCTTCACACTAACAGATCCGGATAGCTTCACACACATAGGATGGGAAAGCTGATCCCATGGCATACGCGATTCACAACACTCTGCCAACTCATGGGAAAACACTGGAATATACATATTAATGGCTACAGTCACAAATCAGTGCTATGCATCAAAAAGCAGAGGCAGACCTCCTATTAAATTTAAGTAGATCACTTTGTGTGAGCGCTTCAATCAATTACAGAATTTACAATTCAACCCTGTCATTGACTGTGACTTAGCCAACAACACACACACACACACACACAGACACACACACACACACTCTCTCTCGCTCTCTCTCTTTCTCTCACACAAACTCTCACACTCACACACAGACACACACACACACACACACACACACACCCTCACACAAACACACACTCTCACACCTGTTGCAAGGAATGAACAATCTCCATTCTTGAATACATTTAAGCATGTTCCAAGTCACTTCTTAGATTTGCATAAGTGGCTGGCATTGGAAGATTCCTGAACAAACACTGATTATTATATACATATGTATTTATTGAATAGTATTGTTGTTATTACATGACTTCTTGATCCATAGAATCTATTTGATTGCTTTGATTACACTGACCTCTTGCTGCATTTTCTTTATATAATTCAGACCAAAAAATATATATATTTAAGAATTGGATATTTAATATGAGACATCCTTACCATATAGGACCTTCAGAAACATATGAGACAGATGTACCATTCGCACTTGCTGACAAGAACATGGTATTTTACATTGAACATGACATGATTTTGTTTTGTTGCATTATGCGTTTCTATGCATTTCTTCACGAGTTCAAGTTCATATGTGTTCAATCGTGAAGCGGACATTTAAGATGCTTTTCAGATGTCTCACACAAGGCAGTGTGAAGCCAAGGAGAGCCCCTTCATCCATCGAGGTCTGCCCAGACAACCACACCGCTGAAGGTGACAGGATTGGTCAAGAAGGGTCAGATTATCATCATGGGGAAGGTGCCAGAGAAGCACAAGTTTCTCTATGAAGGAATGACACGTCGACTGAATAAGTCACAAAGGTCCAGATTGACTCTATGAACTTTGCTCACATTCTAGGCTGAAACGCAAGAAGAAAACCTGAACGCATTCATCCACCTGCTGAACTCAAGCTACATACACCTGGTGAGACCAGGCGTTCTGCAGGTGAACACAGCACTCTGAAAGCTTCTACAGATGCTAACATTGCAAAGACAATTTTTGAGTTACGTTTCGAGGATTACAACAACCGTCTTACTGTGACCACGTAAGTGTTCATCTGAATTTGACCCACGTGGTCAAGAGGCCAATCTGTAAGACTGGAAAAACTTGAAGGACTTTAAGAGAGGGCCACTCTCTGAGAAAACAAAGGAAGTTAACATTTGAGCTCCCCCTCATGCACTATGGAGACGAAGGTCTCATCTCCCTCGTCCTAATCTGCATTTCTCTCCCCCATTCTTCATCCTGGCAGAGATCTCCCAAATTCACACAAGAATCTAAATGGTTTAATGTGAATGATTATCATCTAGTTTTATACATATTTGGTATTATTTGAAATGTCTCTGTACGACTGGTACAAATGTCTCATTCCCAAAGAAGTAAACCCAAAAGGTAATAAAGTTCTTAGGAAGTTTAGAAATATCTTCCACACCCTCCAATACTGGAGGGTGTGTCTTTGAGTTAACACCTTCGACCATTTGACTGAATGCTAATTTTCCACTGCTAGCAAATGGTGACTTACAGGTAAATTTCCACTGTGAATGATGTTTAGATTTGAAATGAGGTCTGGGTATATAATGAAACGCAGCGAGAGCTCAGGGCCTTTTCTGTACTTCAGATCGGTCCGTGAGGCTGAGAGGAAGATCTCTCAGCCTCATGTATTTCTTAAAGTCGGGTTTGCATCTTCTCTCTATTCCAGAGCATTTGATGTTTTGTATCGATTATCTTTGAATTGATTATGAAATTGGCATGATACATTTACCTGACATAATAAATTGTTACATTTGATTATTTTAACTGACTCTGACATTGTTTTCATTGAAGAGTTAAACGGAATAGTCAAACATTCGCTCACTTTTAGTGAGGCACAGATATTATTAAAACCTTTCATTTATGGAGTCAGATGAAGTAACGAGTAAATACATATGAGAAAATGTATTGCATTTAACCAAAAATACTTTGCCACGAAAAAAGACAGTAACACGCAAAGACCTTCACCGCTAATTCGAATACCGCCATTGGATCGAGTTAGACGGCCTTACACAGGTTTCAAACAACATGAGTGTAACTAAATAATGACAATTTTAATTTTTATCTTTTTTAATAGAAAATGCTAAACTCAAGTCATGCAAGTTTTTCTTAGAAGATTTACATCAAAGAAATAAAATGTACAAAATAAACAAGTGTTCCATTAAACCTGCAGTTTAGGCATAATTGCTCTTAGCACTGTTAATGCTTCATGATTTAATAGCTGTCACACAACATTACCTCTCTTTTTGCTGAAAAGCAGGTGCCATGTCGAGAGAAATCACGACAAGGCTGTATATAGAGTTGAAAAACAGTAAACAGCATGGAATATTTCAGTATTACATTGCACAATTCCCTGCAGTTGCACCTGGTATACCTGATTTTGTTTTCCTTTTCTTTAAATGTTGGCCCATAATAATTGACAGAGATGTAAGGAGGTCTGAAGACACATTTTGATTTATTTGTGTAGCTGTCAATGCCCTGCTCAATATAACTGCGGAAAAGGTAAAGAGCAAATCTTTTTGCCCTTATAACATTAGAGCACGGGGTGTTTACCCCACATGAGAGACATTATTAATTGGTGAGTCCAACTTTTGTTCAAAGAACCATTCATGCACTGCAAAAAAATTGTGTTGCAGTTAAAATGCTCTCCTGCTCACTCACATGCACACATACATAGCTGGTAATGAGGCACAGGTTGCCACAAAGGACAAGCTCTCTGTGAGCAGGTTAATTATGTTATTACTGGCGTGTTGATGAGATTGTTTGATGAAATATGAATGTAATATGAGACGTGGCCAGGGGCTTTATTGAAACCAATCCCAGAAGGAGAGAGGGCCCAAACCAATGCCATGCATGCGCATTTACAAACATACACAGACCTTAGAGATCAGACATGTAAAGGAATGTGTGTGTTTATTGCGTATGAGACGTGCTCAGTCGTAACGCTGGTTGAGAGGTTAGACTGAGGGAAAATAGATGCAGCGATATGAGAGTGGTAAACAGACAGGCAGAGAAAAAGATAGTCACCCTCTTACCGAATGTTATGCAAATGACAAACAAGGAATTAAGGCAGAGGAGAATGGAGAGGGTGACTACAGCCACGAATGTTGCTGTGGCAACTGATTTCTCATAACATCAAGCTTTAGTGTAAACCATCAGAAACACGCTATAGAGATGACAGGGAAGAGAAAGAAGTTATTAATGCATCATTTGAAAAGAATTCTGACACAGAGGAGTAGTGTTATTATAAGTGAGAATGGTATGGGGTGATGGCGATAATATATGTGACCTTGGATGACCAAAACTGGATGAGATTTATGCATCACGTGAAAGCTGAATAAATAAGCTTTCCATTGATGTATGGTTTGTTAGGATAGGACAATATTTGGCCGAGATACAACTATTTGAAAATGTGGAATCTGAGGGTGCAAAAAAATCGAAACATTGAGAAAATCACCTTTAAAGTTGTCCATTTATGTTCGCGATTGTGCTGCATTCACTCACAAAAATAAATGTTTTATACATTTACGGTAGGAAATATCTTCCTACCGTACGGTCCTACCTACGGTTTACAAAATATCTTCATGGAACATGATCTTTACTTAATATCCTAATGATTTTTGGCATAAAAGAAAAATTTATAATTTTGACCCATACAATGTATTATTGGCTATTCCCACAAATATACCCGTGCTACTTAAGACTGGTTTTGTGATCCAGGGTTACATATTGGCTCTGCTTGTTTAACACGCAACCGTATTTTGTCAACAACCGTGGAACCCAGGATGCCAGAATAAATCCGGGACATCTATGGGATGATGTATACTGTAAGAAACATCCAGTTCAAAATTCCCTTGAGGATTCATTAAAATCTTAGTTTCAAAGGCCTGCATGTTTAATATATTCTTTTTATGACAAAACGTCAAACAATTTTCCTGTGCTGATTATCAGTTGTTATTTTTGGTTCAAACAAGTATTGATTATCGCATGTCTTTGAACTCATGGTGTTTCGAACTAAAACATTTTGTGATAAAATATTGTTCCTTGTCTTTTTATCTGATGAGACTCAAAAACCAGACAAAAAAATTAAAAATCAGTCAGATTCCAAAAGTAATAAAGTGAAATTAAAGTTAATATTGTTTAAAGATATGTTGGTAAAATCCAAATAAGCTTTACAGATCGTTATTGGAAAGGGTTTTAACAATTGTGTCATGCTTTTTCAGTGAACCATGAACAATTTTTGCTCATGCACCTGTGAAACAGTCCACCAGGGGAAAGATGACTAAGGTCCCTGATCACCTGCGTGAGCATGCCGGTTCTGCTGCAGGAGGCATGCACATGTGGACAGAGCAATACATGTCTGTAATGTAAGGTGCCTAAGACAGTTAAGACAGGGAGACAGGAGGGATAGCTGATTATCCGTGCAGTGCCAAACCATGTGTAACCATACAGTATGTCCCCACAGAAGTGTCTTGGTGGAAGAGTGGAGTAACATTTCACCACAAGTATTGGCAGATTTGTGCAGTCCATTAAGATGAGACATACTGTAGTAGTTAAAGCAGCTGGTGGCCACACTAGATACTGACCATTACTTTTGATATTGACCCCCCCAAACTCGCAATTGTGAGTTATAAAATCAGAATTGCGAGAGCTATAAAGTCAGAATTGTGTGATATAAACACAATTGTGAGTTATAAAGTCAGAGTTGCGTGATATAAACACAATTGTTAGTTATAAAGTCAGAATTGGACTTTATAACTCGCAATTGCGAGATGTAAAATTGCAATTGTGAGACTTTTTTTTTCTGAATTGTGAGATTAAAAAGTCGCGATTATCTTTTAAATTGTTTTATTCCATGTCAGAAAAAAGCTTCCATGACAGACAGACAGACAGACAGACAGATAGACAGATAGATAGATAGATAGATAGATAGATAGATAGATAGATAGATAGATAGATAGATAGATAGATAGATAGATAGATAGGTAGATATGTGGCAGAGTGGTGCGGGAGCGGCAGCTCTTTTCTATATGACATTGGGCGTAACAACAATATATACCCACGCTCAATTCAGTTTATTATTTCCGACTACGCCACTTGGGGAATTTCGCCCCAATAATTTAATATGATATCTAAGCTAAGGCACGCACAGATCCTAACCACAGTTGGAGTCAGAGACATAGGTGATTGAAAACATATATATTTTATTAATTATTAAAGACAGTTCTTTTTCTATAAAAGGCGTTGACCAGTAATCACTCTCTTCAATTCACTAGGTTCTAGAGTGGGCGACAGGGAAACCTGGGCATACTCAAGGGCAGTCTCGAGGTATCACATCTATGAAGAATACTCTATTCAGTGCACACACACCAGCACAGCACACACTCCACGACTCAGGTCAGAAAAGACCACGACACACATTGAGGACCCTACCACCTAATTGCCCCCTCATCTGCCCCCAGATGCCCAGGCCCTGCCAACAAACAACAGAAAAAAAAGACATTAAAGAGCAGTGTTATACAAAAAAAATTAACAACAAATCATATAAATTCAGCAATACAATTCAACCACAAAAAAATATATAAATTCACTAATACAATAATTTTCAAAAATACTCGGTCTCGACTAGTTAAAGAAATAAACCAAAAGAAACAAACTCAAAACATATCACAAATACAGAGTCATCCCTCGCTGAAAACCGTTCACTTGAAATGGCTCATTGAATGGATCACTTAGAACGGCCACTCGAGACGACTCACTCGCAACAAAACAACACACACAAAACAGAACCCAAACAGAACAGCAGTTGATGAGGCACAGCGCGAACAAAGTCGTATAGCGAAGCACATGGCAGATAATACTCATTCAGAAGGTAGGTATCATCCTTATAGCATGCAACCAAGCACGCTGTCCCAGAATCACCATCCCCAGACTATGCGATAGATGGAGGCGAATGTCTCCGACAAGCTCGTTGGAATGAAGCGCCGATAAATCGTATACTGTCTCAAATGTCCACATTCAACTCTCCAAACAAGCCCATAGACCCGCCAACAGCACCGCCAGTGGATAAACAGCTTCGGCAAATTTTACAAGCAGCACGTTACGCTGAACCCAGCAGAAAGCAGCAGGGCGCATAGATGACGTCAGGACCCCGTAAAATGACGCATGCCAAGGAACTGGTAGCTCATGCTCTTATACGCACCGGAACCCTGCCCATTGGTCAAACCTAAAACAAGTGGGAGGGGTGCTAACCCATCCTGCCACAATCTTCCCCTCCCTTTTTGTATCGGCGCCCGACGATGGACTCAAGCCGGAGCCACCAACATCACTCATGACCAAGGCCTAAACCAGATATCACACAGTGGTTAACTCAGAGCTGACTGCGAACCTACTTCCCATCTCTCCTACAGTCCGGAGAGGATGGTGCACGTTTGGATGCCGACCAGTTCCAACTCGGCCTATTCGCCGAGGGCGACAATCCTACTACCCTGGGAGCTAGAAGGCACCGCAGATTTCCTCGCCACGGGTCCCCTGCCATGACGGCTACACGAGAAACACATGAGAACCTGTTACCAGTCCTCTGCCATGATGGCTATACAAGAAACACACGAGAACCTATTACCAGTCCTCTGCCATAACGGCTACACGAGAAACACACAAGAACCTATTACCAGTCCTCTGCCATGATGGCTATACAAGAAACACACGAGAACCTATTACCAGTCCTCTGCCATAACGGCTACACGAGAAACAAACGAGAACCTATTACCAGTCCTCTGCCATGATGGCTATACAAGAAACACACGAGAACCTATTACCATTCCTCTGCCATAAGGGCTACACGAGAAACACACGAGAACCTATTACCAGTCCTCTGCCATAACGGCTACACGAGAAACACACGAGGACCTATTACCAGTCCCCTGCCTCAGGACGATATCGAATCTCCTCTCGGGCCTCCCCCTGCAGGTGGTCAAATACAATGAAAGCTTGTTCAGTGATCCCCATATGTCGTGCCCTCATGCAAGCCCGTGTCTCTTCGACCCATTCATCGATACTCATACCGGATTTACCGCTAAATTTTGGGCACAGACGCTCTCGAGGCACAAAAACCAATCGTTCCGATGCACTAGCACCAGAAGATTTGGGCCCTACAGGTGGAACAGTCAAAGTAACAGCCCCAGGCACCTGTAGCTGCTGCATCCTAACCTTATCAGCCTTTAACTGGGCTACTAACTCCCGCCACTCCTGTAATTCTTCCTCCATTTCGGATGACAATTAAGTAAACTTTCCACCCCGGAGAGGAGCCACCTGTTCCTTACACCAAGCTGCTGTTCTGTTTCCAAAAAAATATATAAAAAAAACATAAAGACAATACAAACACAACAAAAACCTATTATCTCTGACCCAATCCGGTGATAATCCTGCCGACTACGCCAAAATGTGGCAGAGTGGTGCGGGAGCGGCAGCTCTATTCTATATGACATTGGGCGTAACAACAATTTATACCCACGCTCAATTCAGTTTATTATTTCCGACTGCGCCACTTGGGGAATTTCGCCCCAAGATTTTAATATGATATCTAAGCTAAGGCACGCTCAGATCCTAACCACAGTTGGAGTCAGAGACATAGGTGATTGAAAACACATATATTTTATTAATTATTAAAGACAGTTCTTTTTCTATAAAAGGCGTTGACCAGCAATCACTCTCTTCAATTCACTAGGTTCTAGAGTGGGCGACAGGGAAACCTGGGCATACCCAAGGGCAGTCTCGAGGTATCTCATCTATGATGAATACTCTATTCAGTGCACACACACCAGCACAGCACACACTCCACGACTCAGGTCAGAAAAGACCACGACACACAGTGAGGACCCTACCACCCAATTGCCCCCTCATCTGCCCCCGGATGCCCAGGCCCTGCCAACAAACAATAGAAAAAAAAGACATTAAAGAGCAGTGTTATACAAAAAAAAATTACAACAAAATCACATAAATTCAGCAATACAATTCAACCACAAAAAAAATATATAAATTCACTAATACAATAATTTTCAAAAATACTCGGTCTCGACTAGTTAAAGAAATAAACCAAAAAAAAAGAAACAAACTCAAAACATATCACAAATACAGAGTCATCCCTCGCTGAAAACCGTTCACTTGAAATGGCTCATTGAATGGCTCACTTAGAACGGCCACTCGAGACGACTCACTCGCAACAAAACAACACACACAAAACAGAACCTAAACAGAACAGCAGTTGATGAGGCACAGCGCGAACAAAGTCGTATAGCGAAGCACATGGCAGATAATACTCATTCAGAAGGTAGGTATCATCCTTATAGCATGCAACCAAGCACGCTGTCCCAGAATCACCATCCCCAGACTATGCGATAGATGAAGGCGAATGTCTCCGACAAGCTCGTTGGCATGAAGCGCCGATAAATCGTACACTGTCTCAAATGTCCACATTCAACTCTCCAAACAAGCCCATAGACCCGCAAACAGCACCGCCAGTGGATAAACAGCTTCGGTAAATTTTACAAGCAGCACGTTACGCTGAACCCAGCAGAAAGCAGCAGGGCGCATAGATGACGTCAGGACCCCGGATAATGACACATGCCAAGGAACTGGTAGCTCATGCTCTTATATGCACCGGAACCCTGGCCATTGGTCAAACCTAAAACAAGTGGGAGGGGTGCTAACCCATCCTGCCACAGATAGATAGATAGATAGATAGATAGATAGATAGATAGATAGATAGATAGATAGATAGATAGATAGATAGATAGATAGATAGATAGATAGATAGATAGATAGATAGATAGATAGATAGATAGATAGATGTAATGTAGTGAAGAATGAAGAAATACTACACCTGGGTAGATCTTAAAGGTATCTGGCTCAGTAAAATATTTGAAATATGTATACTGAAGATGACAGTTGTGAAGACTAACTGATTAGTTTTGCCTTCTGTCTTATTGTCATAATAGTTATGTTCCTGAGGTCACAATCTCTATTATCGGTACTGCATTAAAGACAAAATATTTTCCTTTCGGGCTCTGTATCTGAACTGAGAGTAAACTGAAGCTTTTGATTTCTCACAGGTGTAAGAGGTAAGACATTAGGACCCAGTAGACACCACCTCCGAGCGCGTCATTGCTCAGCCGGCTATTTAGTGTGACGTAGTCACAGAGCGACAAGCCAAGCTAGCATTCCAGCTTAGTGTGTCGGCACAGCGTGGGGAATGAAAGCACCAGGATCGATGGTTCAAACTAGTGTGGTGGTCATTGCTTGAGGCTGGAGATTGGCCAGTGGACAAAGCGGTTGTTCTGGGAAAAACTGTTGCAGGTACCAAGTTAGATTATGAAATGTTGTGAATGATCGTAAAAGCTTGGTATATTGATTTTGTATCTTCTGTCATAGTAACACAGTTTGAGATTGTGGTGAGGATGCATTCTATTCTGTCACGGTAACGCAGTGCGATTGTGGTGAAGACGCATTGTGCAAACATTTGTTTGCTATTCAGGTATGACCATGCCTATAGCGATTGATTGTATGTTGTTACAGAAGAAACCTATCTCATGACATTTTATTATTGTTATAGGACGCGTGTCCAGTCACTGTTTTTCCTACTAGGTTTTAGCTATACGAACTGCCTACCATAATTTATACGGAGAGAGAGAGGGTTTGAGCTTTTATACTGTATGTTTGTTCTTTTTGGTTTTGTTTTGTTTTGACTCCCTCTGACAACTCATGTATACATGGTGAGGTTCTTCTAATTGGGATACTTGGTTAATGTGTAGTTTTCTAAAGAGACAAACGCCTGTAGTGGTGTGCGTGAAGTGAAGGGGGGATATTGCTGTGAATCACGTGAAATATTTGATTGGGTTGTGTTACTTGTGTATTCTTCTTAAATTATTTAAGAGTGACGTGTGGTGTGCTTTATATTTAGACACGTCTCAGGAGGGAACTCCGTACACACCCTTAACCATTTGGTGTTTTGATTGAGAGAACTTTCATAAAGTATTACAGTTGTCTTTTAGAATTGTTATATAATGGAATTATTGTGAAATAAATAAATGTATTATTTTTTTGACACACCAGCTTCCATCTGCGTCCTTTAATTAGGGTGACTTGTGTGCCACCGGGTAGTTCTTTTAACTATAATTATGGTATCTAATATATAATTATGGGTCTTTGATTTAAGTAGCATTGAGAATTTACCATAGACCCCTTAGTGGTCACATTTGGCGTAGTCGGCAGGGTGGTTGCTGGTAGTGTCATCCCTTTCCTCATATTTATATATATATATATATATATATATATATATATATATATATATGTGACCAGTCACGGAAACTAGGGACACAAGTCGGTTCTGGGGCATTTTGAGTTATTCATAGATTCTGAGAGTGTAATATCCAAGCTTTCCAACGATGTGTAACATGTGGAAATCTGATAATATTTGGAGAAGTTGTGGCCATTTTAAAGTAGGCACTTAAAAAAGCTCAAAGAGGAGAAAACGAGCTAAAGATTGTGCAGTTCTCACCTGTCTCTGCTGCTGGGGGTGACAATAGGGCTCATTTACATCTCATTTCAGTGTTTCCCCTAGGATTCTTTTTTAGGGGGGGGGGGGGGGGGGGGGTGTACTGCTAGTGTTGCGGAGCAGGCGTGTTACGGATACGTGGTGTAATTTTTTTGCAATCAAAAAGCATGTCTAATTAATTGAAATCATGTATTATGAATCATTAAACAATACTTTTTTTTTAAATATATGAAAAAAAATGTCACACTAATTAATTCTGCGCTAATTCACACTAACACTAATTCTGTGTTGTGTTTTTTCTGGTAATAAAATGAAGACATAAAACAAAAATTGTATCATTTATCATCAATTTTAATCATGTGAAATTAAATAAACTTTTTGTCAAATAACTTGCTGCACAATGAGCTTTACTGTTAAAATTAAAACATGGATTATTCCTTAAAAATTTCAGTTTTGATGATAATTTATTTGGATTAGTGTTAGTGTATTATTACATTGGGACATATCTAAATTCTAATGTACAACAGTAATATATTTCTGTCAAGTTAAACCGAACTTTTATTTTGACGGGTTGCCGTGAAGACCTTTTGAGTTTCTGTGTGTTTATGTCATGATGATAGTTGTTCTCAAATGAAGCGGTTAAATGATCACGAAGTAGGGTTGGGAACATACAGGCCGTTTCTCAAAACCAAGAATGCAAAGAACGGACTTGTGTTCTTGGGGAGAACACTCTTGCTAGTTGTTCTTGGAAGAATGAACTTACGAGGTGACGAGCACACAGAACGCTGCTGACAGTTTGAGGTGATGTGTTCTTGCTCGTATTGCGCAATACCACCGCACAGCGTCGTCTTCAGTACCCAAACATAACAAGAATTATTGATGATAACAGCCAGGTTTTTAGCATGACTGGCCCGTTGGCTCGCTAGCTACACCCGCGTGCGCGTATGGAGATTCTTCACTACCGAAAATGTTTGAGCATATTTTCGATTCGCCATAACTTTTCGTAAAAATGGCAATTTTTGAAATATACACAGTAGATTTCTCGCATCAAATGCTCTCAGAAGTTAATTTAGTTTAATTGGGCGGGGCGCCCCCCCAAAACAATGGTAGGGGAAACACTGCATTTAGATAAGCCATACCCCCTGTAAAGCTCCTCCATGTGCTTTACAGCTTTTTTTACACTTCGAATGAGTGCACTTCTGCCGCACTAGGCGAAAAACAATTGTGCTGCCCCTCTATTTGCAACGTACCAGCAACAACACACAAAGACCAATAATGCCATATAGCCTGCATATAACGCGAAACCAGCAACAACACATAAAGACCAATATGCCATATACATATAACGCAAAACCAGCAACAACACACAAAGACCAATATGCCATATAGCCTGCATATAACGCAAAACCAGCAACAACACACAAAGACCAATATGCCATATAGCCTGCATATAACGCAAAACCAGCAACAACACACAAAGGCCAATATGCCATATACATACAGTATAACGCAAAACCAGCAACAACACACAAAGACCAATATGCCATATACATATAACGCAAAACCAACAACAACAAACAAAGACCAATAAGCCATAGGCCTACATATCTATAGCGCAAATAGTACGCAACGCTCGTGTGCCCAAAATGTCAACAATATTAAAGTTTATGTAGGAGGCAAATGCCTGCTGGCATTTTTCTTTAAGCAGTCATTTCTGCAATTTTCCAAATAATCACATTTCACCTCCTCAAATTACTGTTGCAAATCTCTTTACACCACTTTCTTATGTGCGTATACACACACAAATGAAATGTCCGCAAGCACATTATATCATCAGCAGGTTCAGCATCTTAAATAACGACTAAAGAGCAAATGAAGCTTAACTTACATTTCAGAAACACGCACGGCAGGCCTTCATCGCAGCAGCAAAGGTCTTAACTGCATCCTCTATTTCGATTCTCCGTCACATATGAAACAGCCAGCCACCGCTGTCAGCGAGCCGAGCCGCCGTATTGAAGCACTGAGGGCGAGCGCGCTGCGCCCATACCTCCGGTTCAGTTTCCCGAGCCCACGAAGTGCGGCGAAAACATTTTCGGTGTAACTGCCAGACGGTTCATCTCGTCTGCGACAATCTTTGCGGCATCCATCTTCATTGAATTTTGATATCAGAGAGAGCTGGCCAGAGCACAGCATAATAAGTAGCCATGTGGTTGACTTGGAGGGCGGGGGCAAAAGCGCCGGGTTATTCAGTATGGAAATACACACAGACAATGACACGCCACGCCCCTACTGCATACTAGAATCTCCGAAAACAAGCCGATTTCAACCTCAAAATGTAAGCTTTTAAATATACCAATACTGCTATCTCAAACATGGAGAGGCTTCTTCGTGATTTCAATTAACAGATTCTCCAAAAAATTTAAAATCACCAATTTTGAAAAAAAAACTCTTCTTTCTCATTTTGCTCGAAAGTTGTGCTGCCGACTTGTGTCCCTGGTTTCTGTGACGGGTCACATATGTGTGTGTTTCAAATTTTTTGGTGTTTTTTTGGTATAATTGGTGGGCAGTTGGGTTTATTAGGGTAAAGGAAAAACAGTGGCTGGTAAGGAGGATCGGAGAAGCCGCCCAAGACCAGCTGGACTTTAACCTCAAGACAAATTGTTTTTGTTTATTATTATTGTTACTTTGTTTATCATTGTGATTATCATTATTATTATTTTTTTTTTTATAGGTCATGTCTGTAGGTTCAGAAGACCAGATTAGGGCTCTGACCGAGCAGCTCCAGCAGCTGCAAGCTGCTAATACCAGGCTTCAACAGGAAGCAGCAGCGCAACCAAACGCTGTGGCAGGACAGGGAGGGGTAACCAGCAGTCAGCAAGACAGTTTAGTAAACCCAAGGTATGTCATTATCCCAAGAGAGCGGAAATGCCCAAGGTTTTCAGGTAATAATAGCACTGGATGTCTGGGGGTTGAGGAGTGGGTAGAAGAAGCCCGTAGATGTTTTAATTCCAAACATATGACCCCTACTGAGCAGGCATTGTTTCTGTATGACCATCTTGATGGGGAAGCTAAGTCAGAGATCTGATTTCGTCCCACTGCAGATAGAAATAACCCTGATCGAATCCTGGCTATTTTGCTTGAAACATTTGGTTGCCCTCAAGCGTATATTGAAGCTCAGAAACAATTTTTTCAACGACGCCAGCGTGATGGGGAATCTTTACGTGAGTTTTCTCATGCAGTAATGTCTTTAATGGAGATAATTGAGCGTAAGAATCCAGGGGGAATTCCTGATTCTGATATTGTAATTCGTGATCATTTTGCTGAGTATGTCCGTGATAATATGCTTCGCAGAGAGTTAAAACGTCTTATACGATTACAACCTAGTATGTCCTTTATTGACGTTCGCAGTGAAGCTCTGCGTTGGTCAGATGACGGGGAGCGTCCTAGCCTTCCCCGGGCTAGAGCCTATTCGTGTGATACCCATATTGATGCCTGTGAATTGGGGGTAAACTCAAGTGCGGTAGCGGTAGAACCAGGTAAAGAAATTAGTGAATTAAAAGAAACTTTGTGCAAGCAACAAGTACAGTTAGATGCAATTTTGCAACGTTTGTCTAACCCAGTTTGGCATGCTGCCCCCAGTGGCCCTAGCACCCAGCCTAGGCGATATCGGTTTGATTCAGAAGGCCAACCTATCTGTATGCGGTGTGGACACCCAGGTCATATAGCTAGGCGCTGTCGGAATTGGGAGGGAGCCCATCAAGCTGCTGCAGCCGGGGAGTTTCAGAGTAGAACTGGGGGGCGGGGCAGAAATGTCATGGGGCCCTCGGGAAACTAGCTTCATCTAGTGCTCAGAGTCAGGCTCTAGATGGTGGATTGGGTGGCTCCTCTTTAAAATCAACTATACCTTCACATTCTACACTCATTGGTCAATGTCCAGTAATGAAGGTTGTAATGGCAGGCGTAGTTGTGCCATGTCTTGTTGATACGGGCTCAATGGTGTCAACTATTACAGAGGAATTTTTTGCAGAACATTTCCAACCCCAGGGTCAGGGTATTTTGCAGTCATGTGGCTGGCTACAGTTGAAAGCCGCCAATGGACTGGATATCCCGTATAAAGGATATTTGGAGTTGGATGTGGAAGTACTTGGTAGAACTTTGTCTCGAATGGGTATTTTGGTTGTACGGGATCCCCCTGATGTACAGACTCAGACAAGAAAACGTAATGTTCCTGGTCTGTTGGGAATGAATATTCTGCAAAGTTGTTACCAAGAGCTGTTTAGTCAACGTGGCACTGCGTTATTTCATTCCCCACCAGCTGTACCTGATGTGCTGAAAAACGCTATGTCTGAGTGTCAGGTTCTTGAACGTTTAACTGAGTCAGAATTTATCGGTAGTGTCTCAATTCCCCCAGGTCCCCCCATTTGTGTTCCCTCTGGGTCATTTAAGCTAGTCACAGCCTTATGCAGACAGGGAGTTGGTTCACTTATTCCTGCTGCATTTTTAGAACCCCCAGGTATAGGTGACTGGCAACTACCTGCAGACCTCCTGATTCCATCTTCCTTGGTGACTATTGGGGAGGGAACCGTCTATGTACCCTTGGCTAATATAGGTACTCAGGACAGGTGGTTAAGACCCCGTACTTTTTTTGGGTAGACTTCAAATGGTGAGTGTATGTCCCCATAGTCAACCTGTAATTTTTGGCAGCGAAGAGAGTTGTGAAAGCCCTACTGTGTTCATTCAGTCAGCTGAAGTAGTGAATCGTACTGTCCCTGGTCTGGCCAATATATCATGGCCTAATCTAGAAGAGGTAGAACAAGAAGATGCTAAGGCTTTGTTGGCGAAGTATAGTGTGGTTTTCAGTCAGAATGATGGGGATTTAGGATGCACAGACTTGATAGAGCATGAGATCCCCTTGCTAGATAATGCACCTATTCGCCAACGTTATAGATGACTCCCTCCCTCTCAGTATGATCTTGTGAAGGCTCATATTCAAGATTTGGTAGAGCAGGGGGTAGTGCGGGTGAGTTGTAGCCCCTTCTCCTCTCCCATTGTGGTGGTCAAGAAGAAGGACGGGTCAATTCGCCTGTGTGTTGATTATCGCCAATTAAATGCGAAAACCAGGAAGGATGCATTCCCCCTTCCACGCATAGAGGAATCTTTGGATGCTCTGACTGGGGCTTGCATGTTTTCGACATTGGATTTGGCGAGTGGTTACAATCAGGTCCCCGTAGCTGAGAAGGATCAAGCTAAAACTGCTTTCTGTACACCTTTTGGTCTGTTTGAATTTCAGCGAATGCCTTTCGGCCTTTGTAATGCACCAGGGACATTCCAGAGATTGATGGAGCGCATCTTTGGAGATGAACGATTTCACTCCCTCCTCCTATATTTGGACGATGTGGTTGTTTTTTCATCATCATTTCAGAATCATCTGGAGCGGTTGGAGCTAGTGTTACACCGGTTGCAACAGAATGGCCTGAAACTTAAGCTCAGAAAGTGTCACTTCTTCCAGCCAGAGGTAAAGTACCTTGGGCATGTCATCTCCGCATCTGGTGTCGCCACTGACCCCGAAAAGATCAGTGCTGTTAAAGAGTGGAAAACTCCATCTACTGTTGTAGAACTGCGTTCCTTCTTGGGTTTTGCCTCTTATTATAGGAGGTTTGTGGAAGATTTTGCAAAGTATGCCGCCCCTCTCCACAAATTAGTAGCAAAGTTGCAGCCTTCCAGTAAAAGAGCTAGGCCCAGATCAAATAGCTCCTGGAGTGATCACTGGGACTGGAGTTGCGAACAGGCATTCCATTTGCTTAAGGAGAAGCTGATTGGGGCCCCAGTGTTGGGGTATGCAGATTTTACCAGACCATTTGTCCTGGAAGTGGATGCTAGCAATCTGGGGCTGGGGGCAGTCCTGTCCCAGGAACAGGAAGGAGGGCAACGTCGGCCACTCGCATACGCAAGCCGTGGGCTCAGACCTACCGAGAGGAATATGACAAATGATTCAGCTATGAAATTAGAGCTGCTTGCACTCAAATGGGCGGTAACGGAAAAATTTAGAGATTACCTTCTCGGCTCTAAATTTACAGTCTTCACAGACAACAACCCTCTTTGTTATCTCCGTACTGCTAAACTGGGTGCCGTAGAACAACGTTGGGAATCACAGCTGGCACTCTTTGATTTCACTCTAATGTACAGACCTGGAACATCTAATAAAAATGCAGATGCACTCTCTCGCTTGCCTCCTGCCCCGCTGCCAAGTTCTATGGGAGAAGTCGCCCCTGGTATCACGGTTCCTGAAGAGGTTGAACAAGCTTGCATTAAAAACCATCAGCGGTGTTCTGCTTTTACATCTATTATTGAGGCAGCTCCAGCAAGAGATAAAGCTGACCTGCAAGTGTTACAGGCAGAAGATGCGGTGATACAGGCTTTCTTGGCGTATTGGAAACGTGGTGGCGTCCCCTCAGCTGTGGAGCGGACCAAGGAATCTCCAGCAGTCCTGGAAATGGTTCGCCAGTGGAATAGAATCCAAGAACAGCAGGGAGTCTTGTATCGGCGAAGTCATGTCCCTGGGGGTAGAGAGGAGGTGTTACAGCTGTTGTTACCACAGAGGCTGAGAAGTGAAGTACTTACTAATCTCCATGACCATCACGGTCATCAAGGGGTGGAACGTACTACCACCCTGGTACGTCAACGCTGTTACTGGCCCTTTATGCGTCAGGATATTGAACGTTGGTGTCAAGAGTGTACTAGGTGCCTGACAGCCAAAGCTGTACAGCCAAAGGTGAGAACTTTTATGGGCAGTCTGCTTGCTTCTAGACCCCTAGAGATTGTGGCCATTGATTTTACCACGCTTGAACGAGCTAGTGATGGTAGAGAGAACCTCCTTGTTGTGACCGATGTATTCTCTAAGTTTGCACAAGCATATCCTACCTCTGACCAGAGAGCTGTGACGGTCGTTCGAATTCTTACGGAACAATGGTTTTATGCCTATGGTGTCCCAAAACGGATCCACTCAGATCAAGGACGAAACTTTGAGGGAGAGCTACTGATACGCCTTTGCCAGTTGTATGGAATTGAGAAGTCACGAACTAGCCCTTAACATCCAGAAGGAAACGGGCAATGTGAACGCTTCAACCGGACATTGCACGATTTGCTGCGCACGTTACCTCCAGAACAGAAAAAGAGATGGCCTCACCATTTGCCTCAGTTGTTGTTTGCCTATAACACCTCAGTGCATAGCTCTACAGGATTTTCTCCCTATGAGTTGATGTTTGGGAGAAAGCCTCTTCTTCCTATAGATTCGCTTCTGGGACTAACTGAGGTGACATCGGGTGGGACAGTAGAAGATTGGGTTCAAGAACATCAGAAGCATTTAACATCAATTTATTTTGAAGCGCGAAGTCAATTGGAAGATGCAGCCACTTCTCGAGCACAACATCGTTCGGTCCCACTGCCAATTCTGCCTATTGGCTCATTTGTGTACAGGCGAAGTCATCCCCCTGGTCGCCATAAAATCCAAGATCAGTGGGAGCCTGTGGTATATGAAGTAGTGCGATGTCTGGATGAGGTTGGGTCATTATACAAAATCAAGCCCAAGGGTCAGTTAGGCCCAGAGCGAAATATCCATCGACAAGAATTGCGCCCATTGCCAATCCATTTAGGCTCCCCGCACCCATGTGCGATTGAGGTGAAGTTATTTGGAGATGTGCCCAAGGAGGGTGTGGTACTTAGCCCTGACCCTAGTACAGACGAGGAGTTTGACTTGGGGGTGGGTGCACCGTTGAATCCATATGATTCAGAAAGACAGAGATGTGTCGCAGCCCCGGTGTTATCCGGCAGCTAAATGAACAACCGGCTAGCCCAAGTTCCGATTACATGGAATTGAGTCAAGACCTTGAGTGTGGTAGATCGGAGGAAGAAGAACAAGCATCAATTCAAACAACTCGACGAACCACACGGCTAACAGCAGGCCAGCACTCAAATCGTTTTCATCTCCCTCGTGCAGCCGTAAGAAATGAGGAGGGTGGGGAGGAGGTTACAACTCACCCTACAGTCAATGCATTACACGTTGTGTTTAGACCCTGGTGTTGACTTTCTTTTGTTTCTGTCACTGGGACAGTGACATTTTATGAGGGGGGTGAATATAAGGGGTAAGACATTAGGACCCAGTAGACACCACCTCAGAGCGCGTCATTACTCAGCCGGCTATTTAGTGTGACGTAGTCACAGAGCGACAAGCCAAGCTAGCATTCCAGCTTAGTGTGTCGGCACAGCGTGGGGAATGAAAGCACCAGGATCGATGGTTCAAACTAGTGCGGTGGTCATTGCTTGAGGCTGGAGATTGGCCAGTGGACAAAGCGGTTGTTCTGGGAAAAACTGTTGCAGGTACCAAGTTAGATTATGAAATGTTGTGAATGATCGTAAAAGCTTGGTATATTGATTTTGTATCTTCTGTCATAGTAACACAGTTTGAGATTGTGGTGAGGATGCATTCTATTCTGTCACGGTAACGCAGTGCGATTGTGGTGAAGACGCATTGTGCAAACATTTGTTTGCTATTCAGGTATGACCATGCCTATAGCGATTGATTGTATGTTGTTACAGAAGAAACCTATCTCATGACATTTTATTATTGTTATAGGACGCGTGTCCAGTCACTGTTTTTCCTACTAGGTTTTAGCTATACGAACTGCCTACCATAATTTATACGGAGAGAGAGAGGGAGAGAGAGGGTTTGAGCTTTTATACTGTATGTTTGTTCTTTTTGGTTTTGTTTTGTTTTGACTCCCTCTGACAACTCATGTATACATGGTGAGGTTCTTCTAATTGGGATACTTGGTTAATGTGTAGTTTTCTAAAGAGACAAACGCCTGTAGTGGTGTGCGTGAAGTGAAGGGGGGATATTGCTGTGAATCACGTGAAATATTTGATTGGGTTGTGTTACTTGTGTATTCTTCTTAAATTATTTAAGAGTGACGTGTGGTGTGCTTTATATTTAGACACGTCTCAGGAGGGAACTCCGTACACACCCTTAACCATTTGGTGTTTTGATTGAGAGAACTTTCATAAAGTATTACAGTTGTCTTTTAGAATTGTTATATAATGGAATTATTGTGAAATAAATAAATGTATTATTTTTTTGACACACCAGCTTCCATCTGCGTCCTTTAATTAGGGTGGCTTGTGTGCCACCGGGTAGTTCTTTTGACCTGACTATTTTATAATTATGGGTCTTTGATTTAAGTAGCATTGAGAATTTACCATAGACCCCCTTAGTGGTCACACAGGCATTCAAGATTAGGGCTGTGACTCTCTTGGGGACAAAAGATAAAAACAAAAACTTGATAGCTACCTAAAAATGTCTAATCTCATAAGCGATGGGACCACTGACTGAGCAGCAGTGGGAAGTAAAATGTCTTTAAAAGCTTTTTACATCTTAATGTACCCAGAATTGCCCTGACAGGCCCCTCCCACCACCACACTGTTATCCTGCCGTTACACCCCTGTGGAGTGTTGGAGTGGCCCTCTGGGTAGTGTACGGGCAGGCCCTCTATGTTACACATTGTGACAGTGCCTGCTAAGAATGAAAAGTAGATTAATTTTTTAAAATGGCCAATCTTCACTGCAATGCTGTGCCTCGCTGTCACAATACTAACTCGGTATTTGGTCGAACAGAATTGAAACAACTTCCAGCTGCATGTGATGGTGTTACATAGCAAACATGATTGACTGATGCCATTCTGAAGTTTTCATACATTAGTATTGCAGTGAAATCATTGTGACTAAAATAGCTTGCCATTTCCGTTTACCTTGTGTATATTAAATATTAGAAAAATTAGTTTTTCCCAATTGCTAAGACACTTAAAAGGATTCTCTCAAAATACCTTTATCAAATGTTTAATATTTAATGTTTTCTGTAGAACTTGACAAAAACAGTGTTCTCACGAGGGAAGGATTTCCAGATCCCCGCCTTTGCATAGGGGAGAGAAACTTCTGGAAATGTAAGGTTATGTGTTTTTTCGAACATAACAAGACTGTATGTTTCATATTCTGTTATTGTGGGATTTAGAAGAATTCCTGTTTTCTCTAGTCCTGAAACAGAATCCTTTATTCTTTTTCTCTCACCATGCTACCGACACAGCATCATCTTTAATGAGAGCAGAGTTACAAATACAGTGGCACGATCAGAGAAAAGTGTAATTTTATTGACAGTAGACAGAAGATGATATGTTATTTTCATTTGTCAAAACACGCCAGATAAAAAAATGAAGCAAACTATTTTCACATTTCAGGCAGCCTGGATGATTCAACTGAGTCAGAAAAACTAGACTTGGGATTAAGAGAATGTTGATGTAACCCTTTATAATTTTACGAATGAATTATAAAAAGGAATTAAATAAAGAGTTGTTAAAACTAACCAGAAAAGTGTAAGAAAAATGATAAAATCGGAAAAAAAGAAATGCATGTCAGTGTGATGATTGACATCTTAATGATTGTCCAATTGCGTGAGATTTATGTTGATGTCCCGCCCAACCACGTTATTTGCTGTATGGGGGAAGCCATTTTACTTATCTGCTCTACTTTGAGACGAGCAGCAGAATAACTTTGATTGTAAAAGTTAAGATCGTCAGAGATGATTGAAAAAGAGACATTTATATAATCTATGTTCTTTGGATTTGGTGAGTACACATTTTGAAATGTGTAAACTTTCATAAATGCAAATAATTGTGTACAGATTGAGAGAGAGTGAAATCGTATTTCTTTGTCAGCATGAAATGCTGATATGATCTGATGTTTAACGAGCAAAAATTAATGTAATGGTAAAAATATGTGTATATGAGTACGTAATGTTCATATTTTGTTGTTGATCATATTGAACGAGTGATTTTCCTTGTTGAAGTTGCATAATATTATTTAAGCTGTCGAATTAAGATGGAAGTGCAGCACAATATATATTCAACAGGATAACAAGTGCTACTATTTTCTGTTGTTAACCTAAACGCAGTGAATCTAATGTGTTATTGTGAACTAAATACTGCCTGTTACATATGCAGGTCGGGTTTTTTTGTACTACGTTGGAACTGCGTTCATTTCAGCGTGACGACCCAAGATGACGAGCCTTCCCAGCGAGATGAACATTGATCGATGCAAGATTTGAGTTTCAAACGAACCCCTGTGGAATTGGGTAGGAGAGTTCTGATTAGTGGTCGACCGATATACGTAGGTTTTTTGATGGCCGATGCCGATATCTTAGAGAGCAGGGTGGCCGATGGCCGATATATATATATATATATACAGGTCCTTCTCAAAAAATTAGCATATTGTGATAAAGTTAATTATTTTCCATAATGTAATGATAAAAATTAAACTTTCATATATTTTAGAATCATTGCACACCAACTGAAATATTTCAGGTCTTTTATTGTTTTAATACTGATGATTTTGGCATACAGCTCATGAAAACCCCAAATTCCTATCTAAAAAAATTAGCATATTTCATCCGACCAATAAAAGAAGTGTTTTTAATACAAAAAAAATGTCAACCTTCAAATAATTATGTTCAGTTATGCACTCAATACTTGGTCGGGAATCCTTTTGCAGAAATGACTGCTTCAATGCGGCGTGGCATGGAGGCAATCAGCCTGTGGCACTGCTGAGGTGTTATGGAGGCCCAGGATGCTTCGATAGCGGCCTTAAGCTCATCCAGAGTGTTGGGTCTTGCGTCTCTCAACTTTCTCTTCACAATATCCCACAGATTCTCTATGGGGTTCAGGTCAGGAGAGTTGGCAAGCCAATAGAGCACAGTAATACCATGGTCGGGAAACCATTTACCAGTGGTTTCGGCACTGTGAGCAGGTGCCAGGTCGTGCTGAAAAATGAAATCTTCATCTCCATAAAGCTTTTCAGCAGATGGAAGCATGAAGTGCTCCAAAATCTCCTGATAGCTAGCTGCATTGAGCCTGCCTTTGATAAAACACAGTGGACCAACACCAGCAGCAGCTGATTGTGGGTACTTGACACTGGACTTCAGGCATTTTGGCATTTCCTTCTCCCCAGTCTTCCTCCAGACTCTGGCACCTTGATATCCGAATGACATGCAAAATTTGCTTTCATCCGAAAAAAGTACTTTGGACCACTGAGCAACAGTCCAGTGCTGCTTCTCTGTACCCCAGGTCAGGCGCTTCTGCCGCTGTTTCTGGTTCAAAAGTGGCTTGACCTGGGGAATGCGGCACCTGTAGCCCATTTCCTGCACACGCCTGTGCACGGTGGCTCTGGATGTTTCTACTCCAGACTTAGATTTATATAAATCAATATTTAATAAATTTGATAAATTTAATACATATTTAAAAATCTTTAAAATAAACATGCTTAGGCCCTATACTAGATGGCAACGTCTTGAATCTGCAATCCTATTACAGAATTTTTCACAAATAAAGTAATTGTTTAAAAATATATGAATATGTGAATACAAAGGAAGTAAACACTGTAACAGGGCACTCAGTAATCTGGTAATTAATCAGTAATCACTGATAATCATATTTTTTCAAATAAAGACTTTTTTTTACTTTGACTTTTGACAAGGTAACGCTAATTTTACATACAGCACACATTGAAAAGGACGTGAAAAGGACATGAATATGACACAGTGGGCCACTGGATATAGCACAGCATATTTTAAAATGAAGGATTTAAAGTGATTCGATCGCGTCTCCTGTGAAGCTGATCTTCTGTTCACATTTACTCACTGCGCACGGACCGACCGTCACTCGCAGGAACACGTTTATGCAGGCTACAAATGCACACTTCACAAGATATCACAGCTGGATTCGATTAAATCTGCAAGGTTTGTGAAATTAAATGTTTATTAGATATTCAGAGATTTGTTTAAATTATGTAGAGCGCATTTGCTGAATGTTGACAGTAAATGAGAAAGTATTTTAGGCTGATTGTTTGCCTTTTCGGTTACAAAAAATATAAAAGCAAACGTATTACTTTTTCACATACAATTCACTTTCTTTGACCAGTTCTGTAGCCACCGGTTCTGTTTAACAAAATATTAGATCTGACTGACAGAGATCGTAAACTAACGAAGACGAAGAATGTGAGTGAGCGCTAGCCTGTGTTCTCTTCTCAGGTGCTGGTGTTCTCAGCGCCGCCCGTCAAAATAAAAGTCCGTAGCGCCGTCAAAATAAATGTCCCCCTTCCAACACATCGGCCAATCAGAAAAACTGATCGGCCGATGCCGATATTTTAAAAAAGCCAAATATCGGCTGTGTCGATATATCGTTCGACCACTAGTTCTGATTGCCTGCTAGTTTTTTAAACAGGACTGAGTTTCGTTTTTTGCAAGACTGCTCAGAGTATTTTATGTCCCTGCACAACCGATTTTTTTCGCTTTGGACTATAGCATCATTTTTCCATGGTTCTAAGGAACTTTGGATTCTCCGAACTGAAGCAGTGAACCGAGTCTTTTGAATCGGATCTTTTGAATCGGATTCTCTAACGAACTTGAACTGAACTTTTCGAATTCAACCCTTTTGAACTGATTAGTTCAAGTCTTTTGAACTGGTTCATTTAACTGTTTTCTTCTGAACTGTGTATGCATCTTGTTCAATTCTGATGAGTTAATTTTGCATGTGATTCAGTGAGCTGCCAAATTTACAATTGTGACCATTTGTAAATGTTTATGGGGTTGTATTTGATATTGATATTGAAAGTGTAGTAATGTAGGATATTATAGCCTAGAGGGTGCACCCAACTAATCGAACAAACAACTGAGTCAAGTGAAATTGTTAATTGATTGTGAATTGAATTGAATCCATATAACTGTGGTTTATTGAGCAAAATAACTCACAATTTGTTGATTAAGTTTAATTTCTAATAGTTCATTTAAATACAAAGATTTACTTTATCATTTAACCAGTGTTGTCTTCATTACACCTCCATAGTCGAACCTACTGGCCTATGGTTAATACTAGTAACAAGTGCAATATTATTTGACACGTGTGCTACATTGACATGAATTATTTTGAGATCTGTAGTTTTGACCAATTGTTCTGCATACACAAAATGACCACTATTAATTAATGAAATTAATTAGACATGTCTAATTGAATGATATGTAATCAATATCTTCTCAGCCACAAGGACACCTAATACTCAATATGTAAAAAGTAAAAATACTGTGTCTAAAGGGAACTCAAATGTGAACATCATTTCTCATTGATCTTTAATTGTTAGCAAGGTGTAGACAGACAGATGACGATCAGGAATAAAGTTCAAATGCAGGGTTCAATAAAAATCAAGCAGGTAATACAAACGAACAGTGTGTGAATGTGAGGAACCAAAATACACAAGTTGATGAACTAAATGTCAAACAGCTGTGATTATGATTAGTGTCCATGGAAACTGATGAGTGGTGGGAAACTCAAACAAAGGGACACATGTGACAAATAAAAAACTAACTACAAGTCCATGAAAACGAAACAAACAACAAACAACAAACAAAAAGTGTAACATAAATATTCTTAGTAAACTTTTTGAAATATTGTCATGACACTGGGCTATGCTCATAATGCTCCTAAAGTGCAATTATTTTAAACCATCTTCCATAATTTAATTAACCTCAGTATAATATTTTTTATATATTTAATATAATTTTTTCCCCTCAGAGAGGACTTTTATACAGTACTACAAACATACTACTGGATTACTATACTAAATCCCTACTACACTATACTGTATACAAAATCTCAAGACTGGCAGTGGCAGATGAAAAGGTTATAAAAGATAAAGTCCCAGGATATTCAAAGGGCTGTCATTTCTCTCAACAATGTAAGGCTATGTAAGGACACTGTGAGGAATACAGTATGACCCCAGATTATCTTGCTATCCAGATAATCTCTGCTTTGCTTTTATCATTTGTTCTAGAGGAGAACCTCATCTAAAACACAGGGTGTAGGGCATGGACCAGGTATTGTATTTCTAGGCACTGTATGCTGATTTATGGAGGCTAAAAAAAGTGTGTGTGTGTGTATATATATATATATATATATATATATATACATAGCTGATGAAAAATTGCTACAGTGTTAATAAATGTGTGATAGAATCTCTTTTTTTTTTTTAGCGTAAAGGGCATATGCTTTCAACACAGTAACATTCTAAAAGGGGTCATGTGACCAAAGCTGGCAGACCGGTAGGGGTTTGGTTAGCTCTTAGCACCACTTTTTTGTAATATTGCTTTAATTTTTCTATCAAACCTACTAAAATATTTGAACAGACAGACAATTAAAATAAAAACAACAATTGAGAGAATATTTAATTAATGCAAGAGGCATTATCATTATATATATATATATATATATATATATATATATATATATATATATATATATATAATTTTATTTTATTATTATTATTATTTATTATGTAGTTTTTTAAGGAAATAGCTAACATTGGTAACAACACACATGCAATTGGGATTACAAAATAACATTCTATTAAAAATATTCAAACCAGAAAACCTCTGCTCACTTTGTTTTTCATGAACTTGAAGCAATTGCAGCGGATGCTATTCAGTCAATCAAGCATTACCAAGTAAGCCTTAAATGGTTTATCAAATACATTCCCAGAAAGCCCAGTGTGTATTTGCTTCCTAATTAAGACGGTGTACCTGTGTAAACATTCAACAATAAAAGAAAGGACTTGTTACAAGACATGTAAATTAATAACCTGCATCCAGGCAAACAATTCACCATCAATTAATGTATGCCTCTAAATCAGGCACACCCATAAAATAATTACACAGAAGTTGTTTTGGAATTGTAAACATTAACCAGAATGTCAGAATTAAATAAAATTGATGGTTGTGTCCGATTACTTTTTGCATCTTCGCCAATGTGAAGGGATTATGTAAATGAGACACATTGTCTCGTAGCGAACGAGCGTCAATGCTTGAATATTAATTTGCCGTGCCTGACTGAGCTGATTGAGACAGCCTGAACCTCCTCACTCTTGTTAATTATACTGCTCTCCATTCAGCCAGCAGGCCTGATTCTGTGGCTCTCTTGGGCGAGGAAAAAAAGGAGATGTGTTTAGTTTGAAAGAGATTGACTACTTTCAAACAAATATAAAGTGGTGTGCGCAGGCCTTTGTCTCTGGAAAAGAAAGTAAATATATAAATACAGAAAGGGATAGAGCTTTTCTCTTCACTTCTGTAACACAAATGAAGGAGCAGATGAATAAGGTAGCTTGGATTCTGAGGGGGATTTGTGTTTCTCTCTGATGAGGTGAAGCTTTTGGTAATGTGCTGTAATTGAGAAACTTAACCCTAAGCAGTGGCTGGTTCAAAGGTTTTAATGTCTGAGGCTTAGTCAAAGTTTTCTAACAAATCTAATGCAATGGACAACGATCGATCAAACAGTAACTGGCTCCAAGAGAAGTTAAATCATCACTTGATGACTGCAGTACCAATGGTTTTCCTTTTTTCCAAGTCAGCGTGAACTTTACAGCGGATTTGATCATTTGACGATCAAGGCCTCTAAATGGTGTATGGGGACACACTGTGAATGTGTGTATGGGGTGAAAACATTGATTGTCTAGCTGGGTTTTGCACTTTGGGCAGTGCATCAATAATCAATGAGTGTTGGATCAGAGAGATGCCATCTTTTTGCCAAAGGACCCTGTCATTAGTTGTCTGCTACGTGCCTGTAACAACCCCAGCCCTCCTTTCATCTCTGACGTCCTCTCTCTCTCGATGTTTCAGTCTGCCCCGCCATTTAGAGATCTATATAAGCTTCCCTTTCATGTTCTTTGTCCGCTCACCCAGTACCTTTTACGTGTCACCAATAGTCAAGTTCAGGCTTTTTTTGCAAAAGCCATTACTGTTGCTTGGAAGCTGTGCATGTGTCAAAAGACCAAAGACTCTACCAAAAAAACGTAAGGCTTAACCAGTGTGCATAGGAAATGGTTCGGCACTAGAAATTAATCAATCCACGGCCCACTTGCATAACCACTGTTGCGCTCTTGCTGATATCCTTATTTAATTAATGTCTTGTATTGGTGGTATGATACTAAAAGAAACATGCAACAGTTTAGGTTCATCCCATTACCATTATCATCATCATCACCATCACAATTAACCATTTCCACTTAAGAGAATGAACAGCTGCTTCCCCGACCATCTCGCCACAGCGCAGCCACTCAGTGCTCAGGAATGGCACTCGTGGGACAGAAAGTTGGTGCAGTCGGCCATATGCCGAGTTTTAAAAGCTCTCTCTCCCTTCACTTTACTCTTAGGACAGGAAACACAGCTTGCAGCTCATCAAGGAACACATGTCTTCAGACACATATACGCACTGCTTTCACTTCCTTCTCAATGGCCATCTGAAACACTTAGCAGCTTTTACAGCCATTCACTGCATCTGCAGGCCCCAGTCCTCATTAAGACATGGCATGAGCCCAGGTTTAAATGAAAATGTTGAGTCATCTGCAGAATCAGACAGGGATAGGACATAAGCACCTAAGTTGCAGCCTCTGTCAATATCAATAACAGAATTTAAATAGAATCCCTAACCACATACTCTAGGTGTGTGTGCCTGTATGAATATTAAATCTTTCCCTGCCATTGACAGAAATTTCCGTCATTTGTAAAAAAAAAAACGCTTCTCCACCATTGACAAAATTTTCTGTGTTTTCACTGTTATACGGTATGGGGCGCTATGACACATCTTTTGAAAGGTTATTACTACTCCTGATCAAAACACATGCAAAGAAGATGCATAAACAAGTGATAATATATGTAATCATATTCTTATGTAAACTAATGCGATCATCAACATTTAACAGCATATAAATCAAAATATTACTGGATGAAATATCGACCCAGGACGTGGTATAGGACTGTGCAAGCTTTGGGGTGTTGATGGACTTGATCTACTCCGTCTATGTTTTGATAATGGTTGTAAATCTGATCCAGATGTAGTCTTTGATAAAAATGTAATTCTCAGCTTTTTGCTCAAAATGTTGCTTTTTAAAAATAAAACTTACCCACATTCAAGTGTTGATTTAAAAAAAAAAAAAAAGAATGCACAAAGCTTGAATAAAACTTTTTTTTTTTGTTTAAAAACTGTCTGTTCTTTCTTTTGATATATTGCATTTTCAGATTATTATACAACAAGATATTCTGGGGGCCATGACATTTTTGTGAAAATGGTCAAAAACGATGGAGGTGGCTGGCAACTTTTTAAAATGCTGGCTGGAAAATATTTAAAAGGACAGTATGCAGTATCAAGGGTCAGTATACAAGTTAGTCTTAAGTCAACAAAATCTGAGATATTTCTACCACAGAAAAAAATTATTTGTGGTTACATTATGGCATTTGAAAACTGTGTAGGTAGCCAGAAGTCTAGTGTGACAGAATAGTTTACTAAACATGTTTGTTTAAAGTTATATCACACATTTCAACTTTGTTGTTGTGACAACATAATGCCTTTAAACACAGAATATCTGCGCATGTGAAAGCTAAGGATGTGTTTTCCAGGCCGTTGCCTTGAGTCAGCAGAAGAACATAATCATGTCTCCATTCTGTGGTATACATGCTTTCAAAATGTTCAGTGGCAAACACAAATTAGAAATGCTTTTACCTGACACCAGGTAGATGACAACATGCCTCTGTATATCTGCTAGCAACAGGAATTACATCAGTGACAAATAACTAGATGTTCATCCACCTAGCAACAGGAATTACCTAGGACATGGCATCACACAAATGACAATCTTTACAATATTATAAAACGCGTATGTTTTTGATGGAACAATTTATATATGTGCTCAGCATTTAAACCATGAATGCTGCCCCTGTTCACTTTCATTTCCCATTAAGTATCCAAAGTGTCCCATTTATGCAGGTGTTGTGATACTGAACAAAAGAAAAAAAAAAGAAAGTAATAACTCATTTGGATATATCTTTAACTCTATTATCGTTCAAAGTCATGTTACAAGCCATGTTTCCATCCTCTTGTCAACCGAATTATCTGAAGTTCGGTAAAAAAACTCATGCAAATAAAGCTGGTGAAAGTGTGTTTCCATCCAACGGCTTTAAAGCGAATAAAAACCTGTACGTAATGACGTCACATGCTGTTTTGCGATCAAATTGGTATATCGAATTGATTTGAGACATTTTAAGGTGTTTCCATTCATTTTCGCACTGAATCGAACAACATTCAAGCAAACTTTTGCGAACAAAGTTTTGCTAGACAAAAAGGAGCCAAATAGTGCTTATGTGCATATGTAAGGGAAAATGTATAGGCGGTTGTTAGCCTGAAGGGGTTGTATTCGCTAACAACCGCCTCGCTATACATTATCCTGCTTATTACATGGCTACCTACCAAATAAATCAATAATTTGACACAAAATATTAACTTAAAAAGGAGTTTATTGATTTAAAACGAGTAGTGCTTCTGCTAAAGAAAATAGTCTGTTCCGTCTCTGAACTGCGTCCATGGCAACGGTGTGTTATACTTAGCAGCTCCGCAGTCTGTTAACAAGAAATAACACACCGCATTCTACATTAGAATTCAACCAAGCCACGTAATAACAAGCAAACCTAACATAAGAAAGCAACGACTCTATAAACACATTGCTATGATGATGCAGATGCACGTAAATGCCCGACGACAACGGAGGCAGCCTGTGGTCTGGGAACGACAGCGCTCCATCAGTTCTGGGAGATCGTGGTTCAGAGACACTTCACGGAAACCCTTTGGTTGAAGCATTTTTTTGCTTTGTCCACTTACATCTGTCTTTGTTGACATCCGCCATGTGTGCGCAAACAGAGCGGGAATACTGGCCGGAAATGAACTCGTCTTCTTCTATAGCCATGTTTCCATCCTCTTGTCAACCGAATTATCTGAAGTTCGGTAAAAAAACTCATGCGAATAAAGCTGGTGAAAGTGTGTTTCCATCCAACGGCTTTAAAGCGAATAAAAACCTGTACGTAATGACGTCACATGCTGTTTTGCGATCAAATTGGTATATCGAATTGATTTGAGACATTTTAAGGTGTTTCCATTCATTTTCGCACTGAATCGAACACCATTCAAGCAAACTTTTGCGAACAAAGTTTTGCTAGACAAAACGGAGCCAAATAGTGCTTATGTGCCAGCTGATAGCGACATATGTAAGGGAAAATGTATATGCCAGGCGGTTGTTAGCCTGAAGGGGTTGTATTTGCTAACAACCGCCTCGCTATACATTATCCTGCTTATTACATGGCTACCTACCAAATAAATCAATAATTTGACACAAAATATTAACTTAAAAAGGAGTTTATTGATTTAAAACGAGTAGTGCTTCTGCTAAAGAAAATAGTCTGTTCCGTCTTTGAACTGCGTCCATGGCAACGGTGTGTTATACTTAGCAGCTCCGCAGTCTGTTAACAAGAAATAACACACCACATTCTACATTAGAATTCAACCAAGCCACGTAATAACAAGCAAACCTAACATAAGAAAGCAACGACTCTATAAACACATTGCTATGATGATGCAGATGCACGTAAATGCCCGACGACAACGGAGGCAGCCTGTGGTGTGGGAATGACAGCGCTCCATCAGTTCTGGGAGATCGTGGTTCAGAGACACTTCACGGAAACCCTTTGGTTGAAGCATTTTTTTGCTTTGTCCACTTACATCTGTCTTTGTTGACATCCGCCATGTGTGCGCAAACAGAGCGGGAATACTGGCCGGAAATGAACTCGTCTTCTTCAATGTTTTGTGGCGTGTTGCAACCATAAAAGGGCCTAAAACTTAATCGCAATTCATTATTTATTCGGCAAATAACGTTTCCATCAGCTTTTATCGCATTTGCCGTATATCGATCAAGATAAAATCCGATGAGACCGAACGTATTTCATTTGAGTCGATATTCATGAAATTTAATCGCATTTTACTGTTTCCATAAGGCACTTTTCATTCGATATCACTTAATTTGGATAAAAAGGTGTGGATGGAAACATGGCTACTGATTATTTTTGCTTGGAATATGCACCCTACTTGTGCAACCATATTTCATTTTTAATCTGATGTATGCAATGAAATTAGGAGAAACATAGCCTGAATGAGTAAAGAGGGAAGAATTTTGAGAGAGAAGATCTCTCTGAAGTTCCTGTTCCCTCTCTTGCTCTCTTTCCTCTCTCTTCTCCATCTCCCAGTTGAGTGTAGGGCAATCCTCAGAGTATTAAACAAACATTACCAGAGAATGGACTTCAGAAGTTGAGAGGTTGATAGCAGAGGTGATAGAGGAAATGGAGAGAGAGCAGAATGACAAGTAGGCAGGAGTCAGACTGGCAAAAGAATGTAATTCTAAGCCAATTTTGGAGAGAAGATGTTATAAATATCCTTCTCGCTTGTCTCTCGGAGCTGTTCTCTGATTGGCGAAAAAATGGAATCAGATATTCAGAAAAGCAATTTTTCTCAGACAATTACCCATGGATTGGATAAGTCCTGCTGAATGGAATGACACATGATTGTCCACTTCTCAAACACAGTAGTGGGAGAACAACTTGTATTCATTCTTTACAAGAATCAGTACCCACCACTATCATTTCATATTGTATATATACAGTACAGATATCAACAGTAGCCTACTGTTCAAACTCTTAGGGCACTAGAAAAAAAAAGGAAAAAAACTAGAAAAACAGTACAAAAAAAAGCTAATCACATACACTACTTTTTCTACACTACTGCAATAGTTGGAAATTGGGGTAGGCACTGCTGCAGTAATTATACCACATCTTACAATTTGCATATACACATGTATATATTTTTTTCTTATGCACAATATTCGTCCTAAGGAAGGACGAAACACTGGAAGAACCACACAGAGGAGAATGAGACGGGCTGGAGATATCAGGTAGATCATTGCTAAGGTAAGTAGTTCTCATCATACAAACGAGACCAGACAATGAAAAGTGGCGGAGTGTGAGTCTTTATAGTGGCAGTGATGAGAGTGATGATGAGGTGCAGGTGTGTGTGATTAGAACTCAGGTGAGGGAGTGTGCTGTGATTGGCTGGTGTGAGAGCCTGGCAGATTTGTAACAGATATCTTATGAGATTGAGGAATATGTTTGGGTTCCTTCATCAAGGGAGCTCAGCTATTGCCTGTGTTTACTAAATTCCACCCCTAGTGCACTACATGTATTTTAATGAGATATTGATTTCATGGGCCAGATGTGCTTGTGTAGAAATTTAGATGTAACTTTTAAACTATAAAAATACTATAGTAAGTATATTTATGATTGAAAAAAACAAACAAATTCTGCTTAGTCATGGTCTGGGGTTGAGTATATGGACAACGTTGATGGATTACTAAATGTTGTGTAATGAAAACAGATTTTGATTCAGTATGCTGTAACTTCTGGGTCATGACTGATGACTCCACACTTATTCTACTTCTCTTTACACTAAAACTTTTTTTTTTTTTTGCACAATGCATGAATAGACATATTTTTACTCTCTCCTTCAAAGAAGTGTCCGTTGTCAGCTGGTAGGGAAGCATAATCATCAGAAGTGACTTTCAAACTTTTACTCCAAATCACTACATTTCAGGTTTCACAGAAATGGATGGGGGTATATTATTAAACAATTGCTTAATACTTAATTAAAAGGCTTATTATGTAGATCAAGGAATTATAGGTACAATATAAAGGCAAGATAAGAGAGCAGAAGTTCTAAAACCACTCCGAGAAATACTTTATGCTCACTTAGTTATTCATAAGGGCAGTTAGGATATGAGAAAGTACATATTTTGTTTCTGTCAAGTGCGTGCTATTCATTGGCAAGGTTCTTAAATGTTCTGGCACTGAGAGAGATCTTAGCCCCATGTTTACTGATGGGAGATGATGTGCCCTTTTGGCCAACACTGTCAGCACCCAGCCAATCCAACTGCAGTCAGGCAGGTGACATTTCAGCAACCCTATTTGACTCTCAGATGCTTACCTATGGCAAATAATGAAAGGAGAGCAGCTCCTGAAATATTAGAATGACCTGGTAGAAAGATCTGAACCTGTCAAAGCGCTTCTATGTAGACGGCAGGAGGGATTCAGACGAGTGCCTGCTTCTTTGAAGGCTCCAGCCACACTCATCACCTGCTGGTAGAGCCAATGATATCAGATAGAGAGGCTCTTCAAGAGCCCATCAAGCCTGGAAAGTTATCTACAATCTGAAATGAAGACAAACAGACCAAACAAAAAATAAAATTCAAGCAAAACAAGACTCATACATTTCTCAGTGATGAAAGCATCTGGTTGCAAAACTGGTATGAAGTTTAATGTCGCTTCATATGCTAACAGCTAAAGTCCATTATCAGTGTGTTATCTGTCTATCTTTCCATTCTTACCTTGTCTGACCCTTATCATTCGCTGAATTACATATTTTACCTTAATTTCTGTGCTTCTGCAGGATATATATAAAATCAAAGACATGTTTTTATAAGTTTATTGGGATGTTTTCTCAAGATTCGTGTTAAATGACTTCTTATTTTGTCTCCAAAGCCGTCACTGAGGTTTTTGCTATACAGCATGCCTAAACTCATCCCCATCTACGAGATTGATATTGATGAGTTTCTTATTTTGCATTTATTGATCTTAGTGTTAATGAGGTTCAAGTATCTAAAGAAGAAAGGTGATGAGGTTTGTCTAAACTATGTTTTGATTTGACCTGTTGGATACAGTGAGGTCAATAATACCTGGAAAAGTCCCATGCATCACAATAGCATTCATGCATCGCTGCACTGACCGATCGGCATCTGACTTAAAGCAGTGCAAGCCGTTTAGAAATGTTGTCCGACTTGAGACAGCGCCGACGCCACGTCAATGTGATGGCATCATCATGGCATCATCACCTTGAGAGCGATTCGAGAGCAGAAGGCTGACTCAGCCGGCGCAGCTTCTCAAGAGCGGCTGCAAGAGCTCTTATGACAAAACAGCTGTTCCACGATTGGCCGGATTCACCGCATGACAACATTCTTGTGTGTTTCTTGTTTATACTGACACCTACATAATGTAGATGCCAGTAAATCACCTACTATAACATAATAAAATATTATACAGGAGAAAGAATAAGTATAGTTACAGAAATCAACAGCATGGGCTAATGGGCTATGCTAAGACCAACCCTTGACCTCTTGCTGGAACATCTTCCAGGACTCGAGTCATGTGACTTAATGGTCTATTACAGATAAATGTTTGAATTATTTCTCCCACTGTTACAAGATCAGTGAGATCTGCGTATCCAATCCCTCTGCACTGCTCCTCAGCTCCTCCCATACGTTCCTAATCCCCAGAATTCTGATCACCTCCACATGCGCAGGAGATCCCCCAGAAATACTGGCAAATTTCCCTTCAACTTCTGAAATTATGAAACGACTCGGTTACTAACGTAACCTCGGTTCCCTGAGAGGAGGGAACGAGTATTGCGTAAGTAGCTTACGCTATGGGAAAACTCCTTTTCTCGAGAATATTGAAGTCTTTATGTAAAACGCATTGCAGCTGCACAGCTGACAGCAATGAACGAAGGCAGCTCGGTCATTGGCTGTGCTGCGGCAACTTGCTCGAACCAATGACGGGGCGACTCTGAATGCGCGACCAATGAGCGCGCTTCGCGCCCGCGCGCGTCAGAGCCCGCCAAGATGGGCGTGGCCAAGAGCTATATATTGGGCGCCCCGTCATGAGAGTTCTTTAGGTTAAAACGACTGAAGCGAACTAACCAAGCACAAGCACGGCAGCTTACGCAATACTCGTTCCCTCCTCTCAGGGAACCGGGGTTACGTTAGTAACCGAGTCGTTCCCTTTCGAGAGGTCTCTCCTATTGCGTAAGTAGCTTACGCTATGGGAACACCATGCAAAACGCCGTGCGTGCTGAACTTCGCCTTATGATAGCCAGAGGCAGGTGCCTGAGCTAAAAAAGCAAAGTTATCATCCAACTAGCCGGCAGAGGCGAGCTTTATATGTGGGAAAGAATACAGAGCGGCTAGAAGGCGCTCAGTGTGACACAAGCACATACATAATCTAGATACGAACTCGTAGTTCAACTAGCATCATGCTGATAGTACATTGGAATGCAGTGTCGGGACCTGTAGGTTGTAGAACCTGATAAATGTGGACGGTGAGGCCCAGCCTGCCGCCGCACAAATATCCTCGATCGGTATCCCGCTCGACCATGCCCAGGAAGAAGCCACACTCCTGGTGGAGTGTGCTTTGACTCCCCAGGGGCATTGAAGTCCCTTAGCTTCATAAGCCAGCGCTATAGCTTCAACTATCCAGTGAGAGATTCTCTGCTTTGAAACGGCGGAACCTTTCGTACGGCCGCCAAAGCATACAAACAGTTGTTCTGTCTGTCTGAATAGGGCAGAACTCTCCAAATACACTCTGAGAGCCCTAACGGGGCAGAGTAGATTAGCGTCGTGTTCGTCTGCTGGGGACGATAGCGCAGTTAGGGAGATAACCTGTGCTCTGAAGGGAGTGGTGAGCACTTTAGGAATATACCCATGTTTCGGTCTAAGGATGACCCTGCAGTCGTTAGGTCCGAATTCTAGGCAGGCAGCGCTTGTCGAAAGCGCGTGCAGGTCGCCCACTCTCTTGACCGAGGCGAGTGCCAGCAAGAGCGCAGTCTTGAGCGAGAGCTGTTTAAGGTGCACGGTTCGGAGTGGTTCGAACGGAGGCCCTTTAAGAGCGTCTAGGACAGTAGCTAGGTCCCAGATCGGCACTGAGGGGGGGCGTGAAGGGTTCATCCTCCTAGCGCCCCTTAGGAAACGAATAATTAGGTCGTTTCTTCCCAATGGACGTTCCATTACAGGAACATTACTTCCAGAGTGGGGCTATCAGCAGCACTGCGTTTTTCTCCTCTCTGACCCGACTGATGACCTGCGGTAGCATCGCGATCGGGGGAAAGGCATATAAGGGACGGCTCGGCCAGCTCTGGGCGAGCGCATCCATGCTTTTCGTGAAGAAAAGAGGGCAGTGCGCGTTCTCCTTGGAGGCGAAGAGGTCGATCTCCGCTTTGCCAAAGGTTTTCCATAACCAGTGAATCGTCAGCGGGTTGAGAGCCCATTCTCCTGGGAGAATTTTGTCTCTGGATAGCATGTCCGACCCCTGGTTCAGGGCACCTGGCACATGCGCTGCTCTCAGCGAGCGCAAGTTGTGCTGGGACCATAAAATGAGTCTCCTGGCCATTGAATGCATGGAGCTCGACCTGAGTCCACCCTGGCGATTTATGTACGATACTACCGTCATGTTGTCCGTTAGGACCAAGACGTGTTCGTTTCTCAGCTGTGGGAGCAGGGCTCTGAGAGCCAAAGCGACCGCTTTCATTTCCAGACAGTTTATGTGTAGGCGCTTCTCCGGGTTTGACCAAAAGCCGGAGACAGGCCTGCCCTCGTAAAGGGCCCCCCAACCTATTTTGGAGGCATTCGTTATCATCTTTCTCCTTGTGTTCACACCCAGACTCACGCCTGACTGGTACCAGTCGGCGGCTTTCCAGTGCGTCAGGGCTTTTATACAGCCGTGGTTCGCTCTGATTAAAAGGTGGCCCGAACGCCACGCGTGAGTAGGGACGCGGCTCTTGAGCCAGCGTTGGAGAGGGCGCATATGCAACAATCCTAGCTGGAGTACGGCCGATGCTGAGGCCATGAGACCGAGCATCCTCTGAAACCGCTTGACGGGGGCGAGCGCGCCCGCCCTGAATGATGTTGCAAGGCGCCGGATGGTGAGCGCGCGCTCTGATGAGAGACGCGCTGTCATTTGCATCGAGTCTAGAACTATTCCCAGGAAAGAAATCCTCTGGCTGGGAGATAGTATGCTTTTTGCAAAATTGATTCTTAGACCCAGGCATTCTAAATGGCTGATAATCCAAGATCTGTGTGTTATTAACTGACTCTCTGATTGTGCTAGAATCAGCCAATCGTCGAGATAATTCAGTATTCGCACTCCCCTTCGCCTTAGGGGGGAAAGTGCTGCATCCATACATTTCGTGAATGTACGGGGAGCCAGGGACAGGCCGAACGGAAGTACTGTGTACTGGTACGACTGTCCCTCGAAAGCGAATCTCAGAAACGGCCTGTGATGAGGCGCTATTGGAATGTGAAAGTAAGCATCTTTCAGATCCACTGAGAGAAACCAATCTCCTGGGCGTACTTGCGCGAGGATATGCTTGGTTGTTAACATTCTGAACGAGCGAATCATTAGTGCTTTGTTCAGGTGTCTGAGATCTAGGATGGGGCGGAGACCGCCATCCTTTTTCGGGACGAGAAAATAGCGGCTGTAAAAACCTGCCTCGCTCAGAGAGGGGGGAACAGTTTCCACAGCGCCCTTTTCTATTAGTTTGCGCACCTCGGTGCGTAGAACATGTGAGCACTCTTTTCTCACTTTCGTCTCGACCACAGTCGTAAAACGTGGTGGTCTGCGAGCGAACTGGAGCGAGTATCCGTGCTTTACTATATTCAATACCCATTTCGGCATATCTGGAATATTTTCCCATGCCGCTGCGTGTACAGATATGGGCTCAATACAGGCTAGGGGCGGGCCGCTGTGACGCAGGGACCCGGCCAGCGAATCGCCTGAGCTCATAGCTCTCAGAGGCGCGGGCGCGCGCTGAGCAGCTGAGTGAATGGGCGCGTGTGTGATTACAGCAGCGCGCGCTGTGTCTGTAAAACTCGCAGCCTGGGCTGGGGTTGTGTTTGACACTGTAAGGACAGTGTTTATAAGTGGGGGTCCATAAACAGTGGTAGGCACACGCGTCACTTTTATAATGTTTCCCGCTTTTACTGGGGATGAATTTATAACTGTGTGAACAGTGCTTGTGTGTAGTGGTGCGTACATGACCGTAGGCACGTGATCTACATTCATGGGGTGCGCAGCTTGAGCTGGGAATGAATTTGGCACTGTTTTGACAGTATCTGGGAATGCACACTTTGTGGACATGTGAACCCTTAGTGACACAGACAGAAAAAGACTCTTTTTGTGTTTTCTGTGCGTCGCCGTAAAAACGGCGTTTGTTTGCAGGTGAGCGAGCTCTGTGACTGGCCCATTGACTGCTGTATGAACATATCCAGCCGCCTGTAAGGGGACTGGGTAATGCTTGAGCTTTTGCAGAGAGAGTGGTCCGGCTTTTGCGAGACACGCACTCTCTCTTTTCATTCTTGTGGCTAGGACGGCTTTCGAGGCTCGGGGTTCAGCACAATCTTGGGCCGAGGACCCCGTTGCTCAGAAGGCGGCTTGCGGTTGTGAGAGCGCGAGCGGCGTCGAGCGTCAGCCTGAGGCGCGGGCTGAGAGGCGGTGGGGGCTGTTCTAGCCCGCTGCGGCTGCGGCGGCCTCTGTCTGCTCTGCGATGAGCTGGAGCGCTTGGGCAGGAAATGCCGCATAGCTTGTGAAGCATTCTGGGCCTCAGTGAAGCGTTCGGCGAAACCCTTAACCGCCGGTCCAAACAGCCCGCTGGTGGAGATAGGCGCGTCGAGAAATGGCGCCTTATCCGCGTCCTTCATCTCAGTCAGAGTCAACCACAGATGGCGCTCGAGAACAGTCAAATTAGCCATGGCACGGCCGATAGACTGGGCGGTGGCCTTCGTGGCTCGCAGGGCTATGTCAGTCGCGCTGCGTAGGTCCTTAAAGGCTTCGGGTTCGGGGCCAGACTCGTCCATAGAGCGGAGAAGCTTGGCTTGGAACACTTGAAGTACCGCCATAGAGTGAAGCGCTGATGCAGCTTGGCCGGCGGCGGCGTAGGCGCGACCGGCGAGAGCTGAAGTAGTGCGGCAGGGCTTCGAGGGGTGGGAAGCTTTGGCTTTCCATCCGGTGGTGGAGGGCGGGCAGAGATGATTGGCCACGGCCTCCTCGAGGGGCGGTGTTCCCTCGTAGCCTCTTTCCTTCGCGCCGTCCACAGAGGAGAGCGAGGAAGAAAAAGAAGGCTTTAGGCGCGCAGAGTGTGGGGCTTTCCACGATTTGGTGAGTTCGTCGTGAACTTCCGGGAAGAAGGGAGAAGGCCTTTGCCGAGGGGCCTGCTGGCGCCCCTGCAGAAACCACTCATCCAGTCGGCTCCGGGTTGGTTCTTCGGGAGAAGACCAATCGAGCCCGAGGTCTTCCACGGCCTTAGAGAGAACACGGATAATCTCGCTATCCATGGTGGAGCCCCCGCTCGCGCTAGCTAGCGTCGACGGGGCGGGGTCGAGAGTGGAGCCCGGCCAGTCGTCCGATGCAGCGTCGATTGACAAGCTGTCATCCATTCCCCCGTCGTCCTCGGACGCGCCGAAAGTCACAAGGCCCACCGCTCTGCTAGAGGGGTGTGGGTCCGGCTGGGTGAACTGAACCGGCGGTGGGGAAGGCAAGAGCGGCGGTGAAGCACGCGGAGACTGGCTCGGCGTGACGTCACTGAGCTCAGGTTCGGGAAGCCTCTGTGAGCGGCGCTTTTTCTTAGTGCGTGGCTCGAACAGAGGGATGGCGGCGATGGGCTCGCTCACGGCGAAAGCGGCGAGGCGAGCCCGCAGTGCGGAGAGACCCAGGTCGTCACATTCGGGGCATCCGCCCTTGGTCAAAGCAGCTTCTGCGTGGTCCCGGCCCAGGCAGCGAGCGCAGATGATGTGACGATCCCCGTCCGGGAGAAGGTCTCTGCACGACGCGCAGGAAGGCATTTGAAACAACGCCTTGGAAAATTTGCTCTTTTACAAGTGTCGCAGAGCGAACAGATGTAAATACTTGCGTGAGCAGTACGCCGGATGGCTCAGTAGGATCGCGTTAGAAGGCGGCTGCAGGTGCCGACGTCCTCGTAGCAAATCCCGCTGGTATGCTTTTCGACGGCGAAGCTTCAATAATCCGGAGGATCCAGCGAAGAAGGTGTTCGCTGAAGGAGATTAAATCTAAAGAACTCTCATGACGGGGCGCCCAATATATAGCTCTTGGCCACGCCCATCTTGGCGGGCTCTGACGCGCGCGGGCGCGAAGCGCGCTCATTGGTCGCGCATTCAGAGTCGCCCCGTCATTGGTTCGAGCAAGTTGCCGCAGCACAGCCAATGACCGAGCTGCCTTCGTTCATTGCTGTCAGCTGTGCAGCTGCAATGCGTTTTACATAAAGACTTCAATATTCTCGAGAGTTACTTACGCAATAGGAGAGACCTCTCGAAAGGGAACTTAGTTTTCTGGGTCACCATCAGAACAAAAAAATCACAAAACACCTTTTAATCTAACTTGCAACCAATCTCTAATCAGTGCTGCAACTGGGAGAAGCAACAAAGAAAAATAAGAAACATCTTAGTTAAGTTGAAATCAAAGCCATTTTCTGAAATGGGGATTGGATTCCTATAATAAAAATGGAACTGAAAGTTTAGCCAGCAATATTAAGAACTTATCACTTCTCTAAAGTCTAATTTCCCTGCCAGAAAAAAGAGGCTTAATATCAGTGAAAACTAGACAACTTTGAGCTGAACTGAAAACCAGAGCCCCAGCTTCAGTAGAGAGAAGCAGCCACCATCACTACTGTTCGTCCAGGGCAGCAGCTAGCAGCAATTAGCAACACAACAATACCCTCTATCATTGTAGTTCCTAGCACCGGTCGCCAGTTTTATTCCAACTCCAGGATGTATAAAATATTTTTGTTTTTTGAAGATGTAATAGCAAGATGTAAATTGACAGAACCACTCACGAGCCTGTTTTGGGACTCTAATGAGCAGCAGCAGCATTCACCCGTGACTCTTGTAGAACAGAGCAAACAGCATGCGCTCTCATGCCTTCCCTGCAACTCGTTCTGTTTAAAGAATTATTAAAAGGGATATGGTATCAGAATGCCAAGCCTGTTAAAATATTATATCTGTAAAAAACATAGTTATACATATAACTATATGTTTTAACATAGTTGAGAAGGGTAAGGAAAAGTAAGAGAGAAGACAGTGAATACTTCTCACTAAACAAGCATTTATCATTCCTATCATGTTTATGCTCTGCAGTGCTTGGTTTAGCCTCATAGGGCAACTCCACAAGCCGCCAATGTCTGTTCACTGACCATTTGATTCATACAGATCGAGGTGTAAAGAGTACCTGAAAACCATACTTAAGTAAAACTACAGAACCCAGACAGCAACATAGTGTCGGCCCTGATCCGGCTCATATCTGGGCCATGTGGAATCCACATGTACCAGATGTGGGCCGGATCTGGGCCGACAATATGTTGCTGTCTGGGAAACCTGAGAACAAATTTATCCATTACAAGTTACAAGTCACCAATATCAATTCTGCTTGAGTAAAAGTCTTAGACCTGGTTTCACAGACAGGGCTTTGATTAAACCAGGATTAGGCCTTAGTTCAATTAGGGCATTTAAGTAATTTTTTTAAATGTGCCTTAAAAAAAAACTACTGGTGTGCATCTTGAGACAAAAAAACTAAACAATGGCACTGACATATTTTAAGATATGTCAGTGCTTTCGATTAAGACAGCTCAAACATGCATTTTAGTCTGGGACCAGGCTTGAAATATGAAAATTAGCCCATGATTTACCCAGCCTGAAGCCATCCTATGAGTATATGACATTCTTCTTTCAGACGAATACAATCAGAGTTATTTTACAAAAATGTCCTGGCTCTTCCAATCTTGATAATAAGAGTGAATGGCTGTTTGACTTTGGAAGTCTATTAAAGTGCATCTATTCATGATTAAAGTGCTCGACACGGATCTGCGTGGGTTAATAAAGGTCTTCTGAAGTGAAGCGATGCTTTCGTGTAAGAAAAATATCCATATTTAAAACTTTATTGACTAAAATAAATAGCTTCCGGGAGATGGCCGTACCGGCAGATTTATGCCAAAATAGTAATCATTGAACTTGACGCACAACGTAACTGTCAGGAACCAGTCAGACACAACACTCTTCACCACACAACGATCACTCTCCCCAGAATACTATTCACCTGCACCTGTTCACAATCAGTAAGCCTCATCAACCACTGCATAAAAACACTCACAACAGCCTCAGTCATTGTAAAGCCTCCAACAGGAACAGACCATTACCCATGTCGCACGAAGTCTCTTATGCTGCCAACACCCGTCAAGTAACGTATACTCACCTGTTGATTACTAACCTCTGTGTCCTTGTTCCGATGTTCCCAGAATCCTCGCCTGAATCCGTGTATCCTGAGACCCTGTATTCCTCCTGAGTTCGACTTGCTCGTGGCTGCATCTATAAGAGAAAAGACAAGTATCACCGAACTGTGTTTGTTTGACATTGGATAAACTGAAGAGGATCTATTCACTTGGTATCCGTCCCGCACCGTAATCTTCACCGAATTCACCCTTGAACTTCGAAAGACTCACCGTTGCACTTTAGTCACATTAATAAAGCTTTGTGTTGATTCACTTACCTCTGTCTATGTCCCTATATCCTGACAGAAGGCTTGACCGTACACCGCAATGAATCCTGCACAACCCGAAGGCGGCGCTTCCGCAAATCCCACTTCCTCTCTGGTTTATGCCGCCAACTCCGCCTCCCGACCAGCGCCCTTCTCAGGCCGGGCGGAGGATTGCAACGGGTTCTTGCTGCAATGCTCGCTCGCCCTTGAACAACAGCCTCAATTATATCCAACAGAAAGAACAAAAATCTCCTTTATTATCCAGCAGTTATCCGGATCAGCATTAAGGTGGGCTGAGACGTTATGGTTCCAAGGGACTTTGGTCACATCCTCATTGCAGGGCTTCATAACTAATTTCAAAGAAGTGTTTGGGTGTCCGGCAGGAGATTCATCTGTCAGCGAGCAGCTGTTACGGTTGCGTCAGGGTAAAAGATCCGTTTCCACTTACTCTCTGGAATTCCGAACTCTAGCATCAGCAAGTGGGTGGGACGAAAAGGCTCTCCTTGCTGTTTTTCGAAGGGGATTGAACCCCACGCTTCGTCTCCAGCTTGCCATTTACGATGATACTCTAGGACTTGAAAAATGTATGCAGCAGACTCTCCGAGTGCATCAATGATCCCAGAACTGTTATCTAGACATTCAGCAACCAGCCCCGTACCTCATCAGGTTCCACCTGAATTCTACTCAGAACCGATGTCGGAAAGGATGCAAGTAGAAACCCATCGACTGTCTCAAGCTGAGCGCAATCGCCGCCGAGAATTAAGATTATGCTTATATTGTGGGATCGAGGGCCATTTCCTCAGTACATGCCCAACAGACCCTCCTCGTCTACTTGTAAGTGCAGTCCTTAACCACCATTTAGTATCAACCCCATTAACAATATCAGTAACCCTGAAATCTCAGAATTTCCGCATTTCAGTCGCGGCCATCGTTGACTCCGGTTCGGCAGGCGATTTCATATCAGAAAGTCTCTGCAAGAAACTCAAGCTTCAGAGATCCAAAACCTCCAAACCATACTCCATCCACGCAGTAACTGTTGAATTTATCAACAAGGGGTACGTAACATCTCAGATAACACCCATTACATTATGTGTTGAGAACACTCACCAAGAATCGTTTGAACCGTTCAATCTCGAGAATAGCCAAACTGACAATCCTTGGTCGTCCATGGCTCATCCGCCATCAGCCTATCATTAATTGGAAATCTGATAAGATTCTGAACTGGGGTTGCAACTGCCCTTCGACTTACGTTGCACTCCCAGTCCCGTCATCCACCGAGCCCCCAGAACCGGTTTCAGTGAGTTCAACTTCCATCGACAGCCCACAGAAAACCTGTCAGTGACTATTCCTCCAGTTTATTCTTCATTTGCAGATGTATTCAATCCTGTTTCAGCTTCCGGGCTACCACCACACCGACGATGGGACTGTGCCATTGAATTGATTCCAGGGGAACACATTCAAAAGGGTCGGGTGTACTCCTTGTCCATCCCTGAACAAACGGCTATGCAAAAATACATCGAGGAGGCTCTACCCCAGGGGTATATCAGACCATCCACCTCGCCTGTTGCCGCCAGCTTCTTTTTCGTGTCCAAGAAAGATGGAGGATTAAGGCCATGCATAGATTACAGAGCGCTCAATAAGATCACAGTAAAATTCAGTTACCCACTCCCTCTTGTCCCATCCGCCCTCGAACAACTTCGAGAAGCCAGAATGTTTACCAAACTTGACCTCAGAAGTGCATACAACCTAATTAGGATACGAGATGGGGATGAGTGGAAGACCGCATTCATTACCCCCGCAGGGCACTACGAATACCTTGTGATGCCGTTTGGTCTGGTAAACGCTCCTTCCGTCTTTCAGAGTTTCATGGACGAAGTGCTCCGAGACTTCCTGAATCGCTTTGTGTTAGTCTACATCGACGACATTCTAATCTACTCGAAAAACCCAGTAGAACACCAACGTCACGTCTCCCTAGTACTCCAACGGCTCCGGGAATTCTCTCTGTTCTTGAAGGCAGAAAAATGCATGTTCCATCAGACCACTGTCGAGTTCCTGGGTTACCGCCTCAGCGAACGAGGAGTTGAGATGGATGACCACAAGACCAAAGCCATCACCTCCTGGCCCACTCAGCAGTCAGTAAAAGGGCTGCAAAGATTCCTGGGCTTCTCAAATTTCTACCGACGGTTCATTAATAATTACAGTATGTTAACAGCTCCACTAACTTCTCTCCTGAAGGGAAAACCAAGGACTCTTCCTTGAAACTCTGATGCCGAACACTCCTTACAGTCTCTCAAGACCGCATTCACCAGTGCGCCCCTGCTCCGTCACCCAGATCCTGAAAAGGTCTTCCTCGTCGAGGTAGATGCATCTACTACTAGGGTAGGAGCAATCCTGTCTCAATTCTCAGAACACTCTTCCAAACCCATGCCCTGTGCATTCTTTTCACGTAAGTTATCCACCGCTGAGAGCAACTATGACATCGGCAACCGAGAACTCCTGGCCGTAAAACTCGTGCTAGAAGAGTGGAGGCACTGGTTAGAGGGGGCCAAGCACCCATTCATCGTCCTCACTGACCACAAAAACCTCCAATATTTGAAGGAAGCCAAAAGACTCAACCCGCGTCAAGCTAGATGGGCCCTGTTCTTTACTCGTTTTCACTTTCAAATATTTTATCGTCCAGGCTCAAAGAACATTCGAGCAGATGCCTTGTCACGTCTCCATGCCCCCGAAGCATCCCAGGAAGACCCCGAAACCATCCTGCCAGCAAAATTGTTTGTAAACCCCATCCAGTGGGACCTCGACGAGCAACTCCTCGAAATATCACAGCACTTCCCTGATCCTCCAGAGTGCCCCACAGGAAAGATCTATGTACCCAAAGACTTCCGCATTTCTCTCATCTCCTCCGCCCATTCGTCGGTTGGGACAGGTCACCCAGGCATCAGTAAGACTTGCTCGCTTCTCCAACACAAATACTGGTGGCCAAACATGCAACGCGACATTATGACATTTATCCAGGGATGCACGCTCTGCGCCATGACTAATGTTCCACGTCATCTGCCTACTGGGAAATTACTACCACTGCCCATCCCACATCGGCCCTGGTCTCATATTGGGGTAGATTATGTCACAGATCGTCCAGCCTCTAACGGCTATACCTGCATCCTTGTGGCCATTGATCGATTTTCTAAGGCCTGCAAGTTAATTCCCCTAAAGAAGCTGCCCACAGCCTTTGACACTGCAGCATTACTAATGGAGCATGTCTTTCGTAATTTCGGCATTCCAGAGGATATCGTGTCTGACAGAGGGCCCCAGTTCATCTCCAGAGTGTGGCGAGCATTCTTTGCTCTACTGAACGTAACAGTAAGCTTAACATCAGGCTACCACCCACAGTCAAATGGCCAAACCAAATGAAAGATCCAGGATGTCAGCCGTTTTCTTCGTACATTCTGTCATTCCAACCAGAACATCTGGAAACGATACCTAATTTGGGCAGAGTATGCCCAAAACTCCCTCCGGCAGGCGTCCACTAACCTAACTCCATTTCAGTGTGTTCTGGGTTACCAGCCGCCACTATTCCCCTGGTCTGGTGAGCCATCAGAGGTACCCGCCGTCAACACATGGTTCCAAGACAGTGAAAGAGTATGGAATCAGGCACACCATCATCTTCAGCAAGCTATAAATCGCCAGCAGCACTTTGCAGATACCCGTTGCCGCCAGGCTCCCAATTACCAACCTGGGAAACGGGTATGGCTTTCCACCCGAGACATCCGTCTTAAGCAACCCTGTCGTAAGCTGAGCCCAAAGTACATTGGTCCATTCCCTGTCGAAAGACAAGTCAACCCAGTCACCTACCAACTTCTCCTGCCTGCTCAGTACCGCATCCACCCCATATTTCACGTCTCCCTCCTAAAACCCCATCATTTTGGGGGGTAATGTCAGGAACCAGTCAGACACAACACCCTTCACCACACAACGATCACTCTCCCCAGAATACTAATCACCTGCAAATGTTCACAATCAGTAAGCCTCATCAACCCCTGCATAAAAACACTCACCACAGCCTCAGTCATTGTCAAGCCTCCAACAGGAACAGACCATTACCCCTGTCGCATGAAGTCTCTTATGCTGCCAACACCCGTCAAGTAACGTATACTCACTTGTTGATTACTAACCTCTGTGTCCTTGTTCCGATGTTCCCAGAATCCTCGCCTGAATCCGTGTATCCTGAGACCCTGTATTGCTCCTGAGTTCAACTTGCTCGTGGCTGCATCTATAAGAGAAAAGACAAGTATCACCGAACTGTGTTTGTTTGACATTGGATAAACTGAAGAGGATCTATTCACCTGGAATCTGTCCCGCACCGTAATCTTCACCGAATTCACCCTTGAACTTTGAAAGACTCACCGTTCCACTTTAGTCACATTAATAAAGCTTTGTGTTGATTCACTTACCTCTGTCTCTGTCCCTATACCCTGACAGTAACGACTTTCAAGTGTTACTCTTTTGGCGTAAATCGATGCGTACGGCCATTATGGAAGCTAGTTATTTTAGTCGATAAAGTTTCAAGAGCTGTCAGAAATCACCAGATTCCATTCAGATTGGAAGAACTTCCAGGATTTTTTATTTTAATTTTATTTTTTTATCTGCCCATCTGGAAACAAGTTATGTTAAATGACAAGTTGAAATTGTTTGCATTTTTGAGGAAAACTAATCTTTGGGTTAGTCAAAGTTTGCAAGGTTAATGGTACCAAATCTAATCAAAGATAGATAATTGACAACGAAAGAATTACGCCACTGACTGTGTCATTTATTTGCACATGCTGTCTGTTTGCTATAGCATTTGATTCACTAAAGGAATTATGCAAATCAGGTAACTGTGCAGACATGGCCCAAAATAATGCTGAGTGCAATTTGGACGACAAATTTCCTCACATTGTTTGATATGCGTCCAATTACTGCATCATTTTGTGATGCAAAAATAAGACAAACATTCCAACTACAAATTAGATTTTTTTTTTATTAACTAAAGGAACTTTCCAATGAGAAAAGCTAATTATATTCCAAGTATCCAAGTACTTTTTGACAAGTTATTATAAACAGCAATGACAAATAGTAAAAAAATAGAGCATGCAAATACCAGATGGTATTGAAATATTCATATTTTGAAATATGTTCTTCCATGGTGTAGGTTGATGATTATTATGTGAGGCAACCCATTGAAAAATGAGGGAAAATGGAAAATGTATCTTCAGAATTAAACCTCTGAACTCATTATGAAAGCCAATAATTGCCTTGTTTCTAAACATTAATTTGTGACTATAAAGACTCTCCGGATACATTAATGTGGTGAGCCAAAGCATTATGTCCTCTGTGATATAAATATCTCATAGCTCATATATTCGTTCATCCATTATATATCCACTCCATGATTTATGTAATGCAGCTCTTGAAAGAATACGCACTGTGGCTAAAATCAACAAATTGAGTTTGAGAGCCTGTGGTACCATGAGGTTACATGGAAAACTTGTCCGAAGGTTTTCTTGCACTACCACTGGAAGCAATGAAAATTATACTCGCATGTTTTGTAAGTGAAGAGCAACCTTCAACCATTTCGGCCAAAATTGTTTTCCTTTAGATAAAAAACTTTTTTTTTTTGACATGCATACAACAATATAATTACTGCAAACTCTAACATAATTGAATTAAAGTTTACACTTTATTTCGATAGTCCACTTTAGACATTTTACTATAAGTCACTTTTCAACTACATGTCAACTAACTCTCATTAGAGTATTAGTAGGCTGTAGTATACTGTCAGTAGACTGTAAGGTTATGGTTAGGTGTTCGGGTTAGGAGAATAAGTTGACTTGTTGAGTTGCCAAGTTACTTAAAGTCAATAGAATATCTGTTGGGGGACCAACAAAATAAAGAGTTAGCAGATATTAAGCAGGCAGTCTACTAATCCTCTAATGACAGTTAGTTGACCAGTACAGTATCTGCAAAGTTACTTATAGTTAGTAGAATATCTAAAGTGGACTATCGAAATAAAGTGTTACCGGAGAAAAGTAGAAGACATAATTATGTAATATAACACCTTACTCTGTCACTTAATACTGATCTAGGGATCCTCAGCTCTTTATTCCTTTATGTGCATGCTGGTGCTATCTCAGGAAATCACATGCATGAATTCATTGATTCTGTTATGGAAAATAGCTGTATGTTATGAATACAATGAAACTTGGCTAGACGGGGTGAAATATTTATGCATTGACATGTCCCACTGGAAGTACTCCACGTCCATCATTCCTTCATCACTCTTATATTCTTCATGATTTCTTTCTTGTAAATGTTGAGTTTGAAAAACTATGAATAAAAAAAAAGTCACACCTTTTATCTTGAAATCGAAATATTAATTTCATACTGTCAAAGATTTTACGTAAAGCACCGAAAGCTGCCAAATTTAGTTTTTCATGTATTTTTTTTATTTTCTATGGATTGAGTTTGGTCCGTCTGTAAACAAATAGTGTTGCACACTATCTTCCAAGCAAACTGTAATGGTCTGTAGGATTAGCTAAGAAGCTAACTGGCTGGCATTTCAGCAGACCAATTCTATAACATTCAAAATGCTTTTTGACGCATCCATCTCAGTTTTTGTGTGAAATTGCCTACATTTCTTCATGTTAATGTTTTTGCCTGAGGCCATGCTGAATGAAGAAGGTTGCTCAACATGCCTGTGCCAAAAAAAACTAAAACATTTTTTTTTGGAAAACATCCTCCGACTACTGTTAAATACACAGTTGCCTTTCTTCTATAAATTATTTTAATATTTGTTTCATTTTAGCATGGGAATACATCTGTGAAGACTGAAATTAATACATTGCAACTGAATGGACAAGCCTCAGTATATAGATAGAGAAATAATGTATGAAAAAAATGAGAGTGAATCTGAAGGCAAATGATTTGCAAGGTTACGGAGGAGAACTCTTTGAGTGTGTAGAAACAAGGCATAGACAAAAAGTGATGCAATTTGGAATGCATTTGTGTAGGAAAGGTAGAGACAGAAGAAGACAAGACAAATGGCACAAGCACAGGAATTAGTGGGCGAAAACCCGGGGCCCTTTAGTGTATAATCTGAAAGCAAAGTGGCTTTCACTCACTATTAATATTAATTGAATACAATCTTTCAATAAGAGGGCAGAAAAGTTCATACAAAGTTTCCAACAAATGTGCATACACAGCTGTCATTTGAATGAATCTCAATAATAAATTAGGAGGCTCATGGACACTGCTTATTGTGTAAACTTAGTACTTTATTTAAATTCGAATTAATTTGTATTTCTTCATATATTATTTTTACCATACTTTAATTCGTAGGCTCCAGCATCCCTGTGACCCTGCAGAGCAGAGGATAAAGCTGATGGATGGATAGGAATAGGACGGATTTTGGCTTAACATTTGGGCAACATAACCTTTCAAAAATTCAGAAACAAACTGCATGTGTAAACTTATTATTTTTGCATGGAAAAAGGTTTTACACTTAAACATATGTAGGTACACAGTCAGTGAATGATACGGAGACCACTGTCTTCATTTTGATTATCCACAAAAAGAAGGACTTCCCTCTACACACACACACACACACACACACACACACACACACACACACACACACACACACACACACACACACACACACACACACACACACACACACACACACACACACACACACACGAGTCTACCCTGTCCACAAGGAACACACTTCAGCCTAAATGTTCACACTCTCAGACAAATTTACCAGGTTCTCAGGTTTTGTACACCCTTGAATCCACTTAGAGACATCAGTTGTCCCCAGAGCTTAAACTTGCCTCACTTTCATCTGTTTTCAAAAATGTATGAATTCTTGACAAGTCAGCAGATAACATCCTCTTACATCACCGTCAGGCTTGTCAAAGAGATGTTGCAGATGGGGTCAAAAATGTGTGTGCACAGTTGTGTAGATGTTGTGCGTAAGAGTTTGAGAAAGACAGAGGATCTGGATAACTGTAACTCTGCAATGATAATGTGAGCATACTTAGTCCTCAGAATAATTTATTCATCTCTCATTTCTTTCATTCTTAGCAGCACCTATGCTTACTTTGATACTTGGTTTGGGAGATTATATGATTAAAATTCTGCTGCACGTCTTAAATAAACTGGTACCCAGTGATTCTGCATACTAAAAGTCACTTTCACGTTGACAGGAAAAGTCAGAAGCTTCTTACAACTGCATTAGTGAAATGACCAGGACATCTAAATTTAAGTAGCTCATTATAAGGGCCTTAAAAGAAAATAATTTCTTCTTTTTCTTTTAGCAGACAAAAATAAAGGTATGCCATCTATAAATTAAAAATAAAATAAAATAAAATGTCATAACAAATTAGCTAAAAATATTTGTTATATTAATAGTACATTACATGTAATATTTAAGTTTTTTTATTATTATTTATTTTATTACCATTCTAATGCATTTTTACTCTGTTATTTAATCATCTATTTTATGTAATTTAACTTTTTATATATTAAACCATGTCCCAAATTCTCCAATGCTGCTACAATAAATTAGTAGTGTAAGCACCAGAGTTTAAACTGAGGGAAAACAACCAATAAACGTCTTGCACAATTATAGTCCCTGCTGGGATGTAATTATTTTAAAATTGGAGAAATATAACCTGCTTTAAAGAAACAAACAATTATTTTCTATTATGATTTCAAATGATTTCAAATCTGAACATGCATGTGTTGTAAATGGTCAGCACAACATTTAAAGATTTAACACAAATATTGACCATGTCTTGCTCGAGGGTAAAGCCATTATCGCTGAAGCAGGGTGGTAACAGCATTGTTATAAACTGAAATCCCAGAGAACCCTGTGAGTGGTGGTTCCAGGGTTTTAATAGAAACCAGGGGAATATAAGAACACAGATATATTCCATTTGTGCATCGGTTCTTAACATGTATTTTGACAGCAGCCAACTTACACTGCAACAAGGGAGAACAGTGCAATGATCAATGATTCCCTCTTGGGAAAACAGTCAATGTGAGGCTTAGTTAGTTCTTAAGAGTGTCAAGAAGATTGTACACTATTGTATAGAGAGGAAGTCATTTATTTTGAAATCCCACAGTAGATCAATATAACATCATACATCTCTCTGCTCTTGCATGAATGTCTCTGGGCTTTCATTAATGCACAATAATCACAGCTGAGTCTAATGGTTTCTTGGTCTCTCTCTCTCTTCCCACTCTCCCTCCAGGCAATGTATCTCATGCACGAGATGTGTCACGCTAAGCAGAATGAATGGCCACACTCCGAAAACACAAATTGCAAAGTAAACAGATTAGGGTGGAAAACTACTCCTCCATCCCCATCCCTACCTCCTCCTTCCTGCTCATTTCTTCCTCTCATCTCCCTCTGGACCAGCAGGATGGGACGAATGATGAAGGGGACTCTCTCACGGTGACCGGTCAACTAGTCTGAGCTCTACTGGTTTAACCCTGAAATCAATATGCAGTTCCCCTCACATGACTAAAAGATCACTTGCTTGGAATCCGTCCCACTGGCTCGAAGTAATGGAGCATCTAGGCTGTGCACCACTGTAATTTTCATTACACCCCAGCAGACACTAAATTGTGATAAAAGGATTCATATTGCGGGTACATGCTTCCACTGGAGCAGAAACAGAGAGAGTGATAAAGAAAGAAAAAATGCTGTTTTTTATTTATGTTTGTTCACAGTATTTTATCTTGCCCTACTTGGAGCAAAACAAAAGAAGTTACCGTCCAATGAAGCAACATTCGTCCATTCCTCCGAGGCAGAGTGTATAGGAAATTACATTTGGAAATCTATTTTTCTTCATCAGAAACATTAGGACACATCTGACCTCATTTTGCTCTCCTCAGCCAGAGTTCTAGGTACAAACCCTACAATAAAATCATATCATGTTAAGTTCAAACACTTTAGCCTGTTTCATTACCACATTGTGCAAAACTGTAGCTTTTACATATTTGGCATTCAGAAACATAAAAACAGTTAAAGCATTAACATTATCTCAAGCTTTAAACAGTCCGATGCGTTGTACCAAATATTTATTATAGGTTTTCTTCATTTGATAAGCAGCTGACTTCCTTGCTCACCCATCCTAACACTTCTTTCGATGCCTTTTGTCTCTCAAATATTGACAAAATATTCCCATATTTGTCGGCTGCTGATTATTATCCATTATTGGGAATCTTTGTGAATCCAGTAAAAGTATAACGGAAGTTGTTACATCCCTCCCCGTCTGATTAGACATGAAAATCTTGATGTTATATATCAAATTAAATAAAAGGCTGCAATTCGTTATATTTACTTTCGATGAGCCAGCTCTGCCATTTCCGGTGAACTTTCAGCTGACCTGTCGCTCCCTTCAAGATCTCCCTTGGGTCAACAGCAATGATGTACACCACCTGATCAAGACAAACTCTTGAGTCTTCATCAAGCAAATGAGAGAAAGGACTTAAGCTGACCATTTCCAGCTATATCCATAACTACGAAGGTAAGTGTAGTAAACAAAGTAACATAGGCTGCCAGAAAGCTAGCTAACGCTATCGCTATACATAGTATAAGTAACGATAATGTAACGTCCCTAAATGGAATATAAAGTTTGCAGGATTAAAATATTGTAGGCCTGGGTAAAAATATTGATCTCTCGATTTTAATCAATTCTCTTTTTGATGAACCGATATCGATTCTTAAATCCCGAAAATCGATATTTTGGTCTATGCTGTTTTCAGTTGGTGATTAAGTAAAAACTTTGTAGCATGTCTCCTATCCAATATATTACAATACGCTTTGTGCATTTTTACTTTTGATATTAAACAAAGTCTCAGCTTTCGAATTCAGTCAATTTTATTAAGAAATTAAAATAATACCATTTTGCCTCTCTTTAATATGGTACACACATTAAGATCGCTTTCGTTCAAGCAAAGCGGCAGAGGGGCGTGCACGTGAACTGATAATCTATTCCTCTTTACTACTAGTTACAGCATGAAATAAACATGAATGTACATCAGAAGGTATGTTGAAAGATATAGAATGACACTGAAATTAATCATGTCTCATGTAATCATTCAATCAGTATTTTGCCTGTGGAAAGACATCAATAGAACAGCTTGTAAGGAATTTACCTCAGAATAGCCACTCAATGTCAATAAACTCATTAGCAGCTATAAAAATGAAACTCAAGAGAGGAGCATTTTGATAAATATGCACTATTTTGCATTATAATTGTATTTTTACTTAACCTGGCTACACACACAGGTATGGTGAGATATGATTAGGTTGTCTCTTCTTATATTTATGATCCATTTCTTTCGCTGTTGTCATCGGAGGGGAAAGTGTGAAAACTGATGGTAGACGCAACAGTGCTTTCACGTATTGCACAAATGATTAATGCCAGGCCTGAATATTTAACAGACTATATTCTGATTATAGACTAATTATAATTGGTTTTGCATGCGGATAGTCAACCCGGAAGATTTGAACGTGAAAGGGAACCAGATTTGAAACCCTTCTCAATTTGAGAACTAATCTTTCCTCCAAGCTGAAACAATCATGCAGTAGTCCCATCACAAATAATGGATTACAAAAATCACCTGTAATATGGCCAAAAGTGGCAACCAATCAGTTTTTTGTTTTGTGTTTGTTTTTTGCGGGGAATGAGTCAGTTGCATCACATTGCATGTAATGCATGATTGGTTATCAAAGCAGTGTGAGGATTATGATACAACAATTAAATTTGTAAGCACACAAAGAATTCAGAAACCTGAACAATCTTCTCCCTTTGGCGGCAGCCACATGTCAGCTTAGCATGTCATTGTTTGAAGGCCTCGACCCTAACCGCCCCCGCCTGCCCCTGACTCCAGTTATGGGGCTTAAGGTTGAGGCAATACTTTAATGAATCCGATGAGGAGAACTTTCAATATACAGTTCACACTCAACTAGTTATCCTGAACAATGAGAGCTGGAGAGACCCACAGCTGGCCAGAGTACAGCAAGACTAGGGCTGCCAAACGTTTATGATAATGCACATTTACTAGCCAGTGCAGGATTAGCACAGCAATGAACTTGGAAAGTGTCCACCTCAGTTCTTGCTCCCACTGTCTTACTCTGTCAGTCTCTCATGAAAACCTTTATTATCAAGACTGATCTGATCAGTCTTTGATCTGATCAGTCTAAACAGCTATTTACAGTTAGTATGCTTAATAAAGGGAGTGTGCATCCACTGCAAAAAATAAATAAGTAAATAAATCATAGAATAACAAATTAAGCTAACACAACTGGCAAATTATTATTTTTTAAACAAGGGGGGGGGGGGGGACTATACTATTTGCGATGGTCTAAGGGAATGGTAAATATAAACAAAAAAAAAACATTTATAAAATAAAATTTGTATCATGTGAAATTTTGCTTCTCAAAAACATTTAGCATACCCACGGAAATTTTAACTGGGAAAAAAGAAATACTGATTAAGACAATTTTGGCTGTGTTTAAAATACATTTATGTTTATGTGTTTATATTTACATATATATTTTTTTGATTACTTCATAGAGCACTCTGTTTTCATTATGTGCACATCTGATCGTACTTTTGCTGTGGATTTATTGTGCACATTGTGCATCTGTGTATTTTCGTGAGTCTTATTTGAGGGCTAGTGCCATATTCTCTCTGTATTTTCTCATTTCAGAGGGTGATTGGTATTTGGATGGATTTGTCTATCAGACCCAGAGAGTGATGGCTAGAGCTTTTAACAAGTTAATTTTCTAGTCCAGTTTCCCTGTGATTGCTGGGAGACAGTGCAATCCTGGGAGAATTAAGTCTTGCTATCTCCAGTGCTGCATTGTATTGGAGCCCTGCAAACCGCTCCGCTCCAAAGAAAGAGATTTAGATGTTGTGTCGTTGACTGATAAAACCCTCCATCCATACAGATTCAGAGAGAGAGAGAGAGAGAGAGAGAGAGAGAGAGAGAGAGAGAGAGAGAAATAAAGGAAAACATTAACACCTATTGATAATGCACATTCGTAAAGCATGCACATTAAAAGCCCACTGTATCATATTCCATACATCAATTTATAAGGCCTCTAAATGATCAACATGATCAAAACTTTACTAAAAATCCTGTTGTACACAACATTTTTCATGGATTCTGCCTCTGACTTATATTCATACTTTAATAAGTAAAATTGATTCAGTATAATTTTAATAATATCCAATTTCAGTGTGTCTTTCATTATTTTTTTTCTGTGAAATCATTCAAAAAAAATTTAATGTAAATGTAATTACTTTTATATTGTGTGTAATATTTCAAGATGAACAATTACTGGAATCAAGCTGCTTTTGAGGAATGCTTATTTTTAGATCAGCATTGTATTGCACTGCATTATATGTTTTTGATTATAAAATAGATTAATTTAAATATAGAGTGAGAACGTCCTGGTTGCGTATGCAACCCACCGTTCCCTTTCAGTCGATAACGTCGGACGTAGTCGACGTCGACTGAATTGGGATCTCGCTAGAGAGCCTGTCTTCTTCGAGTACTATTGAACGAGCCAATTTAATTGGCGTGCGTGATTCGCATCACACACTCCGCCCCCGCGGCGCGGGTATAAATACGGAAGTGGATGCACGCACTAGTTGCTTTTTGGCTGAGGAGCCGAGAGTAACCCGGGGTCAGCGGTGGTCCAGCGGTAGTGGCAAGGGGACTACGTCCTCCGTTCCCTCCTTCAGGGAACGGTGGGTTGCATACGCAACCAGGACGTTCCCTTTCAGTCGATAACGTCGGACTTAGTCGACGTCGACTGAATTGGGATCACCCTTTGAACACGCCACTAACGCTGCCACCTTCCAGTGCCTAAACCAAAGCCTCCTGATGCCCCCGCAAATTTAAGGCGGGGAAGCACAGGGCTTAGGCCAGGGAAGTCACTGCTGTTCCTACAGGACCACTGGGAAAGCGTTCCCCGTACATTGGAAGGAAGGGACGCTGCGGAAGCCACGTCCAACCCAGAGGGAGGTAACGTGGAAAATACACATCTGAACTGGGCGGAAACCGGGCAGTCTAACATATGGAATGACACTGGGGTGGCTCCAGCCTAAGACGGGGGGAGACACACCGGACAGTGACGGCAGAGAGACTCTGCCGAGGGAAGACACGGGCTCACCGCAGGGAGCCGTATCGTGGAAGAATACACATATGGGGTCGCCGAAGGGACCGCAACATATGGACCCAGCCTAACACAGGTTCCACACTGCTTACGAGTGGTAGGCCTAACACCAGACGTTCCGCACATCCGACGTCGGAGGGGTGTGGAGGAACTCAACAGGGTTAAATTTTAAGGGAACTCAACTGGAGTAGAAAGGCGCACGTATCCAGTCCATAGGAGGGGAATGGCGCAGCAAGCCGACACTTGAACCGGGCTCACGGTGAAACTGGATTCATGAGAAGGGAGCCCACGGGAAGCAGCGGTTCAACTAGGTGTCGTCCAGCCCCCAATTCTAGAATCTGTTTTAGCAAAGCATATCGTCAACGCCCAGGCGGAGCACTTTACACTCATCATAGAGGAGCTCAACACCTAAGTGGACATGTTGCATCTCGGATCTTTACCGAAATGAAGGCAAGCACTAAGTGCAACTTTGCATGGAAACAGCCTTCCCTCTCTGCTGAATTCCAACAGATATTTGTAGAGCTGGTCTGAGGTCTATGACATGCATTCTTTACACGTCCAAGCGAACGGACAGAGAAGCCAGGGCTGGATCTGCCTCCTCCAGGACAGCGCTTGCAGGCTCACCACCTGCTCCTATTACGGGAGAGGTAGGAACCTTGGGCACAATCCGAGCCGGGGTCTCAGCTTGTGAGAGTTAGCCGGCCCAGACTCCAGGCACAATACGTTGACCGAAAGCGAGCAAGTCCCTACCCTCTAGTAGAGACCACGCGAGCAGGAGAACTGATATAACAGATTTTTTAACTCACTGCCTGCAGTGGCTCAGGGGCGGTCTCTGCAGTGCAGTCGCACCAGGGACAAGGCCCAAGAGGATAAAGAGGGACACAAGGATTTACAAGACCTTGCTCCTCAGGAACCTGATGATCAGAACGTGCTTCTGCATACTTCTGCAGCACGATGAGCGTCGTTTAAACACCGAGGCAACATCATTTTGAGGGTGAAGGAAAACAGCCTACTGCAACCCATTTTGCAGGAAAGAGAGCACTGAAGTGATCGAAAGCTTTCAGGATCTCCTCTGGAGAGAAGACGCACTCAACGACTAGGTTCCACTTCTAAAGGCGTAAGCACGCTACCCAATTCTAGGGGGTGCTCGCAGAAGTGATGGTATCTATCACATGTTCTTGTGATAGCCACCTGAACCTCCGCGTTCAGATATAAGACCGCCCGGAATCTCCGGGGGCAGAACGCGTGTGCCATCGTGCCCCGTCCCCGAAAGAGTTTTCAGGGGAAGTCAGGAAGGCTGTTGATGGGAACTAGGTCTAGTTGGGCCAATAAGGGGCAACTATGAAGACCTGTTCCTCTCCTGACTTGGCACGTAGGTGCAAGCGATGGGCGCAAAAGACAGGAGCATTGCTCAACACAACATGTGAAGATCACTGGGCTTCAGGAGCATTTTCTGCTCAGCACTTGGGTGTGACAAGTTCACTGAGCTTCAGGAGCATTCCTGCTCAACACCTGAGTGTGATAAACTCACCGAGCTTCAGGAGCATTTCTGCTCAACACTTGAGTGCGAAGAACTTCACTGAGCGACAGGAGCATTTCTGCTCAGCACTTGAGTGTGACAAGTTCACTGAGCTTCAGGAGCATTCCTGCTCAACACCTGAGTGTGATAAACTCACTGAGCTTCAGGAGCATTTCTGCTCAACACTTGAGTGCGAAGAACTTCACTGAGCACCAGGAGCATTTCTGCTCAGCACTGCGTGTGACAAATTCACTGAGTTACATGTGATGAACTCACTGAGCTACAGGAGCATTGCTGCTCAACACCTGAGTGCGATGAACTTCACTGAGTTTCAGGAGCAATTCTGCTCAACATGAAGAGTGATGATTTCACTGACTTGAGCAGGCACAAGGCGACCATGAGTCGCAGTCACTTTTAGAAGGCTCACTGGGGTTAAACACATTTCTGCGGGCCCCTGGGGCAGCTGAGACGGAAAAATGAAACCGGGGGGGGTGGCAACTGAGCGGCCCTGGAATGGTCATGACCCAGCCGGACCCAGGGGATGGAGTCTCCACTTGCCCTGGCTATAACTGTCGTGAGGCTCGATGGCGGCACGATTGAGTAAGCGGGAGGAGTGGAACAAGGCGCCCTCAGAAGCGTCTGACTCCAAGGAGGAGGTGACGGGTGAGTTGTGACATGCAGGGGAAGCTTGCGCAACGGTCGCAATGTCTAACAACTCGAGGCACGAATGCCCGTTTAGTCGGGGGTGGCCCAGGCCCCCGTTAAAACACGCCCTTTGTACATGGCCCCTCTGTTGAAGAGGGTTTGGCAGCAGACCGGGATGAACTATAGTCACACAGGGTGAGCTGCTCTGCCACTGTCACCTCGGGACTCGATCATGAAGCTAGCGCTGAAGCTGTCACATATGGAGGAAGCCAATGGCTGCAACTACCATATACCCCAGGAGCCTCTGAAAGTTCTTCCAGTGGGACCCTTTCTCACTTCAAACACCAGCTGAACACATTTTCATTGGAGAAACGTGTTAGACCGAGTCCATCTCCAAAACTGAAAAAGAGATACTAAGCCCGTGGGCGAGATTACTCTCTTCCAGTTGACCTGAAGACCCAACGGGCTCTCGAGCACTCGAAGGGAAGGACACTGTACTGATACTCCACCCTTACACGCAACCCACAGGATGGCCTGCGGTGCGGAAGGTAGAGATCTGTTTTTAAGCACATGTCTTTCAGGTCGGAGCTGCAGACCAATCTTGGGCCAAGATGGTCACGACCCACCACCTAGTAGCACGAAGAACGAGTTTACAACTGGCCTTCGTACCGGCTGGAGGAGCGGCTATATCAAATCCTTCGCCAGCAGGATAAGATAAGCACGCACAAGTCAGGAGCACTGCTCAACGCTCGGTGTGATGAATATCACTGAATTTTCAGGAGCACGTCTGCTCAACACCTAATGTGATGACTATCACTGACTTGAGCGGGGTAACCGAGCCTGAGGTGGGGCAGCAAAGTAGAGAGAGTGGTGTTAGTGTGCTGTGCAACACTTACCTGTCCCCACAAGCGGCAGGGGGCGCGTGAGAAGGCGGATGACCGGGTCCTCGAACGCACCAAGCTGCCTGCTGGCGACCAAGGGGGAGCTGAGGGGTGTAAGGCTATGCAGGGTCACACCCGCCAGACTGGCCCTCTTGAGACCCAGGAACAGATGAAATTGCTCTCTCTTTGAAGTGTGGGTACCGCTTGCTCCGCTTTTTTTTTTTTTTTTTTTTTAGGGAGCCAGCGGCGGAACAGACACACACACAAACAAAGGCTCCACCCGGCCCTCACCCGGGGGGAGGGAGTGATCGTGCCACTCCAAGAGCATCTCATCCATTCCTGGGCGGCCCGCTCCGGAATGCTTTCGCTGTCGCTTCCCACCTGGCTTGGCAGCGCATGGAGCGGGCTGGGCGTCCCTACTGCGGCCGGCTCCATGCTGAGTTCTGGGTGGAGGCTGATGCGGAGGGCCAGCAGGAGCGGCGGCCGGGGAACGCCCACGGCGACGAGCAGGCGGAGGAGCTGCCACCGGCGGCGGGTGGAGGCAGCAGCTGGCCACCGGGGCAGGATGTGCCGGATGACCTCCGTCTGCGCTTGAGCGGCAGAGAACTGTTGGATGCAGTTCTCCACTGCGTCGCCGACCAGCCCAACCTGGGAAATTGGGGAGACCAGGAACCGAACCTTGTCCCCATCCGCCATACCAACCAGGCTGAGCCAACGAAGGCGCTACTGGACCACCAAGGTGGACATCGCCAGACCGATCACGCACGCTACGACACCCATACCCCGGAGGGTGAGGTCGGATGCAGTGCGGTGCTCACCTATGAGCGCACGGTCTGGATTACCCTCGTGCATGCCATGGGTGCCCTAGCCTGCAGCAACGCCATGGCACGCAAGAGGAAGCGGCTTGCCCACAGGCTTTGTAAGCTCTGCCCGTCGGAACGGACAAAACCTCACAGGCCTTAGGGGGGAGACGAGGATCCCCCCAAAAGGCAGCGGCCGCCGGACACAGGTGCACCTGTGTCGACAGACCACTCCAATGGAGGGACACCTCGCAACCCTTCACCGTTCCTCCATCAAGGGTAATGAGGAGGAAAAGCTATTCAGGCAGTTTCTGGCAGAGAAAGATGCTGTTCACCACCTGATAAGCTCTCCATGCATTTCGGGAAAGAAAGGCACTGGGGCAGCGAGCTGAGAACCATACCAAACTCCAGATTCCAACCGAGACTGAACGGGACACGGTGGAGGTTCCACTCGAGCCCGGCAGCCTCGGCGGCCCGTTTCAGCATAGCTGATAATTCTGGATCCGGCTCGGGCAACATTGAACTCCCGGAGGGAGACAATGCAGCCGAGTCATCATCTCTAGAAGTCAGCTCACCCTCCGATGCTGCAATCGGCGTCCTGTCCTCCAGGGGAGCCCCGAGTGAAACCGCTGGCCCACCCATTACAGATGGACCAGCAGACAACACAGGAGGCTCCAGTGGTTGCAGTGGAAGGGACATCCAACATTACATTACCGGGCGGGACATCCAACACAGCACCCGAGGGTGGGGCATGGTAATGGGGACTCGCTCTCCGCAAACGAAGGCGAGTCTCGCCCTCAACACTGCGACAGTCATGTTCCCACAGTGAAAACACGAGCTGTCCACAAAAGCTGTCTCAGCGTGCTGTAAGCCCAAACACGTGACACAACAGTTGTGACCATCAGAGACAGACAGGGAACGACCGCACCCAGAAACGCACGGGCGGAATGACATCTTGAAAAAGACGCAAACGCACCCGTGTTGCTCTTTCAGAAAATAGGACCGTCACCAGTGCCGGAGCACACAGGGGAATGACCGCGGCAACACTGAACAGAGAACTGAAACAGTGAAGCACTCACTTTTCCGCCCTCTAACCAGCCATCAACACACACAAACATTTAGAAATTTGTTGCTGTTAAAACAGCAGTTGAGAGCTCAAAGCTCGCGATCACCGCTGCACTCGCGCTGTAGAACACCAGCACTGGGAGAGTCTTCCTGAAGAACACCGACACACTCGCTCGTTGTAGACAACAGCACTCTCAGAGACATCAAACGATCGGCTCCGAAGCGAAAGGCAACTAGTGCGTGCATCCACTTCCGTATTTATACCCGCGCCGCGGGGGCGGAGTGTGTGATGCGAATCACGCACGCCAATTACATTGGCTCGTTTAATAGTACTCGAAGAAGACAGGCTCTCTAGCGAGATCCCAATTCAGTCGACGTCGACTACGTCCGACGTTATCGACTGAAAGGGAACAGATATTTTTTACTGTATATGCATTTTATCAAATTAATCTACATCACAAGCTATCAGAATTTCATTGTACTTGTTGGCCATATACAAAGAACAACTACAGCACCAAAGTGCATACTTTTACTCTGTTTGGGCCTCTGAATAAGGGTGTTTTTGAGTTTGGGCTCCATATTCCCACTATACCATATTATATGAGCAAAAAATCCTGATGTGATGTATTAATTAAACAACGCATAAAACATATGCAATCCTTTTTGTTTAGATTTTTTTATTAGTAGTATATCTAAAGGTTAAATATATAGTTGCATTTAAAAAACAAATCTGACCATAATTTCATGTCAGGTTTTACAGGGTTAAAATTATCAGCTGCTTTGTAACTTTGTAAATAATTCATATTTCATAATAGGAGGCAACATATGTTCCAAAAGACCTTACATAAAAGAACTTTTAATAAATTAGAAAACATTTTTTTTTCTTCATTATGCTATTTTTCTTCCCAACCTCTCCGTTTACTATATATGGTTCCTGGAGAATTTAATGGTCATCCACAATTTGAGTAATTTCATACACTCAGGTCATCTATAACCAAGACAGAAACAAATGAAGTCTTTAACACCTGCTGCTCCTTGTGTCCAGCTAACGCATTCTCATCCTTTGGCGTCATATGTGACAAAACGGCGAAATACTACGCACATGGCACCCTTTATCGTCAATATAACACGCACTGTGATGGGTAGGTTTAGGTGTGGGGTAGGGTCTGCGTCTCATATTCACGCTAAAGGATGCCAGTCAACTTTATGACGCCTTGGGTTCGCGTGTTATATTCACGCTAAAGGGTGCCATGTGCGTAGTATTTCGCCGTTTTGTCATATGGCGTCACATATGCCGCCAAAGGATGAGAACGGGCTCGTCCAGCGTAGAGTTTGATAGATCAGGGGATGTCTGAAGAAATCCTCCTCAGGTGAGTTCCCCAACCCTCCATCAGGAGACAGGGGTCATTAAGCGCTTTCATTTTTTAAAGCAGAATTAATCCATTCCAATAGGTCACTCAGTTCAGAGGCAAATATAAGTATGGCAAGAGAACAGGGCAATACATCTGCCTGCTAAACATACTTATCTGTCTGTTATTATTATTCTGGAAATAATTACCTCAGCCCTGAGAGGCATACCGGGAAAAATGAGGCGATCAGGAACGTCAGGGACAAGAGAGGGCCTCTAAGCTGAATTAAGCAGGGACGAGCCCCGCAGGATTGCTGCTTGACACAGACTGAGAGAAGATGAGATGGCGTCCTCGGGCCTCTTCATACTGACGGAGCTCTTGGGAGACAGAAAGAGACGAAGGCTGGGAGAAAGAAGAGGCTGCCGCATGTGACCGACTGTCAAATTCAGTCCTAGAAGAAAACAAAAAGGCATGGTATATGTTAGGAAATCTCCTGAAATGACACACACACTAGAGTAAATGATCTGAGAGGACAGGAGACATTGGTGAGGTGTGTGTTTGTACATTTTGTAAACAAATACGTGTGTTGGTAAGTTTAGATCAACAAGCTGAATATAAAGGGCTTTCATATTAGAAATGGTTAACCAAGGGATTTAAACCATGGGCAGTCTTAATTCTGGGTTGTCTTGATCTATTGTTTACATTGTTCATACTTTCAAGGGTTGGTAATTAATCCTGGGTTATCAAGTTTGAAGATTTCAGACTGCGCACTTTTAAACCCCAGGTTAACAGTGTAATTTGCACATTAATGAGGTAAATAAATAAAACATTTTAAAATCGCAATAACTTCAATAATTTTTTCTGCATTTTGATCAAATAAAGGCAGCTTTAGTGAGCATAAAAACGTCTTTCAAAAACATTTAAAAAAATCACCTTTTTATGTTTGGATTTCTCTCTTGAACACTAATACTAAACAGCATGCACAAGTTTTTGTATAATGCACAAGCATATGTAATGATTAATAAGTTTATGACTGGTTGTCTGTTGCTAAACAATATTCAAACAATGCGTCATTTCACACTGCATACCTTTGTTGGTATTTGGTGCTAACCCTGCTCTAGAGCATCGGTTCCCAACAGAAGGGTCTCGGCCCACAAGGGGGCCTCAGCGAGTTCTTTGGGGGGTTGCGTCATATTTTGAAAAGTGTTAAACTTTTTTTGTGTTCAAGATTGACTAAATTTATATAAGGAGCGAGTACATCATGAATCCATTTTCCAAACCGTGTTTTTGTCTTATCCTGAGTCACACCTATGGTACACCTATAATAAGTGTTTATATTGGGACTATTTTTCACTGACTCGGGTCGTATTGCTGCGGTGTAGCCCAGTGCCTGTGTGACTCGTCATAGACATAATGACACAATCCTTACACTGATTGATAAAGCCTCACAAATAACATCCAAATATTGAGGTCAAAGACACCAGTCATTTTGTAGTAGCCTATATTATTTTTTTTCCCTACACACCATTTTGAATACTGATATTTTTGATAATGCATTTCAAATAGGGCCAATTAATAGGCTACTATTAATTAAGTTTTTAAATTACAAACAGCCTACTGATGTTTTTGTTATAGTATTTTCAATATTATGTACGCTATTATTTGTGCATACACATATCTGGTTATAGTAATAAACATACTGTTTGTTTAAAAACAAAACATCTTGTCATCCTTGCTGCAAGCTTACAAGAGCGACAATATCATTAAATGTGAAGGGGGGCGCTAAAATATTTTTTTGGGGAAAAAGTGGGTCTCAGACAAAAAAGTTTGGAACCACTGCTCTAGAGCTATTTTACATGCGCTTCATGAGGCACAAACGGACATTTCCACACACACGCAAGGTCTCTCGCTCTCTCCCTCTCTGCCGTTCACGCGCTAAATGGTTTGGAGCTCGCAAGCTCTAGATTCCGGGAGATTTTAACTAATTTGCGGGCATCAGGGAGCCGCTATCAATATGCGGGAGACTCCCGGAACTTCCCGGAGACTTGGGATGTCTGAGAAACTAACTGGAAATTAAAATAATAACAGGCCTTATTCATTCCATTTATAAACATTTTGTTTCATATAAACTGCCTATAAATGCTATGCGTGTGATGTGATAATGAGAACATATTTGCCTCTTTCATTTAATGAAAACACAGTAACTTAGGCCTAACATTACTCCAGGACAAAAATAAATAAAAAAAATGTCAAAAGGAAAAGCCATTGGAGTCTATTTGCCAGCCCGATATGAACGTGATATCCGCCTTTGTCCCCCTCCACATCTTTCCTTTCCTCTTTTTATCGTCTGTCTAATATAGTCATATATTAAAAACAAACAACTAAATAAATGCTCACCTAACCTGTTGCTATCCACCGTTCCATGTTGTGGTTCTAACGGCACTGAACTTGAACGTCACGGCCGAGAGCCACTTAGTCTATTTTAGTAATCACATAACTTGACAATTTAATTTAAATTTTATATCACCTACATATCCTCTTTACTTTTTATTTTTTGGGGGGAATTTCCTGGTAAAATGAATGTAAAAAAATATTATTTTATATTTTATTTTGCCTTTCCACTGACCACCTGCAGTACCCCCACGGACCACTAGTGGTCCGCGGACCACAGTTTGGGAATTGCTGCTCTAGAGGGTTAACCGTGCTATAGCTGCTAAAATCACAATTGCGAAATGCTGCTAGGTTTAAAAGTGAGAATGTCATATGTTTTAAAAAGACGATAACCCAGGATTAAAGACAGTCTGAAAAAACCTTGAGAGTGCTTGTTTGAATGAACTATTGGAGAGCAATTCCCTAAAATACAAAGAGAGATGGACAGAGTGTGAGTGTGTGTGTGTGTGTGTTTATCCGTGCACTTTAGGTCTCAGGGCTAACAGAGGTCCTGAACTATCTCTAGGTCTGACAGTGCCCTGAGCCCTCTGATGTCAATGTCCTCGTCACTTAGAAGCCAGCCATACATACACATGAGGACCTGTCATGACCAGGGCAACCTGTCACCTAGCAACACCTGCAGGCCAGTGACACCTGTCCTCACTGCTTCTCCAATCTCACCCTGTTTCACCCCGATGGCATGCTGTCACACCCCGTGTCATCTTATGACAACCTTATGTCACGCTGTCATAGACGGTGGCAAGCGGTGGCAAGGCAATACAGCATGTCCTAATTTGTTCGGGAGCAAAGAGGAGAATGCATGGCAGAAAATGAGCTAATATCTTAAAAAGGTATCTTGCATCGCTGAAGGAGATGTTTCACACTGCGTCGGATGCTGTGAAGTACTAAGATTTCCTGCAGTCAATGCCACATATAATATTTGCGAGTCTAGCGCTGAATAAATTGCACCACAACTTCGTCACTAGTTGTCATCTGTGATCCGCACTTGCAATGACAGGTGCCACTGAATATACAGATACATTTGTGACACCGATGGTTGGCAGTGTTTAGGTTTTGCAGTGAATAAATAAGTGCTATGTTGACTATGAAGAGTTCGTGTGCTACTATGGCTCAGGCACAACTTCTACGGTGCCATCCATCACAGCAAGCTTTCTGAGGGAACCTGCGAGGGGAAGATGTTCAGGTCATTTGCCTAAGAATGCAGAGACTGATGGCCCATTCCTGCCCAACAATGCTATCAGTCTTTGTTGAACGAGAAAGTGAAGCACGAGAGGGTTTAGGCACGATCACAGAGGCACACCGTCCCTCGTTCCCCGTTGCCTCCATCACACGGCCTCTGTCAAGCGTCTCACTTTGAAGTGCATCAAAGAAAGATTGCCCTGCCCCCACTTAGGATAGAGAGGCAGCCGAGAGAGGAGTGGGAGTGGAGGAGTGTTTTGCGTAAGATGAATTTTAATTGTGTCTTTTCCCAGGGCTGATGATGTTTTCCGTTTAAAAACAGAAAGGGAGACGAGAAAGATGTAACTGATGAATTAGCCTTATGAGAATTAGGGTAGTGCCATAGCTTCACGAGACAAGATGAGAGAGAGAGAGAGAGAGAGAGAGAGAGAGAGAGAGAGAGAGAGAGAGAGAGAGAGAGAGAGAGAGAGAGAGCACTATCAAAGATACAAAGCAGAAACAGATAAAAAAATATATAAAAAACACAGACTCGGTGACCAGCTAAAGCAGACACAAGTAAACTTGGCTTCCAGATGAAGAAAGAATAATAAAAAGTAAAATAAAATAGATTAAATGATAAAATATAACTCATTCTAGGCAAGACAATCACGCCAATAAAGAAAGTGTCACATGCCGGTTGTATAACATACACGAAGATGAAGATGAGGGCAAAAAAGTAATATTTAATAAATCCAACAGGTAATCTAAACGAATAGTGCAACATACAACAAATTCACAGACAAACCCGGGCACTGAACTATAACGGAATGGAACATATACAGGTGCTGGTTATATAATTAGAATATCATCAAAATTTGATTTTTTTCAGTAATTCCATTCAAAAAGTGAAACTTGAATATTATATTCATTCATTACACACAGACTGATATATTTCAAATGTTTATTTCATTTAATTGTGATGATTAATTGAAAAAAACTAATGCAAATCCCAAATTCAGTATCTCCAAAAATTAGAATATTACTTAAGACCAATACAAAAAAAGGATTTTTAGAAATGTTGGCCAGCTGAAAAGTATGAAAATGAAAAGTATGAGCATGTACAGCACTCAATACTTGAGTTGGGGCTCCTTTTGCCTGAATTACTGCAACAATGTTGCGTGGCATGGAGTCGATCAGTCTGTGGCACTGCTCAGGTGTTATGAGAGCCCAGGTTGCTCTGTTGGAAAATCTGCATCTCCATAAAGTTAGTCAGCAGCAGGAAGCATGAAGTGCTCTAAAACTTCCTCGTAGACGGCTGTGTTAACCTTGGACCTCAGGAAACACAGTGGACCAACACCAGCAGATGACATGGCACCCCAAACCGTCACTGACTGTGGAAACTTTACACTGGACTTCAAGCAACGTGGATTCTGTGCCTCTCCTCTCTTCCTCCAGACTCTGGGACCTTGATTTCCAAAGGAAATGCAAAATTTACTTTCATTTGAGAACATAACTTTGGACCACTCAGCAGCAGTCCAGTCCTTTTTGTCTTTAGCCCAGGTGAGACGCTTCTGACACTGTGTCTTGTTCAAGAGTGGCTTGACACAAGGAATGCGACAGCTGAAACCCATGTCTTGCATACGTCTGTGCGTGGTGGTTCTTGAAGCAGCTGCAGTACACTCTTTGGGAATCTCCCTCACATTTTTGAATGGGTTTTGTTTCACAATCCTCTCCATTGCTGGGTTATCCCTATTGCTTGTACAATTTTTTCTACCACATCTTTTCCTTCCCTTTGCCTCTCTATTAATGTGCTTGGACACAGAGCTCTATGAACAGCCAGCCTCTTTAGCAATGACATTTTGTGTCTTGCCCTCCTTGTGAACTAGACTGAGAGACCATTTAAAGGCCTTTGCAGGTGTTTTGAGTTAATTAGCTGGTTAGAGTGTGGCACCAGGTGTTTTCAATATTGAATCTTTTCACAATATTCTAACTTTCTGAGACACTGATTTTGGGGTTTACATTAGTTGTCAGTCATAATCATCAAAATTAAAAGGATTGAACACTTGAAATATATCAGTCTGTGTGTAATGAAGACAAGCTTCACGAGATGAGAGTGAGAGAGAGAGAGAGAGAGAGAGAGAGAGAGAGAGAGAGAGAGACTTTTTTTATTCCATTCAAGACAATCACACCAATAAAGAATGTTTTTAATTGAGTGAGGAAGAGGAAAAAGAAACAGATGTAAGGGAATAACTATGAATATAATAAAAAATACAATAAAATAAAAATAAAATAAAAATATATATTTTTTGTTTTTTAGAGAACAATTCTCCCTGAGTGACAAAAGTGTTACCAAAAATAGATGCTTCTCTCTTGAAAGATCTCTTGGTTTTCTCCAAAATTACACAGTTTCTGTTAAGTGGCCTTGCAATATGTTGTACAGAGGGTACCAAAAGGTAGACCACTTGTGAAAATGCTATTACAAATAAAATAAGATGTTAAAAAAATGATAACAATTTTAGTTTAGTTTAGGTTTCTGTCAATGTCTTTCTTTGTGTTTGAAACTTTGAAAATATTCTATGCAAGACAAGGCAAAAAAAAAAAAAAAAATCATGCCCAAAAAAAAATTTTAAGTTTAAATTGACTGAGAAAGAGAGATGGAAGGAAAGAAAGTATCGTGAATAGGTAACCCAAAAGCCAGTAAAGGGCCCAGCTCCCCTTAGGACAAGCTTTTCCACCATTGACCCTCAGAAATAAAGCCAATAAACGAGGAGCATAAAGCATCAAAAAGACAAACCCTAGGGAGGAGTCCAGAAAGGTTTCGAAACAGACACATCTATTCATCATCAATAACCACGGCTTAATAGTAGGTCTCTTGTGTTACAAATTCCAAACGGGCCAAACATAATGCTGACCCATTTGATCCATGCACACCATAAAGGCATAATGCCAAATTAGCCTGAGCACATAATAAAGATCAATACATTTACAGGTAATCCATTTGATAGATCCATATAGCGAGTTGCAATTAGCACAGTCATTTAAGATAAACATTTGAAGATAAAGGAGAGTAATCTGGTGGTTTAACCTCCACCGCAGTCATCACCCAGAGTACAACTATCAATCAAATCAATAAATCTTTGCCTGATAAAGTAAACTAAACGTGACATTCTTACTCTTAGTTCGTTGCTTCCATTTGCATAGGCCGTTCAAATGTCTTATGCTTATACTAAGGCTGCATTTATTTGAAAAAATACAGTAAAAACAGCAATATTGTAAAATAGTTTACAATTTATAATGACTGTTTTCTATTTAAATACACTTTAATATGAAATGTATTCCTATGTGTTACTCCAATCTTCAGTCACATGATCATTCAGAAATCATTCTAGTATGCTGCTTTGCTGCTGAAGAAACATTTCTTATTTTTATCATCAATGTGAAAAACAGTTGATTAATATTTTTGTGGAAACCATACATTTTCTTCATGTTTCTTTGACAGAATAAAAAGTTTAAAAGAACAGTATTTATTTGAAAGATAAATCTTTTGTAACACTGTAAATACCTTTACTGTCACTTTTGAACAAAATTAATTTCCTTCTGAATTTGTGTCAGATGAAAACGCTTTCAATTTAATATTTAATGTGGACTTTAATTATGGCAGATGATTCCTTAATTCCTCTATTGCAAAAAAAGACAACAACAAAAAGACCAATACAGGTGTACCTTTCAAACTAAGTGGTATTATGAGATATAATAAGCTGAGGAGAGCCATCAAATCATGTAAAAGATTAATCAAACCTTGATTCAGCTCTGCAGGTAACTCAAACCCACCTTGCAACATCAGTTCTAAATGGGCCACAACATCCTCTGAGCCTAAAGAGTAAATCTCCTGAAGAAAAAAACAACAAAACATTCAGACCCATGCTGTGTGCTTCATATGTGTGCGCCTGAGCAGTGGAGGAGCTGTGGGTTGGTGTGTGCGCTATCCAGAAAATTGTATACCAAATGTTTGTGCACTTTCATGTAAATAATGCTTAGAACATCCCTGTCCAATCTATCCACCAGAAACCTCCACTGTAATTAAAGTCTTTTAATATGGAAAATTAGAGTGTGTGATCTTTATATAGCAGCTAATTAACAGGGAACCAGTCCTCACTAATGAGACCCCAGGAAAGTAAGCACCCAACAAAATCAAGTTACACTATATAATGTAAGAAATGCATATGGTCAAACTAAGGTGAATTAGGGTGATAGTGCGATTGTCACCAACAAACTTCAGACCAACAAATGTGACTGACTCGATCACATCCTAAAATATGGCATTGTTAAAATTCGGCTGTGCTGGAGCAAGAAATGTCATCAAAATATGACTGTCCTAATGTTATTATTAACTAAAAACTAAAACTATTAGAAATTGTTTTCAGTAAATGGAATAAATATAATATAAAAAAATAACAAAATAAATAAATTTAAACTGAAATACCTATATTAATTAAACTAAAATGAAACCAGTTAATGTTAAATAGAAATATTAAATAATACTAATACTAATAAAAATAAAAATAATAAAAGTATCAAAAGCACATACAATTACTAAAATTTAAACTAAAATGAATATGAAAACTAAAACTAAAAATGAAAGCCAATGATATTTACTAATTACTATAATAATATATAAATTATTCTAAAATGACACTGTACTCTCCAACATCAGTCTGAAAGATTACCCTATTCACCCTAGGTTACAGTACTTTAGTTTTCACAAATCACATCCTTAACTAATCGTAAGAGTCAACTAACATCATTGGAGTGCATACAGGGGAAGCCCCCCCCCAAAATAAATAAATAAATAAATAAATAATTCTGGCATCATTTACTCACCATCATGTCGCTCCAAACTTCAGACCAACAGTCTATTTTTCTTTGGAAAACAAAAGAAGATATTTAGAAAAATGTGTAAAATATTGTTGTCTATAAAATGAAAGTCAAATAGGACCAAAACAGCACAGACCTCACTGACTTTCATTGTATGAAAAAATAAAATAAAAATAAAACATGGTGCATGTACATTTACATCCAATCTAACACATTAACCACAACATCAACAGGAAGCAACAGACTGCATAATGCAGCAACGCCGCCCAGTTTGTCTGCCCAGTTTGTATAAATGTCTTCAAATTATATGCAAACAATATGTTTTATATCTGATGATCGAGACTGTCCTCAACAAATAAAGAAGTCTTTTAGACCGACGAATGGGATAGCACTTGATTTCCAGCTATTTATTTGAGAGGGTCTCACTGTTAAAGTAAGCTACCTCTAGCTGGTTTCAAAAGATTAAGAAAGAATAGGCCCAAAGGAGGGAATGCGGTGTTCTTTTTCAGATTTACCGCATTATTGGATCAAACACGTCTATCTTGCCTTTACGGGTACAATAGAGTCTTCTATGCTCCACTATCGAGGAAGGATGGAGTGCGGCACCAGGGAAACAGGATTCCAGAGCGGCTAAACTGAGAGGTGGGTATTCTTTCCCTGATCGGGTTCCTTCTGAAGCGTAGACCCTTGTTTGCTGCTAACCGGGCGAGAGGTAATTAGGCCCGGCTTCACAAAAGGCCCCACACTATGAGAACAGACTGGATGACTCATTAGGAGATGAGAGATTAGATTAAGCTTAGGTATCCTCAGACCTCAGCTATCCACCTGCCCGGTGGAGCACACAGCCAGGCAGGTGATCCCTTTCCCTATCTCTGTGGCCCTTTGGTTACCTGACCCACAATAGAAGGTCAGACTCCCTTGGGGTGATTAATGGATGTTAAAGGAAGAGGAGGGAAGGCAGAGTTTCATTTCAATGCAGGCAGTCATGTCCATGGTGACTGCTTCCAATTGTGAGAGCATGTAAAATGTGCGTGCATCAAAAAACATCCACTGCAGATTATGTCTTTTAAATTATGATTTGACATTCGGTAACTAGATTCATTTTGTGGAAGACTTGGTTAGACCATCTGACCTCAATGAAAAGTTGCATCTACAGGTTTTGTTTCAAAAGACTTTGACAGGCACACCAACACAGGCTGGCAGCAAGTGTCAACGTCTGTCATCGACAGGATTGTTAAACAATGAAAACAGTTTTGTCTCTCAGAGAACAAAGCGCTTCTTTATGAGTGACAGAAAAGTGTTCCCATCTACAAAATTAGCCACATTGTGTAAAGGTGTTGTGCGCGACCACAGGCATGCAGCACCTGAATAGGGTTTTTGAAACTTTTGAAAAGCCTTGACAGTTGGGTTGAATCTTGAAAGATAATCCTTTTCCTCAACATACAAAGCACTACAGTGGGGACCAAAAGTAAGTCCATTAGTGAAAATGCTATTTTTGTAAATGTATTTAAATGTTAAAATAAAATAAAAATTTTAAATCAATTACTTATTTGAACCAAATAGTATGTCCGAATTCATAGTATTCATAAAACAGTGGGTGAAAAGTACACAGATGACCTACTACTTCTGGCGAAATTCTGAATTCTGAGTGCATTTGATAGACACTTTACTATCCCAGGCTGTGAGGCTAGAAGAGAGGATTTATGAATGGAGGTAAAGTGACACAACTACCACTGCAGGTTACATGACAATGACAACTTGGCGAATGTATTATGTCAGAATTTCATTCATACTATAGAACATACTTTTTTAACTTTTTAACTTTTAACTTTATTGTCCCCAGGGGGAAATTCTTTTTCCACAGCACTGCACGTGTTTAACACAAACAACATAACCAATATAATACAAATAGACATAATACAGAGAAAAGAAAAAAAAACAGTTAAATAACACTCAGTGATGTCTTTTGTAAAGGTATGTGATGGCTGAGGGAATCAGGCTTCTTCCAAAGCGAGCCTCCTGCACCTCAGAGCCCTGTACTTACGCCCTGAGGGCAGTGGGGCTAGAAACTCATTAAGTGGATGTGTGGAGTCCTGTTCTATTGAAATTGCAAAGTGTGTGATAGCTCTGTTATTAAGTTCTATGAGGTTGAGTGTTGGAAGACCTATAACTTTTGCAGTAATATTAGACACATTTGTAAGTTTGGTCCGGTTTTTAACAGAAAGCATGTTGAAAAAACAGACAGAACAATACAATATAATTGGCTGAATGATGCTTTGAAAAAGTAGCAATAATAATCGAGGAGCAACGTTAAGTCCTTTGAGTTTTCGAATGACTGAGATTCTTTGGTGACTTATTTTCTGAATGTCCATAATGTGCTGATCAAAGGTGTGTTGTCCAATTTTACTCCAATCTATTTGAAACTGTCCACTATTTCAACTGTTTGATTGTGAATAACAATAGGATGCTGGGGTGAAGGGGAACTGACTATCATCTCTTTTTTCTTACTAATATTAAGATTTTAACAATTGCGATGTAGCCTAAGTTTCAAACCAAATGTAGTACCTACTATACAGTATGCGATTTAGGACGCAGCACGTGTCTACATTGAACGTGAACAGCTAGAAGTTCCCTTCCGAGGGAACTCAACACTGCGTCGAGAATCGACTCTTTCGGGGACGCTCCCTTAGCGTACGCCTCTGAAGTATGAATGAAACTATTCCAATCCTGATTGGTGTTGCGTCATGACGTAACATGTGACGGCATAACCGGATGCATAAAAGCGACGCCGGCACACACACACACTAGCTTTTCGCTCTTCAGCAAGCGCTCTATGTTACGACTGTCTGTCTTATTTGGTGTTGTTTGTCTATCCCTATATATATTATGGCCAGCCAGCAGTTCAGAATGTGTGTTCACCCCTGTCCTCGTTTTATTACGGACGGGGACACGCATGTTTTGTGTGTGAACTGTTTGGGAGCGCAGCACGCCCAGGCAGCTCTCGAGGGAGCTGCCTGCGTACACTGTGAAGCACTACCCATGAGGGTGCTGCGCTCCCGGCTGGCGTGCTTTGATAAGCTCGGTCAGGCTCGCGTTCCCCGCGGTTCTGGTCCCGCGTCTGTTGAGGCGGCGCGACGACTGAGATCGTGGGGTTCGCAGCGGGATCTTGCAGATGAGAATGAGACTGCTGCGGCACTTTCTCATTCTTCATCTGAAGATCCCGAAGCCCCTGTGAGTAGTGCAGAAGCCAGCGCTGCGGCTTCTTCTGCCCACGACCAGGTCCCGGTGCTTGAGCTCTCTGCTTCCGAGGAGGCAGAGGTGATCAGCATCGAGGATGACCGTGAGTCGAGCGCGCCAGTTCACGGCCAAGCTTATGAGGAGCTGGTGGAGGTTGTGACTCGTGCCGTGGCCAGACTTAACATCAGCTGGCCACAAGATGAGCAGGGAACGCAAGTCGTAAGCAGGTTAGACGAGCGTTTCCTGCGGCACAGGTCACAGCCTCAGCGCCGGGGTTTGCCGTTTTTCCCCGATCTCCACAAAGAGATCTCGAGATCGTGGGATAAACCGCATTCGTCCCGTGTCTCCCGTCCATCTGTTGTCGATTATAGCAATGTTGTGGGGGCACGGGATATGGGTTATGGGAAGATGCCTAAAGTCGAAGAAGCTCTAGCCGGTTATCTATCTCCTGAGTCGGCATCTTCCCTTAAAACCCCTGCGCTGCCTAGTAAGCCCTGCAGAGATACATCTGCTTTAATAGGCAGGGCTTACATGGCGGCAGGTCGGGCTGGTTCATGTCTGCACTCTATGGCTATCTTGCAGGCATACCAGGCCGATCTCCTGAAAGATTTGGATGAGGGGGAGGGGCCAACTCCTGAAGATATTTCAGAGTTGCGCAAAGCCACAGATTTGTCTCTCCGGGCCACTAAAGAGACGGCCCGTGCTATTGGCCGCTCTATGGCAGCTATGGTGGCCACGGAGAGGCATCTGTGGCTCAATTTATCTGGTCTAAAGGAGAAAGATAAATCTGTTCTGCTGGATGCGCCGCTTTCGCCTTCTGGCCTGTTCGGCGACGCCGTTACATCGGTCGTCGACAGGTTTCAGGAGGCGAAGAAGCAATCTGCGGCGTTCCAGCAGTTCCTCCCCCGAAAATCGAAGTCCAAATCGAGTAGGGTGGGGCAAGAACCCAGCCCCAGCCATCAACCAGCTCCTCACACCGGGCAGAGCAAAGGGAGAGTGTTTCCTCTAGAGCCCCTCCTCCGGGAGCTTGGCAACGGAGGAAACGCTCCCAGCAGAAGCCCCCCAGCCAGAAGGGCGATTTAAGGGATGTCCTTCAGGCTAGGAGGGCTTCAGGAAAGAGGTCCTAGCCAGAGTGGTGGGACCTCTGAGGGCTGTCCCCTCCGTTGTAGAACAACCGAGGTTGTTCTCACAGCGGAGCCCTCTAGGAAACGATGTGAGTTGCCCGCCGTCGGTGACGCTTCGGGCCGCATCATATTCCAGCGAACGCACTGTGGGTCGTTTTTCTCGAAAAATAAAAAACGAGTTTCAGTTATGGTCACGAAAACCGTATCGACTACACCCTGCCGGTCTTCCGCTTCAGGGGGGTCGAGAAGGGTGCTCGAAAAACACCAGAGGCCAGTCTCGAGAGGCTGGTTCCCTTAGTAGATTTTGTAGAGGCATGGTATCATCTTCCCAACATATCTGCATGGGTCCTGCATATAATAAAGTCAGGGTACAGACTGCAGTTCGGGCACCGCCCCCCCAAATTTTCTGGGGTGGTGCAGACTACAGTGGTTCCAGAGCAGGCTCAGGTGATGGAACAAGAAGTGCAATCTCTGCTGCTAAAGGAGGCCATAGAACGTGTTCCTCATTCAGACAGGGAGTCCGGATTTTACAGCCGGTACTTTATAGTTCCAAAGAAGGATGGGGGGTTGAGGCCAATTCTAGATCTCAGGGTTTTGAACCTGTCTCTGATGAAGCTCAGGTTCAAAATGCTCACTATTCCTATCATCGTGAGTCAAATCAGATCCGAGGACTGGTTTGTCACGATAGATCTAAAAGACGCCTATTTTCACGTATCCATCCTTCCATGTCACAGGAGGTTCCTGAGGTTCGCTTTCGGGGGCTTTTTGGGGTTGAGACTCAACACAAAGAAGAGTGTGTTAGAACCGTCCCAGTCCACAACGTTTCTAGGCGTTGTGTGGAACTCGACTACGATGCAGGCACGCTTGTCTTGTCTCCGAGTCCATTCTGGCGATGGTGTCCAAGTTAAAGCTAGGCCAGGCCACTACTGTAAAGCAATTCCAAAGACTGCTGGGCCTCATGGCAGCGGCATCCAACATTATACCTTTGGGCCTTCTACACATGAGGCCCCTTCAGTGGTGGCTGAAAGCCAAGGGGTTTTCCCCCAAGGGGAATCCATTTCGTATGATCAGAGTAACTTCGTTACTCCTATAGCCTTCGTAGTAGAGTAGCCTTCGTTCTCTAATAATATGGAAGAAACCTTGGTTCCTGTCCCAAGGGCCAGTGTTAGGAGCGTCATGTCGCCGGAAAACCGTTTCGACAGACGCCTCCCTCACTGGCTGGGGCGCGGTCATGGACGGCCGCTTTGCCAGGGCTCTGTGGCAGGACCATCATCATTCTTGGCACATAAATTGTCTAGAGATGTTGGCTGTGTTCAGGGCTCTGAGGAGCTTCCTTCCAGACATCAAGGGTTACCATGTCCTAGTACGATCGGACAATACATCATTGGTAGCTTATCTAAACCGACAAGGGGGACTCAGATCGCGCCCTCTGTGCAGACTGGCGCATCAGGTTATTCTCTGGTCCCAAGGGAAAATACTGTCTATCAGAGCTATGTATATTCCGGGGGTTCAGAATCAGGGAGCAGACATCCTGTCGAGGCAGGGGCTGAGGCCCGGGGAATGGAGACTTCATCCAGATGTGGTGAAGTTGATATGGGAGAGGTTTGGGCCCATGGAAGTGGATTTATTCGCGTCTCGAGAGACGTCCCACTGCCCACTTTGGTTCTCCCTCTCACATCCAGCCCCACTGGGGTTGGATGCCATGGTACAGGCCTGGCCGAGGCTTCGCCTGTACGCATTTCCCCCGATCGCTCTGCTTCCGGCAGTCCTGGAGAGGGTCCATCAGGAGGGCATCAGTCTACTTCTGGTTGCCCCAATGTGGCCCACCCGAGTATGGTTTTCAAATATAATTTCGCTCCTGATAGCTCAGCCATGGCAGATTCCTCTGAGGAGGGATCTATTGTCTCAGGTGGAGTGCACAATCTTCCACCCTCAACCAGAGCTGTGGAAACTGTGGGCCTGGCCTCTGAGGGGGTTCAGTACCTAAACGCTGGTCTATCAGCCGGGGTGGTTGAAACCATACTTAGCTCAAGGGCTCTGTCTACTTGGAGATTATATGGCCTCAAGTGGAATGTTTTCGTTACTTGGTGTAGAGAACATAATTTAGACCCAGTTAACTGCCCGGTGGCTTCAATTCTGGAGTTTCTTCAAGATCGTTTCTCTGCGGGTCTCTCCCCTTCCACGCTTAAGGTGTGCGTGGCTGCCATTGCGGCTTTCCATGCGCCATTAAGTGATGGGCCTCTGGGGAGACACCAGCTGGTCATTCGTTTTCTCCGTGGTACTTGGAGGATGAGACCGACAACCAGGTCCAGGGTTCCTGCCTGGGACCTGGCAGTGGTTCTGGAAGGGTTATCCCTGGCCCCATTCGAACCTCTTCAGTCGGCTTCGCCTAAAGATCTTACCTACAAATTGGTCTTTCTCTTAGCCATCACCTCTCTTAAGAGGGTGGGAGATCTCCAAGCCCTGGCAGTGACACCAGCTTGCTTGGAGTTTGCCCCTGGCAAGGTTAAGGCCTTTTTGCACCCGAGACCGGGCTATGTGCCTAAAGTGCCTGCTAATACGGCTAGGTCTACGACCCTTCAGGCTTTCCATCCTCCACCTCATGTGTCGGCAGAAGAAGAAAAGCTTCATTTGCTCTGCCCCGTCAGAGCTTTGAGTATTTATCTCGAGAGGTCCTCTTCTTGGAGGAGGTCGGACCAACTGTTAGTGTGTTTCGGGTCACCTAGGAGATGGCTCCCGGCATCCAAGCAAACCATTAGTAATTGGATTGTGCAGGCTATTGCCTTGGCTTATGAGGTGCGCAATTTGCCTTCACCTCTGGCCATAAGGGCTCATTCTACTAGAGGCAAAGCGTCCTCTAGGGCCCTCCTCTCGGGAGTTCCCCTCCAGGAGATCTGTGAGGCAGCCGGTTGGGCTACCCCACACACTTTTATTAGGTTCTATAGTCTGCACCTCCCCAGTTTGCCTGGCGCACGTGTGCTCTCGTCCTGCTGAGTGCCTGAATCAGTTTCACTCCTGGGCAGGCCTGTCTTCGGTGCGTGGCCTAGTGGGCATTCGTTCCCCAAAGAGTCGATTCTCGACGCAGTGTTGAGTTCCCTCGAAAGGGAACGTCTCGGGTTATGACTATAACCCTTGTTCCCTGAGAAGGGAACGAGATACTGCGTCGTCCTGCCACGCCCCTCGAGGCCTTAGAGCGTCTTGCTTCATCGCTAGGCTAGTGTGTGTGTGTGCCGGCGTCGCTTTTATGCATCCGGTTATGCCGTCACATGTTACGTCATGACGCAACACCAATCAGGATTGGAATAGTTTCATTCATACTTCAGAGGCGCACGCTAAGGGAGCGTCCCCGAAAGAGTCGATTCTCGACGCAGTGTCTCGTTCCCTTCTCAGGGAACAAGGGTTATAGTCATAACCCGAGACGTTTTCCACAGTTGTTGCGATTAAGCGACTGCTGCACCCCTGTATGACACCATGTCAACACCGGACGTGATCGTGCCATGCCACAACAGCTTGATGCTTTCTACACTGGATGTGACAAAGCGACCATTGCAAATCCATTTGTTCTCCGTGTCAGAAGTAGTGTGAGCACTTGGAGCATGTTAAAATATAATAGAATGGGGCATCAGTTTACTGTTGGGAATTTGCCATGTTGCGTTGTGCTGCATCCTGTGTAGACAGCATCATTGATTATAATGGGTTTAATAATAATAATAATAATAATTATATATTTGCCATGGACTCCATTTGTTTATACCTGATGATTCGTGATATCCCAGCATTATTTATTTTACTGTACATCATAATTTGTCTGTTTTAAAAAGCTAGAAATAAAAAAAACTTTATTTACAGTTTTATATTAATGTTCAGTATGCTCTTTCTTTGAACCTTTTATCACTTATTCCACATTCACTGATCTTGTGTATAAAAACTAAGCACTGCACTGAAATGTAATTTGCAATGTTTGGTCAGCCCTAACCCTGTGCACACAAAGCAAGCTTTGACATGTTAAGAAGTCCTCTAAAACCCAGAGAACTCTTATCTCACAAGAAAACAGGCAATTGGTCACCACAGAAACGGAGCATAATTTGCTCAGAGGATGAAGGGGTTCTCTCTCTCTCTCTCTCTCTCTCTCTCTCTCTCTCTCTCTCTCTCTCTCTCTCTCTCTCTCTCTCTCTCTCTCTCTCTCTCTCTCTCTCTCTCTCTCTCTCTCTCTCTCTCTCTCTCTCTCTCTCTCTCTCTCTCTCTCTCTCTCTCTGTGCCCTGTTGTCTGTACAATGCCCAGGTTTGCCTCATTTAAACTGTCTTTACATTGACTGTCTCTAAATGGCCAGGTTCCTCTGTCACACCCACTTCTCAGAAGAGACTAAATGAACCGGCCGTCAAAAGCCAGTCAAACCAAACTGTCAGGCCAGGCACAGCGCCTCAGCTTTACATGTACGCTGGGGTCCAGTTTATCTGGCGGTACCAAGAGGAAATAATGAGGGGAGAAGACTAATGTACACGCTGAATGAAAAGTACAAGAGGGGGTTAGGTTTAAGTGCCGAAACATCCTTTAGTTTTAAGTGTCTACAAAAGATGGATAATTGACAGCAGTCTTTCACCATATGCTGAATGGAGAGCTGGAAAAAGAAGCATATATTTTTTACACTCAGGGCTGGCCCGCGGCATAGGCGGAATAGGCAAATGCTAGAGGCACCACTAATTGATGGGGATGACAAATTTTTTTTATTATTTTTCTACCATTATTATTTTAATACTATTAATCCAAATATAACCAAAAACCCAGACCCATCACGCTTCGCTGCATCAATCTTCCCCTGCCCAGCGAGTGCTTGATGTGTGTCAGAAATAGAATGCGCAATTAGTTTTTTATTTTTTATTTTTTAAGAACGCACATTCAGTTGACCGTTGTGAATTTGTTAAAAGATTTGTCTCGTCACATCCAATGTAGACAGCATTGCTTTCGTTTGAGGGTGCACACTTAGTCACCCCCGTAGAAGAGGGCCTGGCCGCTCGCGATAGGTGTAGTGTAGACACAGTGAAAGTTACCTGATTGTGATGGATGGGCTACTGCACTGTCTGATGCAGTGAAGAAGAAGAGAAGAGGAAAAAAAGGGGATAAAGACAGAGGTAAAGTGATGTAATTAAATATACAGTTTATCTAATTGACCCTTCGCTAAGCCACGCCCGAAAACCGCCACTGGCCAATCGTGTCTTAGCAACCGTAACTAGGCGCGGGAGGTCTGGCAGGCTTTTGAGCGAGGGAAACATGCCGAAGCCTTGTGCGTATGGATTGTGCAAATCTGATACCCGGTATCCTGAAAGTTTGGACGGGGAAGTGGAATTTTTTTCCTTCCCGAAAATCTAAAAGCCAAGGGGAGAAATGATGTGCGTGGATCACAGGTGGGAAACCCCATTCACATCTAAGTGTCGACAGGATTAACAAAAAACCCTATTCCTTGGAAGTTGGAAATAATTACGGTTCTTTGTTCATAATGCACATGTTTTAACATAAAATGAGACCTTTAAAGACAAGACGGAGGCTCACTGACATACTTTCAAATATATTTCAGCATTTTGTTAATCGACGGCCTACTGTTGGCCCTGACTGAGTAACTTTAACCCAATCCGATCGCGGCTCTCCCGGTGTTAGTGTTATTCCACAAGATTTATGGATAACTTAAACTGTTTGATTTATAATTATTAGATTAGTTTCACATTTCACTTACCCTGCTGTGCACGAACATAGCTGTTCCTCAATTTGTGTGTTTCCCATTTGAATGGTCAGCGTATGAGGCGGCGGCTGCTGCGACTATAGGCTTTAGCTTCAATTTTTATTAAATTATTCTCTAATCGGTTGCATATTATGTCGAGAATATATCCCTCGAATGCATACTGCAGTCCCTTTTGTCTTGCTCTCTCAGATATTTCACATGTTAGCCAACAATTACTAATTATCTCATTGGGAATGTCTGACACCGGTGCATACACACTGTAATAGACGTGCTAGACGCAAAACGTACGTTGACAGGCGTAGCAACAGTAACTAAGGAGGGCGGGGCTTAGCGAAGGGTGAATTGTATTATATATACGATAGTAAGATACCAGTAATGTTCGCTAAATACTGGCAGTTATTTTTACCTTAAACTTATAACTGTTCTGAGTATACAGTGTGATTTTCTTACAATCATGTCAGATTTTAAAAGCTTGTAGGCTAATATCACTTTGTTATTCATGTTTTTAATCTACAGTTGTTCAGACTTGGGGGGATATATGGCATTTTTAAATTTAATATGCAGAATGTAATGATACAGTGCTTAGCATAAGTTAATACACCCATGCTAAAGTTGACTAGAAAGAGGAATAAAAAAATCATCTTTTGGAAATTGATCTTAATGCCTTAATTAAAAAAATAAAAGTAAAATCCAAACCTTAAGGACACCAATTTTCTTTGTGAATGAATAATGTACCGTAAATAAATAAATGTTCTTCCCTAAAATACAGGGGGCATAAGTCAGTACACCCTCAATGTTAAATTCCTATAGAGGCAGGCAGATTTTTATTTTTAAAGGCCAGTTATTCCATGGATTCAGGATATGCATCCTGATAAAGTTCCCTTGGCCTTTGGAATTAAAATAGCCCCACATCATCACATCCCCTTCACCATACCTAGAGATTGGCATGGTTTTATTTCAGTTAGCCTAATAGCTGGTTTGAACATTTATTTATTTACGATACATTATTCATTCAAAAAGAAAATTGGTGTCCTCAAAGGTTGGAGGACATTTTTTATAATGTTTTTTTTATTTTTTATTAAGGCATTGAGATCAATTTCCAAATGATGATTTTTTTTATTCCTCTTTTTAGTCAACTTTAGCATGGGTGTATTCACTTATTCTAAGCACAGTAGGCCTATTTATATCCGGGTTTATTTAAAATAGCAAATGTAAAATGTACATTAAAGAAGATCTACATTTCTCAGTTTAATTCATGGTGAAAACATGAAACGTTGCATAGTTTAGTGGAAGATTGCTAGTGCTCAATGAATAGTTTGTACATGAATGGCTAGATGCAATTACTCTTGCTATTTCTACCAGAAAGACTCGGGAGGCAAAATGAAGTAACAAAGCATTCATTTATTAACAGACCAGCAAGCAAGTATAATATTCTTTGGCGTAGGCCCCGTCCGTAGGTCATAATCATAGGGTAACAGAATCTGCAATTACTGCCTGATGACGAAGGCAGGGGCGCAGCCGACCCCTTGGGAGGTATGGGCAGGGACCGTCCTGGTTGTGGTGGGGAGGATGGAGGGGAATGTTGGCGTCTGTGTAAGTACCGATATTTTATACTACAAGTATTAGAACACGGTTGGTTAGATGTGAAGGTATTATAATAAGTGACGTAACAATTGAGTCTTCCTGGCAGAACTTATGCTAGAGCTTTCATTTGTGTTTAGGCTGTAATGTGGCTTAGGTGCTATTTTGTATAGTTGAACCATCATCAGCCTTTTTATTTATATTTATATTTATTTTTAAATAATATCATCAACACAATGATAGGTGGAATGGGCTGTGATGCAAGGGGCACCTGGTAAAATATTGCCTAGGGCAGCAAATTAGTCAGGGATGGCCCTGTTCACACTGAAATTGAAGACACAGTGTTGTAATTCTTTCATTATGGTAATTTACACGTACATTTTAAAATGTTTCCCATAGAATACACAAAAACTGTTTAATTAATTGTATTTAACTAACTCCAACCATAACAAACAATACCCTTTGTATTATAGATGATAGATGGCAGCTTATATTCATTTAAGGCTAACAGAAACAGGCTAAAGCAACCAACTTCAGTGTTTGGACGTGTAATATGATTGTGATTACTTAATTATCAAGTTTAAAGGCTCATTCTCAGTTTATAGATGGATGACTGAAGACAAGGCAGTTTGCTAAATGATTAAACAGAGGTCCTGCATTATTTACTGCATGTTTGCTACATTGTTACAAACAAGTACAATTCTATTCTATTCTATTCTATTCCGATTATTAAATGGCATATTGTGGAATTGTCGTATCAAAAGATTAGTATCTTGGCAATATAAATATTTTCTGTACACAAAAGCAGGGTTTTAGATAGAAATAGAACTATCAAATGAGACAGGATAATGAGGGTATAAAAATATTCACTTCACTGCAAAAGAAAGTCATTGTGAGTATTTTCATTGCTTTGTGCACCAAAATGATCACTTACATGATCAGAAGATGAGCTCCAAATCACCTTCTTATGATTTAGCTTGATGAACATATCTAGATCATCCCTTGGAGAACAAAAAAACATGCATTTTCAGATAACACCCAATTGTCTTTGTCCACTGGCCCCACCCGTCCCGCTCTCTCCCTTCTATCATCAACAGTCTCTAAATCGAGCAGTGCTTTTGCTCTGCAGAACTCTTACGCTTGTAGGCAATAAAACACATTGTTAAAGTGACATGTAATTACCCAGGCTCTTATAAATAATTAAGTCACTGCTGCTTATTATGTGCAAATGCATGAGGATGTCAGGTGATCAATAATGAGAGAGAATAGACATTACATAGCAAGCACTTAAGTCCTGTCCAGTCTCTGCATGATATTTAAATTGACTTCAGTGATTCAGATATTTGATCTGTTCTTTCAGATGTAAAATGTCAGGGAAAGCAGTCTTTGACATAAAAAAGGTAAAAAAAAAAAAATAATAAAATAAAAATGGGGCTACATATCTCCTTAAAGAACGTGTTATTTTTTTATTTATTTTTTTTGGTATTTGTTTTGGTCTCTAAATATAATGAATGATTAAAAAAAGTATGAAATATTGATAAAGCAACATAATTTGATATACAAATAAAAACAATATACTACTGCTCAAGTTTGGGTAAGATTTTTAAGGGAAATTAATACTTTTATTAAAAAGGATACATAAAAAAAAAGTTTAATTAAAAAAGTTACAGTAAAGATTTTGTGCAAAGTCCCCAGGGGGATAACATTGATATATTGAAGAATTAAGGCAAAATGTGCCTTCATATGCAAAATATTTTGCTAAATCAAAAATGTCACATTTTATACATAGGCTACTTAAATGTAACTCAAACCAACTTCAGCTAATGTTGTGTAAATGTTTTCTTTGTTTAAACACTTTAGGATTTCCGTAACTTCTTAAATTCTTCACAAGTATTTAATAAGAACTCCTGAATTATTTCTGCTTTTAGTAAAGGAAAAGTGTACAGTAGATCTTGGAGCTACAACACCTACAGAACATTTCATTTTAAACTCCTTGACTCAAAGGACTTGAAATCTGTACTTCGGTCACTGCACCCAGTGATTTCATGAATCAGGACAATTTTTGGGCAAACTGCTATTTTAAAAAGTGCTGTAGTGGCTTTTCTTGCTATGTACTGTTTTGGGAAAAGGTACAATCAAACGGGTCTTGTATCCCACAGAGCCTTTAGATTTGTTGTACCCTACCCTACAACCAAAGTGAATGACACTTTTTAAATGGCAGGTATCATATTCCTTTTCAGTCTGTTCACTGTTTGTTTTCATGCCACTCCACACTTGTTGAATGACTGAAGGGATTCATAAAAGAAGCATCAGAAATGGAAGGATGTAAGCAAAGGACAAAACGAGCCATGCTTAGAGAATGAGCACGGGACACAGAATGAAAGAGGCGAGGAAACGTGTGCGATAGATGGAGACGGTGGCATAAACACAATGCGCTTGGCTCTCTTAAATGAAAATCCAATTTCGAAAAGGCTCACAGAGTTTATGGGAAAAAAAGCAAACAAAAAAGAGAGGCCAAAATTGGCCAGCGAGCTGAGAATACTCACACAGATGAGCTATGGTGAAAAAGCATTGCAAATCCTGAGGGCCCAGAGAGAGACAATGATCTTCAATTACCAGCTGCTCTGTTCCCAATTTCAGACAAGAGAAAAAAGGGATGGGAGTAAAGAGAATGAGGTTGAGCTGAGGAAGGCATTAGGGGGAAAAAAGAAAGAAAGAAAAGAAAGTAAAAAAAAAACAGGAGATTGTTACATAGGAAATGAGACAGATGGAGAGATTGGCTGATGGAGAAAAAAAGTGATATGCAGGAAAAAAAATTGATAAAGAGAGATAGAATTGTGGCCGTGCAAATCAGAGCGGGAGAAAAGGGATGGATGTATAATTTCTAATTCATTCTATTAGATGGTGAGGGCCAAAGTAGCATCTCGCTCTCTCACGCATCCCCATCCGTTTCAAGTTGCTTTGCAGCCTAAGCTCCATTTCCAGATCATATCATCTGTAAACGGACTACACTTGTCTGTGCGCTGTGCTCTCCTTGAAATCCCCTCATCTGTCCTCTATTTTAAAGAATGTATATAAGTAAGCAATATGTACAAGCAAAGGAACAACAATAACTTTACAGATGCATGCCTACATCCTACCCTATCTCACTAGAGGGAGTGTCTGCAATACATTTAACTTAATGAAACCTTTAGAAAGAATGTCTGGGTTTACTGGGTAAACTCTCTAAAGGAACGATTCTACAAGTTTGAAATACCTGAGCGACCACCTTTGTGAATGCTGCACGCATTTCTGGCATTGCTACACACATTTGTTATGTTGCAAAAATGCTCGAGGGGAATTCAGTGAGAATGAATAGCGCCCAATGTAACCGATGTTTATTTTCACGCACTGTCTGCGTTGTTTTAGCACCTGAATTTAAAACAGGATTGTGGGTGGGTAGTGACTGAAACGCAGGCTTTTATACTGAAATGCTGTTCTAAAAAAATTTAATGTGCCTCACAATATATAATAAATTGCTTTTAAAAATATATTAAAATAGATATTAGTTATATTGAGTTATAACAATTTTTCACAATATCACTGTTTATTGACCAAATAAATGCAGCCTTGGTGAGAATAAGAGGTATACCAGTTATATACTTGAGAAAAAAAAAGCCACAATATGCAAAATATCTTATATGTCAAAACAATAAATCACATTTAATATTTATGCAAAACAACCACTTTAGCTAATGTTACATCACTTGAACTTGCATATGGTTGTAGTTTAGCTTTGGTTTAATGATGATGTTTAGAGAGACAGGAAGATGATTACTGACTCTTTTTCTGTCTTTATATGATCCAGAGCTGTTTTGCCAAGCATTTCCATGAAGCGATTTACTTGCTTGTATTAGAAGAGCAAAGGCGATTCTTACCTAGCATTGCAGCCGTCACAACACTAATTGCAGTTTCCTCTCAGTTCACAGTGCATTGAACAAGGATATTTCTTTTCTTTTACATAGAGGTAATATTTCCACATTTTTTTTTCTTTTCTTTTCTTTTCTTTTTAATACCTGTGAGTATTGTTACCGGTTGATGGTCGGTTTTGCGTCAGAACTCTAGCGAACAAAGGCATCAAATTTGAAGCCTCTTTAAATCCTTTTCTGAGTGCCTTGGGTCATTATTGCCCTAATTAAATCAGAAAAAAAAATATTTTGAGATTCTGCATTTGATTACTTGTCAGATGAATTGCAGCATTTATTTATTTCTTTGTCTCGCCCACAAGGGAACAAACATTGCTTAAGATTCATCAGCAACTGTCATGTTAGGCACTCTCGCCGCGCCGGCTTGAAAGAGGTGCCGGAGGGCTTCCTTAACACAAGAGCCTTGCTACTAAACCGCTTTAATTACACTCACACTCACGGTTGGTGTCTCTTTTCTCTCCTATTCTCATTCCCTCCCTCATTTTCCTTGTCTTTGTCCATAATGCACAGCGGCCTCATATTACTAGAGGAAGGATGCTTATTTCCACAGCTATTCCACTTTCTCATTGCTGTTAATTCTACTCTTGGCAGAGCTCCCAACATTTTACTCATATCTATCTCTATCTCTATCTCTATCACTCTCTCTCTCTCTCTCTCTCTCTCTCTCTCTCTCTCTCTCTCTCTCTCTCTCTCTCTCTCTCTCTCTCTCTCTCTCTCTCTCTCTCTCTCTCTCTCTCTCTCTCTTTGTCTCTCTGTCTCTCTATCTCTCTCTCTATCTCTGTCTCTCTCTCTCTATGTGTGTATGGAACAGGTGGGAACAGAGAATGATAGAAATCGATTCTTCTTCATTTGGATAAATGAAATAGGAAACAATCTCCTCTGTTTAGGCTTCTGAAGCACTTCCCTTCGCCTACATCTGGAGACTGGCAGACCGCTCTGCTCGCTGGCATCGCCTCACAGCTGATGCCATTCTCTGGCCAGGCACATCCTCAGAGGAGACCACCAATCAGAGCTCGGCTGACTCCACTCTGACATCAGTCAACCCCTCGGCAGGAATGACAATGAGATTCTGCTCACTATGCTGACTATTAGGCTGCTAATTGTAATGTTTTAATTTTTTGTACCAGCAGTTCATCTATTAGTAGTACCCCATACTGTTGGCTGAACGTCTGATGCAATGGCATCAGATTGGTTGATCGTCATCTGATTGGTTGAATTCTACAGGATGTCCAGGAGACATGTGTCACGTTCTTTAACGGTCTGCCTGGAAACAAAAATGCCTTGACGCCAAACACCCTCATGGAAGAAGAACGCTGTCGTGTTTACAACTTTGACAACAAGCCAAACTTTGACAACAAGCCATATGATTTATATGATCAACCAAACGCTGAATTCTCCAAAATATGTTATGTATGGAAAGTTTGCGGCATATATCTCTTTAAAATACATCAAAGAGGTTTTCTCACTGGTCTGTTATTGTAGGGACATCAACGTCAAATGTTCACGCTACGTGAGACATCTATCTATACATCTATCAGCACATCAGAATTTTTGACATGAACAAAATCTAACCAACATTTTGCCAGTGTCTTCTCTCTGACTTCTTTTAAGGGAGCGGATTCAGATAACCGCATGGCATGATATAATCAATAAAACAGTACATTTGCAAGCAGGTTATGAATCATCACAGCACTCTGTGTTCCCATCTGTGTACAAAATGATACAAGTTACCAGGCTTCATAACTTACCTGAGTCACTTTGAGAGCACTCTTCGAACGTAATGAAAAACAGAGACTACAAATCATACATCTTGCAAATAAAACACACTCCGCTCATTGTTCTAACATCAGGTCATACCTCACACTGCACAACAATATTGATTCACAGCATTTCTAAAAAGTCTGTCTGTGCAGCGAAGCATTTAAGATGTAAGTTTAAAGTAATACTTACAAAAATGTCTAGATCACTTCCATTATTTCCATGGCTGCAGACTGATGAATTGAGACTGTCAAAAGGCAAATTCTATCTCTCCTTCCATCTACAGCTGGTATTACAGTGATGACATTTCTATTAGACTTCATCTCTATGGTGATGCCTAAACAGGCACCCTCAGAGTGGCTGACAGGGCCTGGGCAACATGATGCTGTCGCTGTTATTATAGCAAAAAAAATAAAAATATAGTAATAATAATAATAATAATAATAAAAATAATTTTCTTATTCAGTAGTTGAGTCTTATTTTCCAAAACAAAATAGCAAAACATATACAAACAAGGGGGAAATGTTTGACCACTACCTAACTGACTAACTACAGAAATACATAAACAATTTAGATCAAGCAAACATTATTATTATTAATATTATTTTTATTATTATTATCCTACTGAACAATTGCTTTATTGTTTCGGTTTTAAGCATAAATCAAATAAATTTAGCGTAGATTGTTTAAAAAAGAGAAGAATAATTTGTCAATGCAGTGTATCTATACTTATGTTTAGATAGTTTGTTTAGATATGGTAATTGTCACAATCATGTCAGTTTCTGTGTTATGTTTAGTTTCATGGTCATGTTTTATTTCGTTTCCATGTCATTTTCTTTCTCATTCATATTTTGTTATCATGGTTTCTGATTGAGTTACGAACCTTTTCTTGTTCCTTTAATCATTCCTTCTGTGTATTTAAGTCCTCAGTTCTTTTCTTTCTGTCCATTGTTTGGTGTCGTCAATGTTTAATGTGTATATTTTGGTCATTCTTGGGGTTTATTAAAAAGTATATATCATTCATGTTGCATCACACAGTCTCTCTTGGATTTAACTACACAGCCCGATGTAATAACATATTACGATTATGCTGATGTATGTAGAAAATCAATATTGTTTAGATTTTGACTGGAAAGTGAGAAAATACTTAAGAAAATGACTTGCAATGTGGTCATGAAACCTCATAGAATAGGAATAGCGTAAGATCAACAAGCTTATTAATTTCTTAGTCTTTCCATCCATTATTGAAAGAACATTTGAAAATATAAAGGATGCAGAGCCTTGAAAGAATCTGAGAATGTGTATATATTAGTGTGATTTTTTTGTCACTTTTTGCCATTACAGAGTTCCAAGAAGAGACATAAATATTGTTTGCCAAGAGGCCTTGGGAGAATGTCCACTAATGAAACAAGCAATAAGGGATGAAAATAGAAAATCGCCACTTCACAAGAGGTCGAGAACTCACCACCTCTTCATTTGATACCCAGAGATCAGTGCAACACTGAAGAAAAGCTTCACCCATATGTGACTCAGATCTACTAAGCAATGAGGTTATTTCCTCTCCATCTGTTTGCTTTATCTTTGCTTAAAGTAATCGGCATGAATGTTACTTTAACTTGTAGTAACTGGAAGTGCTGCTGAACTATCATGAACCGTGTCTTCACAAAGTAGGTTTCAATTTTAAATTGGCCAATACAATCTGCAGTGGAAATATAGTGCTCTGAGGTACAAATTGAATTTTGCCATGTTAAAATTGGATTTTGATATGCTAATTCACTTTTCACAAATTATCTTTTAAATCTTTTTTGTACAAGCTTTCATTTAGGATGTGGCAAATTTACTTTATACTATCAGACAATCTAATTTATGTGGCCACATAAAAAGGAATAAACGGCTTAACAGCTTCCTATAGCCTACTCTCCTCTTCCCTCTCCTCCATTCTCTCGCTGCTATCAGGCTGTGATACTGTGAAATTCCCACACGAAACACATCTACCTCTGTGTAAAATCATGAAGGCCCACATAGGAGCGGGACCAACAGGCTTACTAACACCACAAAGCTGCCAACAGCTCACCGCTAGTGTAAGGACGGCAGCATGCAATTGTTATTCCTTCACGGCCTTTCTGGTTAATGCAGTTATGCAGCTGAAACACTCTAACCCTCCACCACATGCACGCACGCACACACACACACACACACACACACACACACACACACACACACACACACACACACACACACACACACACACACACACACACACACACACACACACACACACACACACACACACACACACACACACACACATTCCCATCTGAGAATTAAGCAGGCTTTGAGAGAGATGAGTCTCCGTTGATAGAGACAGCCCTCGTGATAACTGTGCGCTTCGACATCCAGCTTAATGAAACTCCCGAGATTTCCATCAATCTTCTTTCCTCCACTTTCTACTCCCCCTCTCTTTCTCTCTTTCCCTTTACTATCCTGACTCTACCCGCCCATCTCCCTGACTCCATCTCTTTTTCTCTCTCGCCACGAATCTTTCATTTCAAACAAGCCCCTGTCTTCCACTCCCACCTCTTTCGCTTACTTTCTGCTTTTATACTCTCTCTTTCCTTCTGTATAATGTCTTTGGCTCATGGTATGTTGGCAGTCTTGAGCTCCAGCGTTGATCAGCTTCATTGTATTCTCATGAAATGCCAGCGTGCTGTACCCTTGAGCCTATAGCCACAGTATTTGGATGCTTGCAAAATGAAAGAAGTCAGCTCACATGGCGTGAAATGAAAGAAAAGAATAAGCTGATGCATGCGAAAGAAAGAAAGAAAAGAGAAAGGCTGAGCTGTTCTGCATGACGGAGATGAATCGAGCAGGGCGGGAGATTGGGGTTTTCTGCTGGACCACAAAAATGGTAGATGATGCAATGATGCTACAATGCATAAATAAATAAATAACCAAATAAATGGATAAATTTTATTTTTTTCTTGTTTTGCAATAAAGCAAATTCATATAAAATATCAACATAGACAAAAAGGTAATAACCTCACTACATTTTTTAGATTTAGTTTTATTTAAAAATAATTATAAATAAAAAGCTCAAATATTTAAATAAATATTAACTTAAAAAGAGTAGTGAGGTGAATATTACTTTGTTTATTCTTATGTTGTTATAGGCGGCGAAGATATATTTCCTGAAAGCAAGTCCGAATAACTAACAAAATATTTGCTAAAAAGTTTCTTGTTTCAAGGAGATATTAAACGAGACAAAAAATACCAGTTGTGTTTCTTTTTTTTCTTTCTTTGTTTCTTTTTCTGCAGTTTAAATGCACCATCAGCATCTGCCACTATAAACCCAGTGTATTGAGCATAAAATGTGTCCTTTCCTGTATATCTAATTTGGCACTAAAAATGATGTGCTGTATTCATTCAGTTCGACAGAATTGCATTATTTCTGCACATGACAACAGAGTGGAGATAGTTCATCTAAATGTAGCTATTACACTTTCTCCCAGAAGGCTTTAAATGGCACGTTCGGCTTCCTGCTGCTAACTACCAGATGTGTTTAGCCATGTGCTTGGTGTAGCTTATTCTCTGTTAGACTTATATTTGAAACAGACACATGTCCGTACATGAGGGATTGACATGTTATATCACTCCTGAATAAGCAAGTGCCCTGGTGACCTTTAAGACTGTTATGGATGTTATTTATTTATAAGTATGAATAGCAATACAGTGACTTGATCCATGCTCTTAAATGGTTCTGGAGAAAGAAGACATCTCACAAACACTTATCACTGTATCTGGATTTTGAATTGAATGTTCCTTTATTTTATTCCCAATGAGTGTGGTTATGGAGATTACTGACAGCAGTTGAGGGATGACATTGTGCTTAAGCATTGGAGCCCTGCTTGCATTACTTTGTGATCTAATGCCCATCTCAACATAAAAGGGGAGGCCGGGTCCAGTGATTATTTCTTAGCATAGGTTTATTTTTGAAAGTACATTTCTGTACAGACAAAAACCTCGGTCTTCACTACAAGAAGAAGAAGAAGAAGATACAGCTCATCCAACACCTGCTAATGTTGTCACAATAGAACATGCAAAACTGTCTGTTGAAAATTAAAACAAAAACTATTAATCATTTTCTGTAATTGAAACAACACTAAAATAAAATTAAAATTAGATGAAAAACTTAAAATTATTTCAATTAGTTAGCTACAGTATAACTATAACTATAAATTACAGATAAAAATAAGATTTACATGAAATTAAAATGAAAACTGAACAAACTATTGTTCAAAATAGTAATAAATACTACTATCATTAAAAAAATATATTCTAGCAGAATTTAAACTGTACTTTTACTAATTTTTGTAATCTGGAATTCATTTTTTTTTTGTACATATAAATTAATATAAAAAGACACGAGAAACAGCAAGCATTTTTATAGTTGGACTCATACAGCCATACAGCCTGTGACAACAAGCCCTGGACTCCACTATGAATCACAGAAACAAAGGGGGATGCTCAATACCATGGACAACTAATATCCATTCAGATGACAGTTTTACCATGTTTAAACTCACTTAGCACTACATTTCCCTTCACAGATAGGAGCCCCCATCCATTCTCCTATCATTTTTTTACTATCTTTCTCATGCTTTTCCTTTATTATTTTTTTAAGAGTCAAGAGAGGTTGACACAAAATTTAGTGCTTAATTTCCTTAATATCAAGGCATAGTTGTGGTGATTTACGGCGTTAAGCCTGTGATTGAGTTAAGAATTTGGGAGCGCAGGGGCTTAGAACCGCTCTGCATTACTTTGCACAGGCTCATATATATCAATGCAGACTGGCTTTTAATGCAAATGGCCCAATGGTCGATATTGCTGTGCTTGCTTTCCTTGACATCTTCCCATTTCCGCCCTCAGCAACAGAGCATGTAGCATTTGAAATACAAATCACACAATACATACGCAGGAGAAGGTGTTTAAGTCCACGAGCCACCTGCAGGAATTCTCCATCTTTTTTACCCATTTACACTATTGATTTTCAAAATCAAAACACTCTGCAATGTTAAGATGTAGAAAATCAGTGAAACTGGATCTATTTGTGAGCAATTCTGTATGTGAAGATCAAGGAGAGAGTCTGAATTTAGGGGTCACAATAAGAACACTTTTAAGAGCTTATCCTTGATTTAGCAGTCAGAGGTCACATAAAAGGTACAGTTAATATTATGAGGTGGTCATAGTAAGCTTATATGGCAGACCTACCTACTAAATGCTGGGGAGCACAATGTTGTGTGTGATGAAATGGATAAAAAAGGTTTTATCTCTAAAGCAAACATATGCGATGATATTAATCTATAGAGTGTGGCTGTTGGAGTAATTTCCCAAAGGGTAAGAAGATATTATTACATTCATCTTGAGTGCACGGATACACAATACAATATGATGATATACCATGACCACAACACAGGTAAGACACAGCTGCATAATTCAAAAACTTTGCTCACCCACTTTTTCTCACCCGTCTTATTTCCTCTCTCTTACTTTATTCATTACTTTGTCCCTATATAATGATGATTATCACATTAAAAGTAAAGTGGGTAAAGCAATCAGATGACTTTTTCCCCAAGTATTGAATGAAGTAGGACATTACTTGTTAAATATTGTTCTAATCGTGTAATTTATGGATCTGTTGTCTACATGATAAACAAAATAAAACAAAGTATAGTGCTGCCACAGTGGAGGAGATTAATCAAAAACAAATTAACTGTGAGAAATAAAAATGACGTAAAAGGTTATTTTAATTATTCCATAACCAGTTATAAAGTAACAAACTTGGTAACATCTTTAATATAATGTTGTAACAAGTTACTTTTAAATGTAACAATCCCAAAAACTTTGTGTACGCTTGTTGTATGGAAGTGTCACAGTGAGGTCTCAAGCAGGGATACGTCATGCCACTTCTGACCACAATGAATCACTGCTGAATGGATCGAAGTGCCAGAAATTGCTGTCATTATGAAGCATGGCGTGCTCCTGGCGAGGAAATCTTGCAGAGCTTCAAAATAAATGACCAACCACAAATGACCAACCTACAGGAACAAACTCGCTCTCTCTCTTTCTCATTCTCAATCAAACAGTCAATCAATCACACACGTTTAGAAACACATCTGTTCCTAGATGAAACCACGCAGATGTTTTGCATCTCGCCGTATATTTTGCGAGTGTTGATGTTGTGCTGAGAGGGCTTCTGTTTACAAGCTTTGAGGGAGATTTTCAGCATAACACAAACATGAAATATGGCACACCCTTCTGAGAAAAATTCTATATATTAACAGACGGCTGTATTCCGATAAAGAACTCTTTTCTGAACGCGAATAAATGACCACGCAATAATTTCAAAAGAGATATATATATATATAACATATTTGCACAATAATAAGACGTGTTTAACTTTGGTGAGAAAGGCAACGTGGGATATTATACAGTAAAAGTTGTTTAATCATATCTAAACAACAACAACAGAATCATTAGAATATGGGTGCAGGGTTTATTAATAGTAACAGTCTAACAAGTGACACTTTATTTGATGTTTTTAACAAAGCCTTCTTGTCATAAAATACACAAACTTTTATGTAGGTGCCAACATTCCTCTCTTTAATCTAAGGTTTCTAGCTCGCTGTAATAGAATGGTAATGAGACCATCATTTTAAGATGAGGTAATGAGACAGCAACTTGTATCAAGCATGATGAGCTTAAAAAATAGTCAATGCCTAATCATGTTATAAAATATGTTATATTACAGCAATTAAAGAAGCCTTTAGTTGTAGCATCTTTTTGCCATGAATTCTATCATCATCAGCAGCGTTTGAACTCCAAACTGACTGGAGGCAACCTTCAGTAACCGCTGACCTTAAAAATCAGAGTAATAGCTTTGTAATTGATAATGTCAAATGATCACACGATTCACACTTTTGCCCCCTCCCTCCAAACAACCATTTTGTGCATTCATTAGTGTGGAGTGCTTTCCAGACTTTCACAAGAATATCAAAGGTCACAGTACATAATGTCAGGCAGAGTACATGAGCTGGAGAGAGAGAGGGAGTGTTTCAGAAGTGCTGTGTGAAAGTCATTGGAGTGGAGTGAAGTCAGGCAGGGCCGAGCTGGAACAGACTGTGGCTGATTGACTGTGATCTGCAGGCTATCTTTCATGTGCTTTGAAGCTAGGAGGAGGGTCTCGCTACCTACTGACAGACAGAGCAAGGCCGGCTAAAATTGATATGACGGCTTCCCCTTTCTAGACAAGCAGCTTTCCTTCTCCTTTTCCATTTCTTTTCATTTACCTTCAACTCATAGCCCTGTTTATCACAACCAAATTTTTTTTTTTGTAATATGCAGGCACTTATTTATCCCCTTTCTTTAATATGTGCACAAACTCGTGATTGAATCTTCCTATATGCACACCAAAGCACTCTTTTCAGAGTGCAGTGTATAGTGCAACAGCAAAAAATGAGTTTACATTTCAGATGTCCGAGGCATGAGGGTCCGCGCTCTTCAGAAAGCAATCACAGAATATGACTTGTGTTTTAAAGAGAATCCCACTGGAATGAATAATTCACTGAAAACGCAAGGCAAGTCTCTGCTATCTCTGATCAGCCTTGACTTCTAAGATCATCTAACTTTGTGACGTAAAAAGTATGTTAATGGCGCAATTTCACATGCTTTTGAGATTTAAATGTGTCATTTGCATTAAGGATTTAGAATTAATCGCATGCGTTAATATAATATATTATTTTATTGTAATACATATTTTTACATTGAATCTCCAATGTTCAAACAACATAAACATTATATTTTGAATATTTGTTTAATGGCATCTTTTTTACTAAGTACTGTGAATGAAGGCCAGTAGGCTATCACTGATACCAATGATGTCTATATTACTGTAAATTGATTTTTCTGAAAATGAAATGAATAATTATAGCTATTCAACATTACAGTATAATTAAAAAACATATTTTTTAACATTTAATAGCTTTAAGAAAAATACTAAGTACACTTAAAACAATCTTCTCGCAAACCCATTATAATAAATTCAACTAATGCATTTGATGTTGTCATAGAGTCAACACCATCAGCGCCCTTCAGCTCCGCCCACTCGATCATCAGCCTCACCCGAATTTTAATTCATCACACCTGTCACCATCACAGCATTTAAGCAGTCACTCTCCACACCATCACTGTCATGTCTTCTTGATCACTACCGCTCAACTTACCCGACTACGTACCATTTCTGCTCACCTGTTGAGATCCCTGTTCTTCAACCTTCGCCATCATCAGTCTTCTTCAGTTCAGTTTCACCGCCTTCATTCACCTTGGTCCGCCACGCACCTGCAAATGACAAAGACAGCTATCCACGAGCGAACTCATTCAACCAAACCTCTCAGTGAAAGCTTACCTGTTTCTCTTGCTTGTTCTCTGCTTCCTGTAAATAAACCATCAGTGTGATTGCATTACCTGTGTTGTCTCTTTCCGTCCGATGACAGATATAGTGTGTTGTACATATAAAATAGTGATGTTTCTGTCTCTGTCAATATCAGCTCGCGCTGTCTGAAAGAGAGCTGTCAGTTTATTGTTTCCCCACAAAGTTTATTTTGTGCATTTCTTTTCACAATAAGTAAAAAATTACCAGTTAAAACATTTGATATCAATATTATATGCGAGGATGGATCTACGATTGCCCAGTAGTGCAAAACACTACACAATTTAAAAAGCAAATATATAAGTTCACAACACAACGCAATTAAGCCACAACACAACGAAAATAATCCACAATACAACAAAAATGCTCCCGACCACTAGAGGGCTATCAGAGTGCGGTACAATTTGTTTCCCTTGCCACTGTTCTATAGAGTCGGCAATCTTACAAAGATATTAATACCATGATCAGTTTTAACAGTATGTTGAATCACCTACGTGCATACCTGCGTTTTTATACTCGAGAATGTTTGGCACACTATCACAGCGCTGATGCCTAAGCAAGTGCCCATCTGCATATTCCACCAAGTGGTTAAAAAGTATAATTTGTGTTAATTAAAATGACTTTTATCATTTCAAAACAGACATGCCTTCATTGTATTGGTAAGACTGACTAACTACAGGTGACATTTTTCCAATACCTTCTTTTTTTTAGGCAAAATTACTAATATAACACATTTTTTTTCATGTTTCAAAGGTTGTAGTATGCTCCAAGTGACCAGACTGACTTACTACTGGTGAAATTGTGCAATATTTATCAAATTATATTATAATAAATTATATGTTTTAACCAATTGGTGGAATTAGCGGACTTCCCTTAGGCATCATGTGGTGTGGTAGCGGGTCACAGCATTCTCGTGTATAAATACGCCGCTATAATGCATGTAGGTCATTTTGAAGTAATGTTTCATGTCGATATACAATGGTTAAATTCTCTAATCGTGGTATTGATATCTTTGTAAGACTGCCGAATCTATAGAACAGTGTCAAGAAAAAATAACTTTACCATGCTCCGAAAGCCCTCTAGTGGTCAGGAGCATTTCCGTTGTGTTGTGGCTTTATTTTGTTGTGTTGTGGCTCATTTCCATTGTGTTGTGGCTTGATTTCATTTTGTCCACCGTATGGATCCTTTCAAACAACATTATCATTGTGACATATTCTATTTTTAATATTAATTTCTTTCTTTTTTTAAAAGGAAAAAAATACAGTTAGCAACCAACATTTTCTTTTATTTATTGGATATATCATCATTTAATAGTTTCAACACATTTCTTCAGCTAACCATAAGATCTCTAGTTCCACTCAAAAAGTGCAGTAGTTTTAAAACTGCTGGGCCAAATTCCAGCTCATCCACATTGTTGCAGCAGTTTTTGATTTGTACATTATTCATCTTTAGTGGCGTGCATATACCCTCGACAACACTACTGCATATTCTCTATATATTGCCTGGCACACCCTTGTTGATTTTTTATCTCTTGTGTTTGATTAAATAAGAGGTAAGAATAGGAGAACAAAGCCCTGTGGAGAGCCAGGTGCACGATTATTAACCTCTCTGCCGGATGGATGTCTTTTTCACCACAGGCCTGCTGTGTAGAGCCAGCCAAGGTGGACGTCCAGACGAAGAATGGGCCAGAAGGGGAGAGAGGAACATTATCCTTGTGGCAGTCTCCCCCCGCTTTACACACACACACACACACACACACACACACACACACACACACACACACACACACACACACACACACACACACACACACACACACACACACACACACACACACACACACACACACTCTGTAAGCAACACCTGATAAAATGTCCTTCACTACTGTGACTTATACTGCTGTTCCTCTCATCTGTAAGGGTTTGTCAAAATAAGTAGGGAAGCTGGCATCAGATAGCATTTGATATGTGCCAAGTCTAATTTAAATTCATTTATCAATTCACTGGTATGAATTTACTTACAGTTTTTTTTATTCGCTTTGGTACTATTTTCACAAGTAAGGTGTACATTTTCAAAACTCTTAGTACAAAAATCAAAACTGATCACACTTGTAACGCAGCTAGTCATTCTTTCAAAACGTGATATAATGCTTTTAGTCAGTTGCACATGTTTTCAGTCCACATAATCATTGTTTCAAACACAAGATTATTGTAATATGTAATGAGAACATTTGGTTTAATCACCGAAACACAACAGTATGATCTTCTTTCAGTTTAGTACTTTTAACTATCAGTTCATCCAACAGCAAACAATGCAAGATACATGTTTCAAATCGGCCTTAGAAGTGCTAAAATGAATATGCTACAGTACTATAAAAGACAGATTACACAGTTTTCACATTTGGCAATACACTTACATTACCCAACATTTACATAATCTGTAATTTCCAAAATACCCATCCTATATGAGCAAATTAGTTTTTATTTTTCAGATATACAGTAATTGTAACATAGGAATACTTTCTATAATGAAATGTAACGTAATGAGAACAAAACATAACATTTAGTGCACACATTACATTAATTTGGATCAAGCCTGTCTTGAGCATTTGGCCATAGATTCTCGTCCACATCACAATGAATGTTATCATTGTTATCATTGTTCATGCACCTTGGGAAAAACCTTTTGGCGTGACGAATCCATGCTTGACATTGGTCTACACTGATGTCATCACATGCTTCATCCATGGCCTGAAGGAGGGTGGCACGCTCAAGGGGTCGGCGATCATAGACCTTCCACCTCCATGCTGAAAAAAATTCCTCAATAGGGTTGAGGAAAGGAGAGTATGGAGGCAGGTAGAGGCTCATGAATCGGGGATGGGCCTGAAGCCATGCTTGAACTACCTCTGCATGGTGGAACCTGACATTGTCCCACACAATTACATAGGTGACCCTTTCACCTTGACAGGCCGGCTCAATTTCATTGAGAAACTCAATAAGATGTGCAGCATTATAGGAGCCAAGTAATGGACTACGTCCTACGACACCATCTTCAGAGATAGCTGCGCACATGGAGATGTTTCCTCCACGTTGTCCAGGCACTTGGACTGTGGCCCGTTGGCCGATGATGTTCCGTCCACGGCGACGAGTTTTGGCCAGGTTAAAGCCCGCTTCATCAACAAAAATGTACTTGTGATGGTTCACATCAGCGTCAAGCACCATAACCCTCTAAAAAATATATTTTGGTTAGTTCTTTTTACAGTGTTGTTCCATATACATATGACATAAGTGATGCATCAAATAGTAACAGTAATACAATATATAGTGCTGTACCTGAACATACTCAGCCCTTAGTTGTTTCACCCGGTCATTGTTTCTCTCGAAAAGCACCAGGTAAATTTGTTTCATTGATACCTGGTGCCTCTTCAAAAGGCGGCCTACTGTTGGTAGGCTGATGGATGCCACATTGGCAAAGGTGTCATTGTTCTCCTCAATTGCCTGCTTTATTTCTGACAGCCGTATATCATTCCTCGCCCTCACCATTTCCACCACTGCCAACTCTTGCTGATCGGTCAGCACACGGCCGCGGCCACCACTATGGGGTTTTCTGTCAATTCTAAGCATAGAACAGAGTATACTGTCAATAAATCATACTGTACCAATACTGAAACATGTCTGATGAATTTACATGCATTACAATTTACTGTAAATGTAATACTGTAGTATACGTCCTCCACACTTACCGGTTTTCTTGGCGAAAAGTTCGGATGATAGAATTGACAGTTGATCTTTTTAGATTTGGATCAACTAATCTGGCAGCCTCTGCCATAGTAAGGCCTCGGTTCACCACATGATCAACGATGATGGCCCGGACTTCATTAGAGACAACAGTTCTGCCTCCCTCTCTCTGATGACCAACCCTTTGACGGGCTCCATGCCCACCTCTCTCACCTCTCTGCCCACCTCTCTCACCTCTCTGCCCACCTACAAACCATGTTTGTACAAACACACATTTTATTTCTGTAGTTCTCAAAATCCATATACTGTATATTGCTGAAATGAAAATCTATAGGTGTACCAAATGATTCATTGATTAACCATTAAGATCAGTTGGATTTAATAATAGACAAATGTATTAAACTGAACAAAAAGAGATGCAAATCAAAAGTTTGATAATAAGAGCTTTATGACAGGCAGTTACTGTGAATGAAACAGTTATGTAGATGAAACACTTATTTTGTGTTGTGAAAAGGATACTTTGTGATTTTGTGAATTGTACTAACACAATTGAAAACATGATAAAATGTTTGAAAAAAGTGCACTTTTGATGATCTGTTGTGATATTAGCACTAAGAGTTTTGAAAATGTACACCTTACTTGTGAAAATAGTACCAAAGCGAATAAAAAAAACTGTAATTGTACCACAGATTTCATGAAATATGAATTCGGAGAGCACTTTAACTTTTTGTCTTCCTGAGCTGAGGAGTCAAAAGGTTCTGTTTGCCCTCTTCTTCACACTTCTTATCAACTTCCTAAACCAACTCTTCAGACGTTGCTATAATTACTCTTGTGGGCTACACATTGAAAAACCATGTCCCTTCACAAAAGTCTCTCAAACTAAACTTCTTGTGGCTTTTAATTAGGCTATTAATATGCGGTTAGCTCATAAAGGCCATGCCAAAAGGTATAAATGACATAATTGAGAGAGCCACATACGTGAGTTCAGGCTTGCACATTATCTTTTTTAATTTTTTTTATGTCTAATTGCTTATGTACATAATAAGTAAATTGGGTAAGAAAATGCAATAAATAAATAAATAAATCTATCTAATGCCACCCTGCAAATAAAATGGGAGAGAACCGTAGGAAATGCTGATTGTGATTGACACTGAAGGTGATTTAAACTGATTTTGTACAGACATGTTAAGAAAGAGGGAGTGTGTTATTGTGGAACTGTTGAGCCACATTTAATGAGAAGCTTCAATCTTCATACTGTGGCTCCTTCTGGATCTTCAAAGCTCGGAGAAATAATTTCATCAGAGATTTTCGCTGTTGAATCTTGCTCAGACGCATAGATTTATAGTATATTCTCAGAGATATGATGTAAAAAAAAATAAAAGATATGAATCTGTGACCTTAAATTCAGAGATGGTTTTTAACCCGGTTTTTATTTTATTTTTGAAGTCAAAAACATACTAACATTTTAGCATCACATTTATTCTTCATCAATTTTGCTGATCTCATGAAAATTGATTGTACACAGTACATAATTTTCCACTTCATCAAATATCATCCATGGAAAATTGTACATTATGCTATATAAAACATGAATAAACAATTCATTGTCACATGCAAACAGCTAAGCTCAGGTACACCTTTTTTAAAAGTCTACTTTATTTATTTTGTTGTCCTTTTTTACCATCAGAGTAAAACAACACTAAAATAAATTCAATTATATTTCTAAAAAAGTATGCATACTTCCATATTATATGCTTAATAGATTTTGGGTTCCTTAAATATAGCAATAGCTGAAGGAAACACACCTTTCTGAGGTGCAAGGTAAAGAAAATAACTTAAAAGAATAGGTTTTTGGGAAACACTTTACAATAAGGTTCTAAACGTTACGTTTAATTAAAGTTGCCATAAAATGCAAGTATCAACAGATGCTTTGTATGCCCTTTCTATACTATGTCAGAGTGTAATGAATTATATAATTATCAGATATAGGGACTTGGTTCTAGTCATTGGAATTTGATTGGATTTTGAGAAATCAAAAATCCCCCCACCCCCCCCCCCCCCAAAAAAAAAAAAAACAGGTCACGATAAGACCTATAACATGCATTTACAAATTAATGCAACTAATGTTTACAAATTAAACCTATAAAAGTGTTATTAAGATTGAACTAAGGCAAAAAGAAGATACAACAAAAAGTTCAAAGTTACAATATCAAATAATATTTGTAATATTAAGATACGGTATCAAATGGTTCCATTCTTTTTTTACCGTCAGGACTCAACCAGTTAGAGTCCAGCATACTCTTTCTGAGTTTAGGTTCATTAGTATTGGTGTCCCCCATGGGTGTGTATGTCCACCACTGCTATTTACGCTGTACACTATTGAGTTTAGGAGTCACTGTCCTGGGAATATTGTTGTTAAATATTCATGTGATACTGACATTCTTTTTTGTCTGTATAAGGATAAGGACATTGAATATTATACCACATAGATTGCCAACTGTGTTACATGGAGTAAAGAACACAGTTTTGTCATTAATGTTAAACGGAGGAAATGCAAATTAGTAGACAACCACTCACCTTTCATGATCGACAGTGAGCCCATTAGACAGGTTTCTTCATACAAGTACATATGTTTATTTATTGATAATAACCTATTGTGGGATGTGCATGTTGATAACCTTTGTCAAAAAAAAAAAAAAAAAAAAAAAAAAAAAAAAAAACATTCTCCCTGTATGATATATCTACTTAGTTTGGTAATCTGACAATTACCCTCAGATATCATCTGAACCATAGTGCACACAGCAATGAAGTTGGTTGGTGTGGGGGTTTATTCCCCTTCAGCCTATATTTAACAGAATTATTTTCAAACAGGCAAGAAAACTCTGACTCCGGACCTTTCTCATGAGCTCTGTCCAGAAATCGAACAACTCCCACCTCCCAACTCCAAGGTCTAGATGCAGTTTTCCTTTGGCTACAAAATTGCTGAACTGTAGTCTGGAGGACATGACTGTGTGATTGTTATTTATATGTTTATCTTGTTATACAGCTTCATATGTATTGCCCAAAACAAATTTCCCTTAGAGGACAAATAAAGTATCATTGTCATTATTTTTACATGGTAACCACAAATATAAAGCAAAGTTGAGTCATTCTCACCAGAATAGTATGGTTAAAATCAGTGAAATCTAAAGTTCCAGATTTGGAAAGGACATTTTTAGAAGCTACCTGCTTCTGACCAATGATAGTGTTGCTGAGTGTGCCCGTCCCTGTTCGCAGGTGTGTGTGCTGTCGGGGTGTGGGCTGATGTATGGGCAGAGGCCTTGCTCAGGTGTGAGCTAATCGAGTGTCAAATGAGCCTGAGAGGAAGCTTGCGCTGAACGGTTCAACGTTGCAGCTGTGGCCTCCTGCAAACTTGCACACAAACACACACACACATTCACTTTTCCGCACACACGCACAATGGACAACTAAAGAGTGGAGCTGAAAATATTCACCTGGATGCACGCAGTAGTACCAGGCTGTGTCACGACACACATGTAAGGATCGTATGGATGTCCATAAGCATGTATGGATCGTCCATAAGCGTGATCACTAGAAAATCTAAACAAACAGAAAATACGATTTGCGGTGAAGCGAGTCAGTTTCGGCTTCTTTAATTCAACTGAACGGCTCATTACTTAGACTTGAAGGAAGGCACATTGTTTAAGGTCTCTTTTGCCGTCTCAGCCTCTGTCTGTTTGGGCTGCTTGTGCTAGGAAGGTCAGGGCAGGTGAAGGTTTCTTCACCCGTGTGGAAGGGCCATCTGTGTGCGACTGGTGAAACGGCTGCAGACGGTCTTCTTGACCAGCCAAGGATGGCCGAGTAAGGACTGAGTTGAAACAAACTTTTTTCTATTCTCTCCCTCTCCTTCTATTGTTAGTCTACTTCTTTCAGCTCTTTCTTCTTCATTTTGCTCCCCGGAGACCGAGGGACGTGCAGCAGCTGTGCCCCAGTGAAAAGGGAAAGATTTAAGAAACGGACTGAAAAGAAAACAGAAAGAGAAGGCGGGGTAGGAGATCGACCATGACCCATAAGTGTCCCGGCATCGAACGGTGCACAACATATTCCATACCTTTTTGTGTGGCCATTTGGGCATCGGTATATATTTAAATGTGAGGCGTACAGAAGTTTGATACCTCTGTCACCCCCAGTTAATGGTGCCTCTTTCCTTCTTTAACTGTCTGCTCTCCAAGAATTCACTTTTAATTAGCTGCCACAGTGGTGTGTCAGTGCAATGGGGAGATGTGCCTGACACACTCTCAGTCAGAAGAGAACGATCTGCATCCTCTCATGAGAGACAAATACAAGATGTCTGGAATCACATACGTTCTGCCTCACAAATGAGGCCAATGCTTAATTTCTTAGTGATTGTTCCCTAAACATACATGTAATAGCATCATGGAGAAATTAGCCATTTTCGGCAACCTAGAAAGCTACATTGCTGCCTACATAGGAAGCAGCCTTCGAAGGTCATGGAACACATTACATAGCATGGATATTATTTGTATGAGCTCCTGTCTAAGTGCACAGGAGACTCAACCATTAATTCAATTGAATACACATGACCTGACAGGAATGATGGAATATTCAGAAAACATGAATACAAATTTTGAATAAAAAGTAATTTAACTATTTAAAACAATTTGACAGACAGAACGAAAAGTTAGCTCAGTAAATATACTGAACCACAGTATGACAATATATGATTCATCAAAGTTCTTTATGCCATCTTGTGTATTTATAGAAGAACACTGGATATTTGTGAGACATTCTAAACAGATTCATCCTTTAGAATTGTGTAAAAAGCTACACATAATACATTTTCTTCCTCATATGATGAAAAGACATCCATCCATCCAAGCAAGGCATTCTGCAATAATCTCCTGTACTCCAAAAGCATTAAATTACTTTTCACAATGAAGTAGCTTCACCAATACCAGCAGCTAAAAAGGCTCCCCACACAAAGACACCTCTTCCTCCATGCTTCACTGTGGTAGAGATACATTTATTAATCTCTCACCAGATTTTATGGAGCATCACCATGCAACTCGTGTTTCATTGTGATTCATCACTTCACACACAACTTCCCATATTCTGCCATTTAGCCTATTTTGTGCTCGGCCCTTCTTACTTTTTTCTTTTGCCCAGGAGTGTATACACATTAGGCCTACACCCTTCATGTTTTATTTAATTGAATTGATTCTACTCAAACGATTCTTCCTACTCTACTGGAGAGAAAACAAGTATAGCATGTTGATCTGCAACTCGAGGGCCTTCCATGCTTGTCACGGTTCAGGGTGCATCATTGGCTTCTCACTGTTGTCTGTGTTTGCCCTGTCTTTTTCTGCAGCTTATGACCTGGGCAATTAGTGCTGATTCTGCGCAGTTGCACTCTGATCACAAGCTAATTTCCCACACCTGTCGCTTGTTCCATTTTCCTTTATATTCTCTGCTGTTTCTGCCCTTGGTTGTCAGTAGATCGTTTTAGGTTGTGTTTCATGTCTTACCTTGTTCCCCACTCTGCACAGGATGCTTAGACGAGGAGTGACAGCTGATAGTTTCCTGGCTGGTCCCTCTCTCTCGTCTCGTTCCCCGTCCAAGGTGACAGAATCTACTGACCAATCATGGACTCAGCAGAGGAAGCAGATATTTGACACATCCTCGTGCAGCAAGATGTCCTGCTGGGATAGCAGCAGGAGGAGATTGCCAGCTAGCCTGGAGCTTTTACGGAGCTGTCTGTCCAGTAAGCCCAGCTCACAGAACGGCTCGAACAGTTCCAGACATTCGGCAGCCCCTACAGTACCACCTCCGGACGAACCTGAGGTGCCCATTCTCCGTCGTGCGGAACCTCGCCTTAACCTAACTGCTCCATACTCTGGTAAGCCCAACTCATGCCGCTCATTTTTGTCAGTGTTCTTTGAATTTTTCACTCCAGCCCTCCTGTGAAAGACTACATTAAAGATGAGATTTACTTGCTCGAATTACCCACCAGCCTTGAAGGATTAGTTGACCTCGCCATCAGCGTTGACAACCAGATAGCGCTCCGTTCTCTGCATCAGAGGGGGGTGTCCTCTAATGAGCTCTACTCCAACTCGACATCTGGAGCGGAGGGTGACGCGCCTTCTCAGCATCACGTCTTGCTTGAGGAGGAATCCATGCAGATCGGGAGAGCCAGCCAGGCTGACTGTTACTGAGCGGTGCCATCGTCTGGCCAACCATCTGTGCCTCTACTGCGGGGAGGCGGGGCATTTGGCAGTCTCTTGTCCTGTGAAGGGACGCCACTTGCCAGTTAAAGGAGGACATAGGGTGAGTGTCACTAACACTTGGCTGCCCTCTGGTGGCCGTTCCACTCTTCAAGCCATATTACAGGTTGATGGAGCTACTCATCAAGAGTCGACTTTGATCGATTCGAGAGCAGAGGGCGATTTCATGGACACCGGACTGGCAGGACATCTAGGCGTCTCACCTATTCCTCTGGCCCAACCTATTTCGGCCAGGACTCTCTGTGACACTCATCTCAATAGGATTACCAATTCCACTGAGCTTATTAAATTCACTCTTTCAGGCAATCATGCTGAGGAGATTTGAGCCTGGCGAATGTAGCAGAGGCTTACCATGACTTGAGGGCGGTTTTCAGTAAGTCCCGAGCTTCATCTCTTCCTCTGCACCGCCCTTACAACTGTGCAATAGATCTGTTACCTGGTACTTCTCCTCCTAGGGGGCGACTTTACTCTCTTCCCAGACCTGAGAGGGAGGCCATGGAGAAATATATTCATGATTCTCAGGTAACTGGCATCATCCGGCCCTCTTCCTCTCCGGCTGGGGCGGGGTTCTTCTTCGTGGGGAAGAAGGATGGATCGCTGTGCCCCTATATAGATTATCAGGGGTTGAATGACATCACAGTGAAGAATCGCTATCCTTTACCATTGATGTCATCGGCCTTCGAACTCTTGTAGGGGGCGACCATCTTTACTAAATTGCTAATTTGCTTTACTAAGACCATCTTTACTTTACTAAGCTTATCACCTAGTTCGGATTAGGGAGGGGGACGAATGGAAGACCGCCTTTAAATCCCCCACGGAGCACTTTGAATATTTGGCCATGCCTTTTGGGCTGTCTAACTCCCCGGTGGCCTTTCAAGCACTCGTCAATGACGTGCTCAGAGACATGGTCGACTGGTTTATATTTTTTTTACCTCGACGACATCCTGATCTTCTCCCAGAACGAGCGCGATCATGTCCATCTTGCACATCAGGCGAGTGCTCCAGCGGCTGCTTGAGAATCACCTATTTGCCAAGGCTGGGATTTGTTCTCTCACCCGAAGGTATCCGAATGGCCTACCCGCGTCTAGTAGCAGTACGGTAGTCCTCACTGTGGTGGACAGGTTCTCGAAGGCGGCTCATTTTGATCCCCTCCCCAAATTGCCTTCAGCGAGGGAGACAGTGACTGTTGTCTTAGACAATGTTTTCCGCATTCATGGCCTCCCGGTACTGTCACGGTTTAGGGTGCATCATTGGCTTCTCACTGTTGTCTGTGTTTGTCCTGTCTTTTTCTGCAGCTCGTGACCTTGGCAATCAGTGCTGATTCTGCGCAGCTGCGCACTGATCACGAACTGATCACAGCTGTCGCTTGTTCCATTTTCCTTTATATTCTCTGCTGTTTCTGCCCCTGGTTGTCAGTAGATCGTTTTAGGTTTTGTTTCATGTCGATCTGTTCTGGTTGTGTTTCACGTCTTTCTTTGTTTACCACTTTGCCCAGGACGCTTAGATGAGGAGTGACAGCTGATCGTTTCCTGGCTGTTCTCTCTCTCTCATCTCGTTCCCCGTCCAAGGTGGGTGCTGCTTCAGAGGTGGTCTTCTCAGCCTGTGTGTCCAAGGAGCATTACGGACAACTCTGGAGATCCCTCACTTCACCTTACCATTTGAGCACTTGTGCCACTAACCTTTGAGGTTGTATTCTCAAGGTTCTAATAAACTCTTTTCACCTTACCTCTGCGTTTGAGTCCTCTGTGCAGATCCCCCTGACAATGCTGTGAACTCTGCTCTTTTTGTTTTTTGCATAATGATGCTTTTAGCAGTAACCAAATGGATTGCTTTTGTGCTATTTGTATCTTTATAAAAGTTCACAAATTTGTTGCAGATGAAATATAATGCAGATAACATTAGGTAAATATTTTTCATCAGGTTAGATATTGATTATTAATAACTCAAATCCCCAGACCTGGAGCCAGGACAAAACGACTTCAATTTAGCCTACTAGTTAATTTACTCATTTATTTAATAATTTACTTGATTGTATTATCACGGGATATGACGCATGCAAAATGTTTAACATTGTCCATCATTTTGCGAGCGATTGTTGATAAAGAAAAATTTCACGTTGCAATATTGGAAATATTTCCGTTTTAAACCATGAAGATGAGCTATTGCTATTCACTTAAACAGTTTATGTCTTAAATGGATGTAAATAGCTAGGAGAAAATGATGGTGCTTCAGTCACCTATTAGATCTGCACTCGGTCTTAAAGCGGCAGCGTCTAATAAACCTGCTGACGATTGAGCCATTAATGTGAATCAAACTACAAAAGGCACTCACAGCTTTTGAATGAATAACTTAAACTTGTCCAGTCAGAGACATATATTGTGTAAATCAAGTTTTATTTTTCAGTTCAAATAATTCAATCCAAGTAAATGGAACACTCACAAGATGTCACCAAAATCACTCTGTCCCCTTTAAATCTTTCAGAAAATGATGTAAGTGTATCGAATTATATCGAATCGTATCAAATTGTATCGTTGGCTGAATATCGTGATATATACCGTATTGTGAGCTGAATATCGTGTATTGTATTGTATCGTGAGATTAGTGTATCGCTACAGCCCTACACAGCATAGTGAGAAATTGTGAGATATTCCTATCTAGTATTAGTAGATAGTATGCACATTGGGGCACAGGGGACATATTTTAAGAGGCAGCATAATTAAAGTCCACTACCGTTTGGAACAGCATTTATGATGTCTCAAAATGCTGCTTCCGTGGGCAGCTCACTAGTTTTTGGAACAGAGCAAGGGAGACAGCAGGCTCAAGCAAGTACACGTTTTCACTCCTGACCTTCAAATCTCTTTGGTGTCTTAAAACCTGGTTTCCATTGTGATTATGTACTCTGAGTGTTATGATGAGCTGTAGAAACAAGTTATGCATGGCTGCACCACAGGTGTCCCTGCATTGAAGGATGTTAGTTTTCCCCACACATCCTCTGAAGAGGACCCTCAACATTCCCTGCAGTCACTTCACACTCAAACACCCTGAATACTAATGCACGATGTCCCTCTCCTGTTGATCCAAATTCGCATGCAGTTTATGAAAATCAATGCGTGCAATTGACCCCTGCCTGGAACTGATGGCTTGTAAGAGGTCTATTCGAATTATTATTGATGGCACCTTAGTAATTAAGCGGTAAGATGCACAACCAGGGTTGTATTTAGATGTCCTCGCATGCATCGTCTCAGAGGAGTTGGTTTTAGTGCTCTGACATTGATACATCCACAGTTCAATCAATGTATAACAAATGGTAGTTTAAAAACTGTAATTAGAAGTTTTCTCCGTGCTGCATCCTATTGAGTCTGTCTTGCTTGTTTTTTTATTTTATTTTTCCTAATCTCTCTGCCACATTGCATACTATACAGCTTCAATTAAGAGTTCCTCTACTAGCAATTAGACAAGAGAGCTTGAAGTACAGGACAGAACATGTTTTAATAGAGTTTCCAATTAAATGGTGTCAAACAACCATGTCACTGGAAAACTCCAGCGATGGTGGTGGAGGTGGTGTGGGTATGAAAGTGTGAGAAAGAGTGAAAGATAGAGGGACAGTGAGAGGTTGAGGGAATAAAAAAAGAGCATAGACAAGGTAATTGCAGTAGTGGCCCATACACATCTCATCTGCAATGGGATTTATGTTGTACTTTCAGCTGGGACAGTTCGCTAATGCTTCAACAGTCACTCAGCCTCATGCCGTTATGCCACCACAATCAAGTGTTACAGGGTAATCGGACAAAATAAATGATCTAACTGCACAAAGACTTCATGTCTCTGTTGTGCTACTAAAATATAAGAGCAGCTATATAAAAAAACAACATGACATCAAATCTGACCCTGAATGGTTTATTTAATATCTTTCTTAGGCACCGTTCACACAGAATGCATTTTTCATTCCAATGAGCTATACCTTTCCATTGTTTTTCTATGTAAACGCACTAGATTGACGTATATTACCGTTGCACTCGCATCTTTTGCAGCATCTCGCTCATGACATGGTTAAAATCAGTTCAACTTTTTTTAAAAATGCATCTCTAGACACTGAGTTTTTTCCCCATTCCACTGCCCGCGTCTCGTGTTTTTGGTAAATGGTAAATGGACTGCATTTATATAGCACTTTCACAGACCCAATGGCCACCAAAGCGCTTTACATGTTGGTTCACATTCACCCATTCACTCACTCATACACCGACGGTGGTGTCAGCCATGCAAGGCGCCATCCAGCTCATCGGGAGCAGCTGGGTCTTTAAAAATTACACTCAGTTGGGTCTTTAAAAAATACATATTTCAACATCCAACATGTAAAACGATTTTTGAAATTTGAGCAGATTAAATAGTTAATTGTTAGAGTGGTGTCACGGGTCTGGTTGCAGCAAAGAGGAAACAGGATTTATAAGCAGCAGTCTTTTTTAAACATAAACTCAAATTTACAGAAATATTTAAGATACTCGGAAAGTTCTAAAACACAGGACAGAACAACCAGGCTAACAGCAACAACTACAGACAACTAGACAGCACTAAACTCAGTTCCCCTTCAGGGACTACCGCTGCGTGTAATCGCAGTGGGAACGCCCCCCAGCGTAGCGCGTCTGAAGCATGAATGAAATCAGTCAATGGAGCGTCACAGCGGGTGACGTCACCGACCAGGAAGCTATAAATATCCCCTGAATACACAAGCCACCAGCTTCTGTTACTTCAGCAGCGCTCTGTGTGTGTCTGATATCTTTCGATTGTGTTTGTCTGATTTGTCAGGAGTTTTCACTATATATATATATATATATATATATATATAAACCAAAATGAGCGAGCAGTATAGAAAGTGTGTTCCCCCCTGTACACGTTACATCACGGGTAGGGATTCTCACGAGTTATGTGTAGCTTGTTTGGGAGTTCAGCATGCCCAGTCGGCTCTCGAGGGAGTCGATTGTGAGCATTGCGAGCGTTTTCCTTTGAGAACTCTGCGCTCGCGGCGATCGCTCTTTGAGGAGAGTGGTTTGTTGCGAGCTCCCCAGGGCTCGGGTCACGCTTCTGTTGAGGCAGAGCGGCGGCGCTTGACTTGGGGTTCGCAGATGGATCTCACCGGCGACGCTGAGACGGGCCCCGCCCTATCTCAGCTTTCTCCGGCGGGATCCAGTGCCTGTCACCCGGCTCTGGAAGCACGCGCTGCTGCGGTTACTTCTGCCCGGGTGGAGGCACTCGATGATGTGGAACTTAGATTATCCAGTTCTGAGGATCTGGATGTCGAAAGTTTGGCATCAGAGGAAACTAGCTCACTTCATTATACTGCTGAAGAAGGTTTAATGGATGTGTTATCTCGGGCTGTTGAAAAACTCAGTATTGAATGGCCAACTGATAAACAAGAATCTAGAAATAAAAGCAAACTAGATGATAGATTTCTCTCTGCACGTCCTCAGCCTTCTCGCCGGTGCTTACCATTCTTCCCAGACCTTCATGCTGAGGTTTCAAAGACCTGGGTTAGACCGGTTTCAAGCAGAATATATACCAATCAATCCAATGCTTATGGTAATATTTTTGGTGCAAAGTCTGCTGGATATGTGACGATGCCGAAGGCGGAGGAGACGCTCGCGAGCTATCTCTCTCCTGCCTCGGCATCTTCGCTTAAAGCACCGGCTCTTCCTTCTAGACCACTGAAAAATACTTCTGTGCTGGTGGGGAAGGCTTACTCGGCGGCTGGGCAGGCGGCTGCATGTTTGCATACAATGGCCATTATGCAGGCTTATCAGGCTGACCTGCTCAAAGATGTGTGTGAGGGGGGAGAAATTTCGGCAGATATGATCAATGAGCTCAGGCAGACTGCTGATCTCACTCTCCGGGCCACCAGGGAAACAGCTAAATCTGTTGGCCGGTCTATGGCAGCCATGGTGGCCACAGAAAGGCATTTATGGTTGAGTCAAACCTCTATGAAAGAAAAAGATAAATCTCTCTTATTAAATGCTCCTGTTTCGCCTGCGGGCCTCTTCGGTGACGCTCTTCACTCTGTCACTGAGAGGTTCCAGGAAGAGAAAAAACAGGCGGCTGCTTTTCATAAGTTTATCCCTCTCAAAGTGCGCGTCACTGGGGCTGCTGAGCGAGGGCAGTCCCAGCCGTCGAGTTCGTCTTCTAAAAGAGCACAGCAGAAGCGGAGTGTCGCGTCTCGTGCCCCCCCCGCAGACAAACTGGAGGGACGAGGCGGGGCGCTCTCCGGCGCGGCCTTCTCGGGGCAGGACTGATCTGAGGTCGGTCATTGTCGCCAGGAAGGCCGCGTCGAAAAAGTCCTGACGGGCTGAACGTCAGGACTCTGAGGGTGGTCCCCATCGGGAAAGACTTGAGTTCGCCGCTCAAAAACACGGCGCCCTGTCTTTCTCGATGCCCTCAGGGGTCTGTTCTACTAACCCTGCCTATACAGGGCGTAGAGAGACTCGGCGAGCGATTTCCCGAGGGACGCTCGCCCCCTCCGAGGAGGGTTGTGGAGTGCTTAGACCAGCTGTTTCCTGCCAGTATGTTACAGGGCGCTGTGTCTGTCACTCGGGATGTTCATCCAGAGGCCAGCCTCGAGAGGCTGGTTCCCTTAGTAGAGTTCCTGGCGGAATGGGAAATGCTTCCCAATGTTTCTCAGTGGGTCCTGAATATTATAAAGAACGGGTACGCTATTCAGTTCAGAACGCGTCCACCTCGGTTCAGAGGGGTTCTGCCCACGGTGGTGGGCCCCGAGCAGGCTCTGGTATTAGAACAGGAGGTAGAAACTCTGCTGCACAAAGGGGCTATAGAACGGGTTCCTCCGCCCAGCAGGGAGTTAGGATACTACAGCCGGTACTTCATCGTTCCGAAAAAAGATGGAGGGCTGCGTCCCATTCTAGATCTGCGTCTCTAAAATCGCACTGTAGGGAAGCTCAAATTCAAGATGCTCACTCTCAAACAGATCGTGTCACAAATCAGATCCGAGGACTGGTTTGTCACGATAGACCTAAAGGACGCCTACTTCCATGTATCCATCCTCCCTCAACACAGGAAGTTCCTGAGGTTCGCTTTCGGGGGCGAAGCGTACCAATATCGGGTTCTTCCGTTTGGCCTAGCACTGTCACCCCGCACGTTCACGAAGTGTATGGATGCAGCTATAGCCCCGCTGAGGCTGCAGGGCATTCGTATTCTGAACTATATAGACGATTGGTTAATTCTAGCTCAATCAGAACAGCAGGCGGTTCGGCACCGAGATGTCGTTCTTGCTCACATCTAGAGGTTGGGGTTGAGGCTCAACGCCAAGAAGAGTGTTCTTTCTCCATTACAGAGAACCACTTTTCTCGGTGTAGTGTGGGATTCGACGACGATGCAGGCACAGTTGTCACCTGCTCGTGTTGCTTCGATTCTCGCCGCAGTAGATCAGGTCAAGCTAGGCCAGTCGTCCACTGTAAAACAGTTCCAGAGACTGTTAGGTCTCATGGCAGCTGCGTCCAAAGTGATACCTTTTGGCCTCCTGCACATGAGACCGTTACAGTGGTGGCTCAGAACCAGGGGATTCTCCCCGAGGGGAAATCCGTTTCGCATGATCATGAGTTCGCGACGATGTCTTCGCGCCCTGGTTATGTGGAAAGATCCTCGGTTTCTTTCCCAAGGCCCGGTGTTGGGAGCTCCTTGTCGTCGCGTTATGCTAACGACAGATGCCTCTCTCACGGGGTGGGGGGCGATCATGAGTGGTCGCCCAGCTCGGGGTCTGTGGGAGGACCATCACCGTCTATGGCACATAAATTGTCTAGAGATGTTGGCAGTGTTTCAGGCTCTGAAACACTTCCTCCCAGACCTAAGGGGCCACCATGTTCTTGTTCGAACAGACAACACATCGGTGGTCTCTTATATCAACCATCAGGGGGGTCTGCGTTCTCGCCCACTTTACAAACTGGCACGTCAGATTCTCCTATGGTCCCAGGGGAGAATTCTTTCTTTGAGAGCTATTTATCTCCCAGGGTACTTAAATCAGGGGGCAGACATCCTGTCGAGGCAGGGGCCGAGGCCCGGGGAATGGAGTCTTCACCCCGAGGTGGTGGAGCTCCTATGGGAACATTTCGGTCGTGCCGTGGTAGATCTATTTGCTTCCAGAGAGACATCACATTGTCCACTGTGGTTCTCTCTCAGCCTGCCAGCCCCACTGGGGTTGGACGCGATGGTACATCCGTGGCCGAGGTCACGTCTGTACGCTTTTCCCCCGATCGCTCTGCTCCCGGGAGTTCTGGAGAGGGTTCGCCGGGACGGGCTCAGTCTTCTGCTAATAGCCCCGTTCTGGCCGGCCCGAGTATGGTTTGCGGACCTAGTGTCTCTCCTCGACGGCTCTCCCCTAGAGATACCGATCAGGAGAGATCTACTCTCTCAGGCGAGTGGGTCGATCTTTCACCCCCGCCCAGAACTATGGAGGCTGTGGGCTTGGCCTCTGAGGGGGCCCAGCTCATAGATTCAGGTCTCTCGACTGAGGTCGTTGAGACCATCCTCCAATCCAGAGCTCCCGCCACAAGGAAGTTATATGCCGCGAGGTGGAAACTTTTCACCTCTTGGTGTGGAGAGCGCCAGCAGGACCCAGTTAACTGCCCGGTTGGTACAGTGCTGGATTTCCTGCAGGACCGGCTCTCCACAGGGTTATCTCAGTGGAGGTTCTCTCGGGAGACACCCACTTGTATCTCGCTTCCTTCGTGGCACCTTGAGGCTGAGGCCTGCAGTCCGCACGAGGGTACCAGCTTGGGATCTGGCCATCGTCTTGGAAGGTCTCTCCCTAGCTCCTTTCGAGCCCATCGAGGAAGTTTCGGAAAAGTTCCTTACACTAAAGACTATCCTTCTTCTTGCTATCTCGTCTCTAAAAAGAATTGGAGATATTCAAGCACTTTCGGTGGCTCCCTCGTGCCTGGAATTTGCTCCTGGTATGGTAAAAGCTTTTCTCTGTCCGAGACCAGGGTATGTTCCTAAGGTACCAACCACTTCGGTTAGACCTATAGTTCTGCAGGCTTTCTGTCCTCCGCCTTTTTTGACGTCAGACCAGGAGAAACTTAATTTGCTGTGTCCTGTTAGGGCTTTAGATGCGTATGTCCACAGAGCTGCCCTGTGGAGGAAATCAGAACAATTGTTTGTCTGTTTTGGGTCACCTAAGAAGGGGTGTCCAGCATCTAAGCAAAGGATGAGCAAGTGGGTGGTCGAGGCCATCTCGCTTGCTTACGGTTCGGCCCATCAGCCTTCACCTTTGGCTGTAAGGGCTCATTCCACCCGGAGTATGGCTGCTTCTACAGCTCTTCTTTCAGGAGCTTCTCTTCAGGACGTTTGTGATGCGGCAGGCTGGTCCTCACCGCACACTTTCGTCAGATTTTATTCCCTTGACCTTAGCTCCACTCCCGGGGCTCAGGTTCTCTCGTCGGCTTGTGTCTCCTTATGACACACGACGGGGATTTGGTCGTATGGGGATGTGGGTATTGCGTTCCCACTGCGATTACACGCAGCGGTAGTCCCTGAAGGGGAACGTCCCGGGTTACGTATGTAACCCTAGTTCCCCGAAGGGACGGACGCTGCGTGTCCTGCCATACTCTCGGCATCCCCTTGGATCGCTTGCTTCAGTAACATTAGAAGCTGGTGGCTTGTGTATTCAGGGGATATTTATAGCTTCCTGGTCGGTGACGTCACCCGCTGTGACGCTCCATTGACTGATTTCATTCATGCTTCAGACGCGCTACGCTGGGGGGCGTTCCCACTGCGATTACACGCAGCGTCCGTCCCTTCGGGGAACTAGGGTTACATACGTAACCCGGGACGTTTTAAATATATAGGAAAACAAGAAGAACTAATGAAACTAATTAACAAGACACACCTTAACTAAGGACTAACACAATCAGTAACCAAGGATACAAACAGGAAGGGGATGGAGGAAGATTGAACTAATTAATAGGTAGAAGATTAGCTAAGAGATAAACTGAGATGACATAGAACACTGAGACAGGAACTGAACAGAAAAAAAAACAGGACAAAAACAAACTCTAAACATGAACAAATAATCTCAAATCCTGACAAGTGGTGCAGGTATGATGTCAGAACCCGGAAGAACCCGGAAGACTGCTGCTTCCTTCGAGATTTTCCTATGGGGTTTTGTAATTATTATAAATTTTTACATTTTTGAGTAAAATAAAGCCTGTGCCTAAACATAACTTTGCTGATACTTTGGCATTTTATTCTACAGTGTAAATCACACACACCCATACCGAAAACGTGAATTTTGAAACAGTTATATTCCTTTTTAGAACATATGTTTATAATAAGTCACTACATAAGACAGTTTGGGGTGTGTGTGTGCAGTTTAATGTAAAATCCCCATAATAAAACTCCAAATGAAAATCTCGAAGAAACCAGCAGCGCATTAGTTCCCTTTCGAGGGAACTCGCGCTGCGTCGAGAATCGACACATTGGGGAACGCCTTCAGCGTGACGCGTCTGAAGCCTGTGTGGAACTAGGCCAATCTTGATTGGTGTTGCGTCATGACGTCAGCCATGACGTCGCATGTGACGGTGAGTGGAAGCTACATAAGCACGCCGGAACATAGCAGCGTCAGCTTTCTGTTCTTCAGCAAGCGTTATATGTGAAACTGTGTGTCTTATTTAGTGTTGTTTGTTCGGTAAAGGTAAAAGTGTGATGGAGAAACAATTCAGGCAGTGTGAGTCCCCTTGCCCGCGCTATCTAAGCGAGGGTGAGACACACGTGCTTTGTGTTGTTTGTCTCGGAGCGGAGCATGCACGGGCAGCACTCGAGGGCGCTGTCTGTGCAAACTGTGATCAAATGCCCATGAGAACGCTCCGCTCCCGCCTCGGTCTGGCCAGGCCAGGCACGGCCAGACACGCGCCCCCCCATGGATCAGGTCCCACGTCTGTCGAGGCGGCACGGCGCTTGCATTCATAGGAATCGCAAAGGGATCTGGCTGATAATGCTGAGACGGCTTCGGCCCTCTTCAGGAGTTTCTGGAGGTTGTGATCCAGGCTGTGGGTAAATAAAAAATCGAATGGCCCCTAGAAAAGCAGGAAGCAACGAAAAAAAGTATGCTTGATGAGCGCTTCCTGCAAGCCCGGCCACAACCTCCACGCCGGAGTCTTCCATTTTTCACCAATCTCCACACCGAGGTGTCGAGATCGTGGAACAAGTCCTTCTCTTCTCGTCTCTCTAGCCCCAATGTCCATATATATTCTAATATAATGGGGTCGAGGGAAAAGGGCTATGGGACGATGCCTCGGGTTAAAGAGAATTTCGCATCTCATCTCTCGCCCGATGCTGCATCGTCCCCCAAGGGCAGATCTGAGGACTGTCATCCAGGCTAGGAAGGCTTCAACAAAGAGGCCCTGACGCGTTGTGCAGGCCTCTGAGGGTGGTCCCCCGTGATCGAGCAACAACATCTCGCTCCTTCACGGAGCCCTCAGGAAATCGATGTGTGCTTCCCGCCGCTACGTGCGCTTCGGGACACATCGGTTTTCAACGAACGCAAATCGCAGTGTCCGCCCGAAAACGTTGCGGCTCTGTCGACTGCGTTCCCTCTCTCGAGGCCTGTAGAAAAATAATGTCGGTTAATGCCTGCCAATCAAGTGCTTCAGGTCACCGATATCTCAAACACAACACCCGATGTCAGTCTCGAGAGACTGATCCCCCTAGTAGATTATCTAGACGCCTGGAGGGGTCTTCGAAATATATCTCAGTGGGTCCTGCACACAGTGGAAAAGGGGTACAGAATTCAGTTCGAATATCGTCCACCAAGATCCAGTGGGGTGGTTCACACACTGGTCAGTCCACAGCAGGGTCAGGTTATGAAGCAAGAAGTTCAGTCCCTCTTGGCAAAGGAGGCCATAGAACAGGTTCCTCCCCAAGAAAGGGAAGCCTGTTTCTACAGTCGGTACTTCATAGTTCCCAAAAAGGATGGAGGGTTACAACCTATAATAGATCTAAGGGTATTGAACCGGTCTCTGAGGAGATACAGGTTCAAAATGCTGACTATACCTCTTATCGCGAGTCAGGTCAGGTCCGAGGACTGGTTTGTCACAATAGATCTGAAGGATGCTTACTTCCATATTTCCATCCTTCCCCAACACAGGAAGTTCCAAAGATTCGCTTTCGGGGGAAAAGTGTATCAATACAGAGTTATTCCATTTGGCCTAGCACTGTCGCCTCGCACCTTCACGAAATGCATGGATGCTGCCCTTGCTCCTCTAAGGTTTCAATGCATTTGTATCCTCAATTATATAGACGACTGGCTCATTTTGGTACAGTCAAGGGAGATGGCGGTTCAACATCGAGATGTTGTTCTAAACCATCTAAGGTGCTTAGGTTTAAGACTCAATGTCAAGAAGAGTTCTTTAATCCCTCTACAGAGAACCACTTTCTTGGGGGTAGTGTGGGATTCTGTCACGATGCGGGCACAGATGTCTCCTGCTCGTGTAGACACCATCTTGATCACAGTAACGAGTCTCAAACTAGGCCAGGCCATCACTGTCAAACACTTCCAGAGGGTGCTGGGCCTTATGGCAGTGGCGTCCAACGTGATTCCTTTTGGCCTGCTGTACATGAGAGCCCTGCAGTGGTGGCTCAGATCCAGAGGGTTTTCCCCGAGGGGCAACCCTTTTTGCACGATCAAAGTAACGCGCAGATGCCTTCGTTCTTTGAACATGTGGAAGAAACCAGGGTTCCTGTCCCTAGGCCCTGTGTTGGGATCACGGTGTCAGAGAAAGATTCTAACCACGGATGCATCCCTCACAGGCTGGGGTGCGGTTATGGAAGTCCGCTACACCAGGGGTCCTTGGAGGGACCATCATCTTTCATGGCACATCAATTGCCTGGAAATGATCGCAGTGTTTCTGGCCCTCAGACATTTCCTTCAGGATCTCAGAGGCCATCATGTTCTAGTGCAAACAGACAATACGTCGGTGGTTTCATATATAAATCGACAGGGGGGCCTGAGATCGCGCCCACTGTGCAGACTGGCGGATCAGGTTCTCCTGTGGTCCCAGGGAACACTTATGTCACTCAGAGCCGTGTATATCCCTGGGGACAGCAATGTGGGGGCAGACATCCTGTCGAGGCAGGGGCTGAGGCCCGGGGAATGGAGACTCCACCTCGAGGTGGTGGAGTTGATATGGAGGGAGTTCGGTCAGGCGGAAGTGGACCTGTTTGCCTCTCAAGAGAACACCCACTGTCCTCTCTGGTACTCCCTCACGCATCCAGCTCCTCTGGGACTGGATGCGATGGTGCAGACGTGGCCGAGGGTACGTCTGTCTGCATCTCTCCCGATCGCTCTGCTCCCAGGGGTTCTAGAGAGAGTCCGGAGGTACAGTATCAGCCTACTCTTAGTAGCCCGTACTGGCCGGCCCAAGTGTGGTTTTCGGACATTATGGTTCTTCTAGCAGGCCCTCCGTGGCAAATTCCGCTCAGGAGGGACCTTCTGTCTCAGGCCGAGGGGCACAATATTTCACCCTCGACCAGAGAAATGGAAGCTGTGGGTCTGGCCCCTGAGGGGGACCAACTCTTAAATGCCGGTCTCTCAATTGAGGTTGTCAAGACCATTTTAAACTCTAGAGCCCCCTTCAAGAGGAAACTGTATGCATTAAAATGGAATGTATTCACTTTATGGTGCAGAGAACATCAAGTGGACCCAGCTAACTGCCCAGTGGCTTCAGTGCTGGAGTTCCTCCAGAGTCGTTTCTCTGACGGGCTCTCCCCGTCCACGCTTAAGGTCAATGTGGCGGCTGTAGCTGCCTTCCACACGCCTCTAGTTGTGGGCACCTTGGGGAGACACCCACTTATAGTACGTTTCCTTCGTGGAGTAAGGAGGATGAGGCCTGTCATCCAGTCCAGGGTCCCCACGTGGGATCTGGCAGTGGTTCTTGAGGGGTTGTCCCTGGCACCCTTCGAACCTTTGGATGAGGTGACTGAGAAGTGTATGTCTTTTAAAGTAGCGTTCCTGCTCGCCATCACGTCCCTAAAGAGAGTCGGGGACCTGCAGGCTCTATCTGTCGCTCCTGCTTGCCTCGAGTTTGCTCCCGGCAAAGTAAAGGACATTCTCCACCCTAGACCTGGCTATGTGCCTAAGGTGCCGTCAAATGTGGCACGGCCTATAATTCTCCAGGCCTTCCATCCTCCACCGCATGTGTTGGATGAGCAAACGAAGTTACATCTACAATGCCCGATCCGAGCCCTGGAGATCTATGTCCAAAGAACTTCGGGCTGGAGTTCTTTTCAGATCAGCTACTTGTGTGCTTTGGGTCCCCAAGAAAGGGGTCACTGCTTCAAAACAAACTATTAGCAGATGGATAGTGGAAACAATTTCTTCAGCTTACGAGGTGCGTTATTTGCCTTCACCTCTGGCGTTAAAAGCCCACTTCACTAGGGGAGTGGCTTCCTCTCAGGCTTTGCTATCAGGAGTTTCCCTCCAAGAAGTCTGTGATGCTTAAGGCTGGGCTTCCCCTCACACTTTTATAAAACACTACAGTTTGGATCTGCCCTCTACACCGGGTTAACGTGTTCTCTCGTCTTGAGTGTGCCAGTTTGCTTCACATCAGGGCGTATTCTCTCAGTGTTGCGCAGTGGGCATTTCGTTCCTCAGTGTGTCGATTCTCGACGCAGCGCGAGTTCCCTTGAAAGGGAACATCTCGGGTTACGACTGTAACCCTCGTTCCCTGAGAAGGCGTTCCCCAATGTGTCGATTCTCAATGCAGCGTCTCGGGTTACAGACGTAACCCGAGACGTTTTCCGGGTTCTGACATCATCTGAACCAAGTTGTAATGTTATACATTGTAATTTGAATGTTGTAATGCAAATATTTAGCTTTATTCTAAACTACAATTATAATTTGTTTCCCTTACATCTCTTATAGTAAAACATTGGCTTCAATGGAAAATACAGCAAAAACTATTTTTAGGAGTTTCCTGGAAAACATGTAGATAAAAGACAAATGTACTTAGAAGTGTCACATGATGGAAAATGTTGTTGTTAGTGTCAAGTTATCTTTAAAACCTATGTCCAACAGACAATGAATCAACAACTTATGGCGCTTTTCCACTGCATGGTACGGTACGGTTCGGTACGGCACGCTTTAGCGCTTTTCCACTGCATGGTACGGTACGGCTCGGCTCGGTACGGCTCACTTGTGGCGCTTTTCCACTGCATGGTACGGTACGGCTCGGCTCGGTACGGCTCACTTGTGGCGCTTTTCCACTGCATGGTACGGTACGGTACAGCTCGCTTCGGCTCGCTTTAAATGGTACCACCTCTGTTGAGGTTCCAAGCGTACCGTACCGATACTAAAATGTGACGTGGAAGCACTGTAGATCACTGATTGGTCAGACAGACAGAATCGTCACTACCAGCGTCATTGTATTTGCGAGACATCAAACTCGCTAGATTTAAATAGCCAGTAACAGCCACCACTGTAGCACCTGTTTTAAAACTACTTGCTTGACTTGCTTGAAGAAAAAAAAACTTCCAAAAAAGAAATGGCTGAATCGTGGTCAGTGGAGGGAGCGCAGACGTTCCCTTTTGTTGGTTGCCGAGGAGCGGATAAACTATAACGATCAGTCATAATCCCACCCACTTTGAAGCGGTACTAACTGCAGTGGAAAAGCAACCGAGCTAAAGCAAACCGAGCCGTGCCGCGCCGAGCCGAGTCGTACCACACAGTGGAAAAGCGATGCGAGCCAAACCGTGCCGCGCCGAGCTGAACCGTACTGAGCCGTACCGAGCCGTACAATGCAGTGGAAAAGCGCCATTAATGAAATAGATGACTTAGTGTCATCTAGTGATTTATAATCACTAACAACTTAGTGATTGACAAGGATTTAGACAACTCAAACATTACGTGCTAAATGTTGAGAGAGCTACACATGTTATAATAATGATGCATAACAACAAGAGCTGTAGCTCAACATCTTCATGGAAAATTAACATGTTTCAGACAGACAGTTATTCATCCTTGTCATGCCTGATTTAAGGCCAACCTCCAACAAACATTACCTGGGTGGGCTCAGTAGCACCTCACCCTTTCTAGAGAGGAACTGTCTTTGTTCTTCAATGTGAGGCCCTGATTGCAGTGGCAAACAGCTCTTTTATACCGCAGCCTAGTGGATCTGTTTAATACACTTGGCTGACTTTGATAAAGCATTGCATAGAAATGCCTGGCTCACTACCCAGTTTTCTTCCCCCAGTTAAATTCATGATATGCCTATTCAGCAGAATTATAGCCGTGCTTTCGGGGTAAGAGAGAGACAGGAACATGGGCAGCAAGAGAGATAGAGATAGAGAGAGAGAGAGAGAGAGAGAGAGAGAGAGAGAGAGAGACAGAGAGAGAGACAGAGAGAGAGAGAAGGAGAGGGAGAGAGAGAGAGAGAGACAGAGAGAGAGAGAGAGAGAGAGGGAGGGAGAGAGAGAGAGAGAGAGAGAGAGAGACAGAGAGAGAGAGAGAGAGAGAGAGAGAGAGAGAGAGAGAGAGAGAGAGAGAGAGAGCCTTCGGCATAGTTCTCAGAATGTGACTTTAATGGTGTTGCAGCATGGTAAAATAAGAATCGGCCTCTTTTTCCCATGTTTTCCCATCATGCTTTGCACTGTAGCAACGAATGGCAAAATACAAAACAGAGCAGTGTAACATCATGCATAAACAGACATTTCAATTTATTTATAGATCTTATAGGTCAGTGATTCTGGATAAAGAGTACAAACGAACATCATCTGCATAATTAAATCTGAATGAATCATCTATATATCTCAAAGTGTCCGTGGGCTGGATGACCAACTTTGGCAAACAAAACAAACAAACAAACAAATAAATAAATGCATACATACATACATGCATGCATCCATACATATATACATACCAACATAATTGGTTTTATCATTAAGGAAGAACCCTGATCATCATTTGACAGTAATAATGAGTCATCTGAGTTCATATGATAAATCGAGTAAATTAGAAACAAACAAACACAGTTTGAGCTCATTAGCATTTGCAGGTATATGTTGGCTATATATTTGTGAACTTTTTTATTTATTTAAACTGATCCTCAAATGTACAGTATGGGCAGCTTCTGAAGCATAAACTAGTTTACTTGTGTAGTTTTAGAGATGCATACATCTTTACGAGTGTTGTGTTCTTTTTATATACTGCAAAAAGTAAGAATTGTTCTAAAGATGAGTCTCAGATGGATTTGCCAGAACCTTTGCGAGAGGACTGTTGCAGGTAAGGACGTCAATGCTCAGCCAAAATAAGCCCCTGATTCCAAAATGTTTATCAGCAAATGGAGACCATTTGTCCATTTTAATGGCAAATATATAGAAAGGACTTCTATTAAGTCATTTGCAGTTTTTTTTATGGTGGAATTAATTCCATTATTAGCCTCAATAAGTATGAAATAAGTTAAATACAGCATCAGTGTAATGGTGTAATATTAACATCTGTTTTACTAATTTATGCTTGTGAGCTCTCACAAAGGTTCTGTCATTTCTGACCAGTCTTTAAGTATCACACAGAACAGAATGGAATGCTTATAAAGTCACCATATGTAATTGTGCCAAAGTGCAATAAGTAAACTATATATATATTGTATAATAAATAATAAAATACTGTATAACAAAATAAATTCCATAAATGTAATATTATTTAACATACACAAAGCATTTGTAATCTACATGATGCATCAGTTTCAGTTGGTTATACCATTTCATGGATATCTGCTCAATAAATACAACAACATGACAACATTGAAAAAATTGCTTTAGAATGCCAGTCTACAAAGCTGTCTACAAAACCCCATACTGAATTAGCATGGTAGTGTAGATTGCCCAGTCTGTCTTTGCACAACTTGTAAAGCATATTTAGAAATGATAAATGATTCCTTATTGGTTGTGTGATCTGTAAACATCTGAGCTTCTGGTACATATATGCGGTTGAACAATTATACCAGAATTCTAATTAAATCATGTTAAATGTGAGAACTTCTAATACACTATTGCAAAAACAAAGCTTCATTAAAATATGGGCATATAAAAATAGCTGGATGCAAAACGTAGGTTTACGGCAAGATAAAAGAGAGACATTTATTCATTCTGTTACTGCCGTTAAAAATATTTATCTTTGATTAACACTGGAACCATTTAATCTACTCCATTTTTAGAAACAGGCTTTAATTGAAATATGTATGCATTACTCTTTTCAACATTCTCAGGTGGGCATATGCTAACTTGTTTGTTTGCACATGTACTTCCACATCCCAGCCAGTGAATAGGATGTAATATACACTCTGTCTCAGGTCTTAGGGCAGTGAACAGGTTAAATTAGGTCACCTGTGTGATTTGTGTGCTCATTAAGCATTTTGTCTGACAAACTAAGAACTGGCAGTGATTAAAAATTAAAAATGACATTATGATTCACAAGGTACAGAATAATAAAATTAAAATAGCATAAGCTATCATATGTGTGCAATAATAAGCTGTCTCATGCCACATAAATGCATTAACATGCATTCAGTAGTATTATCCGTACACTTTAAAAAGAAACACAAAGTGCTGGTTTGTGACACATCTCTTGGTTTCCGCATCATGTCTGCTTTTACATAAGTAATAAGACCTCCATTTTAGAACTGTAAATACCCACAAGCAAACATACTTTTTTTACAAGGTAATTTATCTTTTCAACAGCAACCTATAAATCCTATAAACTATGTACAACAGTGAAATGGGTTAATAAAAAAAAAAGAACAGTTGTTGTGTTGTGGACTCTTACTTTGAAAAGGGAGTTTGAACAGTTGTTTTCTGAAATGATTTGTGTGGAGAACAGAAGTGATGAGAATGAAGATTGATGGATGAAGTTTGCTATTCCTGTCTCGTGCTTTATTGCTGTTTAATATCTCCTGACAGATTCACAATTATTTGTATAGGAAGTGTGAGGAATAATAACACTAGTCTATTTTATTATTATTATTAAAATGTAATGATTTTATGTTATACTGGTTAAAATGTTGTTTTTTTAAGTTAATAATTCATTACTTTTTTCCTCAATTTTCTGCCTTCAAAGGTCAGTGCTTTTCTTCGGTGATCATAACTAGGGTGGCCATAAGTCCGGATTTTGTCCGGACAGTCCGGATTTTAAGCCCCTTGTCCGGCATTCGGGCGCAGCCTCAAGCCGGGCACTCATTTGTCCTCCTCTTTGGAGTTGCGCTGAATTGTTTAAAAAAAGTTAACCTATAAAAATCCTGCACATTGATAGCGGCTCCCTGACGCCCTTAAATTAGTTCAAATCTCCTGGAATCTCGAGCCGTGCATGCGAGACAGGACATACCGTATGACCTCCAAACCGTGCAGCACGCGGCAGAGAGCGAGAGAGCGAGAGACTTGCGTGCCCTCAGCAACCAGCACAACCGTAGTGCAAAAGTAACGTAATGCATTACTTTTCAAAAAAAGTAACTAAGTACCACAATTACAATTAAATATGATTACAATCATATTGCAAAAGATTACTTCTAAAAGTAACTTTCCCAACACTGCTAATCTTGAAGTCTACCACTTAGCTTGCCTTTTGCTTTGAACCATGCAGTCATAACTAATATATTTGCCACACAGCAAGATCTTAATTTGCGTCACTCTGAACCCCCCTGACATTTGTAATGATTTATCTCACTTTCTCCACTAACCTACATTCGAAAATTAAAAACCTATAATTATCTTCAATTAACGAGTTGAGAGTAATCAGTGATTAAGGGAATAAAATGAAGGGGAGGGGAACTATTTTCATTATAATTTCGCTCTCCTTTTCTTAACTTTCACCTTTTATCTTAGCTGGTGTCGGTATGGTACAACATTTTTAATTAACCTTGTAAGTGCGTGTTTGAGTGTTTCCTCTCTCTTGTGGCCAAAGCTGTCTGTAAACCTCATTACAAAAGTGGTGCTCTTCTGTGGTATGATGGGACTGGTGACAGTTGTGTCCACTGAGCATTCATTACATCGCCGCTGGGTGACCAGGAATTGACTATGCCAGCTTGAAGTAGAACAAGCTGAGAAGAAGTGTAGCAAGCCAGTCCTCAGCTTTTGAAAGAGCTGCTGGGACACATACAAGTTAAAAACTTGTTAAAAACAGAGAAGTTATTTCTGCTGGATTTTTAAAAACATAGGTGTTCAAGGAAAACGGGAAAAGTTAATATTTTACAGAAACTTAAAATGGCACTTTGTCATGACTTAGGTTGTCAACATTAAAAGTTCTATGCAAAATTTTCTCTTTATTAACATGGTTTTTGATATGTTCAATATGTGATTAAGATTTTTCAATGTTTTTTAATATATTTTTATGGTCCCCAAGGCTGCATTAATTTGATTAAAATACAGTAAAAACAGTAATATTTTGGAATATTACATTTTTCTTTTCATATTTTAATTTAATTCTTATTCTTTCTATTCTTATTATCATCGTCAATGTTAAAAAACATGTTTACCGTATTTAGATCAATTTAATGCATCCTTGCTGAACAAAAGTGTTCTTACTAAAATCTTACTGACCCCAAGATTAAAATATTAAACTACTGACATCACATGAAAACGCTTGAGACACAAAAAACTTGTTATATTCCCTAAATACAAAAGAGACCTCAACATGTAGTGTGCGAGGGAGAAAAAAAAGGGAACAATGCATAACACATAAATAAAATGCATAACAAAAATATTCTGAGATCATATGACAAGTGTAAGTGAAAAAAAAAGAAAAAAAAAAGGAAAATGAACAACAAACAATGCAAACGTATAAGTAATCTTGCACCAGTGAGTGTTGGAAAGGTAGTGCCTGAGACTGTGACTTGCAAAATAAACCCCATAAATAAATAATATTTTATAGTCATGTTAAATAATACCAATAATACATACTTAAATAATCTGAGTACTGTAAATGAACATCTCCACAGAGATGCATGGCTTCCTGAAAGCTGCAAAATCATCTGATTAGATTACAATAATTAAGTTTTTCCCCCCAATATTTGACATATTCAAAATTAGTTCCCTTTCGAACGGTCACTTCGTATTGCGTAGCTATACGCTGTGGGGAAACTCCTTTTCCTCGATTTTACTGAAGCCACTATGTAAAGCGCATTTGCAGCTGCACAGCTAGAACATGAGTGTCTGGCTCGCTCATAGGCTGCGCTGCGGCAACTTCACATCCAATGGTGCGGGCGCCAAGGGGGCGTGACCTCAGTCTATAATAGTCCCCGAATTCGCTATTATAGCAGATTTTACTCCTTCAGCGACAAACTTCACGTCTCTGACCATTTATTGAGCCTTCGCCGTTGAACAAGCCTTCAGCCTGAGCGAGCTACAGTTCAGCAGACTACACATCTCAACCGTGTTTCTCCTGACGCTGTCTCTACTGTGGCTATCCGGCGAAATCCTTTTCAATATCTGTTTATTATGTGTTTATATCTGTATCAGCGTTGTTCCATATGCCTCGTGTTAAGCGAAGCCTACGAACACGCGAGCTGCATTTCATGCCTGGGACTCTACCACGCAGAGAATGCACTCTCTGTCGGCGGATGTGCGGCCTGCGAGTGCATGCCTATCTCCGTGCTGTGAACTCGGCAAGCTCTCTCTCGAGACAGCGGCGCCGCATCACCCGCGCTTCCTTTTCCGGCCCTTCTTCAGCCGAGGAAGAAGAAGAGCCGCAGCCAACGGCATCCAGAGAGCACGGACGTTTGTGAACGCACGCCAGCCACGTCCCTGCGTGCTTCACTCTCTCCAGCTCAGTCATCTCCGGTCCTGTTCGAGGGAGATCAGCGCTCGAAGAACAGGGATGCTCTGGCCCATGTCTGGCCCAACCGTCCCCTTTATGCCTTTCCCCCCCGTCTCGATGATTCCACAAGTCATCAAACGGGTCAGAGAGAGCGGGTGCCCAGTCCTTCTGGTGGCCCCTCTCTGGAAAACCAGACCGTGGTTCCCGGAACTGGTTCAGTTATCGGACACAATCCCATGGCCTGTCCCACTGAGGAAAGACCTCCTCACACAGGTGAACGGGACATTGTGGCATCCGAGACCCGATTTATGGGCCCTCCATGTTTGGCCCCTCAATGGGTACCCAAGGACCTTCCTGAGAAGGTTTTAAGCACTATATCTGAAGCCAGGGCCCCGTCGACTCGGCGCCTGTATGCTTCAAAATGGTGAGGTTTTTCCAGCTGATGCCTGAAGAAGGTCGTAAGACCGAAAGCTTGCTAATAAATTGATCTTGCACAGTGTTTGAGTGTGCGGCTGCTGTATTTTAACAATTTTGAATGAACCCCTCCAGACCTCCATCTGTGCCACCTTGGGACCTCTCCACGGTCCTGGGGGCTCTGAAAGGTCCGCCTTTCGAACCGCTCCAATCGGTTGATCTAAAAGCCCTCTCGCTGAAGACCAGTCTCCTAATGGCGTTGGCATCTATCAAGCTATTGGGAGATCTGCAGGCGCGCTCTGTGAGCCCTGCATGTTTGGAGTTGGGTCCAGATGACTCCAGAGTCATCCTCAAGCCCAGACATGGTTACGTTCCTAAAGTGCTCTCAACACTGTTCAGAGCACAGGTGGTGACATTATCAGCCCTCCCTCCTTCTGCAGAGGATGGAGAGGTTAATCTTCTCTGCCCTGTCTGAGCGCTGAGAATCTATCGGGAGCATTCTGTGTCTTTTAGACAATCAGAACAGCTTTTTGTCTGCTTTTGTGGTAGATCCAAGGGGGATCCAGTCACTAAGCAAAGACTGTCTAGATGGATAGTGGATGCTATTTCTATGGCTTATACCGCAGCGGGTCAAGTTTGCCCTATAGGTATCAAGGCCCTTAAACCCGGTTTGCCGGTTATATTCCATACATATATAAAACCCGCTTTGGCCGGTTATAATTTCATATATAAACCCAGTTGACTGGTTATATGTTCATATACTAGTAACCCCGACAGTGTCTGGGTTCATTGGTGTAGTATGTTGGGTTATTTCTAAATGATGTGTACTATTTTAGACCTGACGGGGTCTGGTCTATTTATACATAATTATGCGGTTATGGCTTGTTCTTTATGCTCAGGGGCCTGAGTTGCAGTGGCAGCCAGTTACTCATTGCGGCATTTTGCTTGCCGTCCCCACTTCGTATAGCTACGCAATACGAAGTGACCGTTCGAAAGGGAACTACTCGGTTACTCACGTAACCTCAGTTCCCTGAGTTAGGGATCGAGTATTGCGTAGCCAGCCGCACTATAGTAGCATGGCAAGTTGTCGCTTCAGTCGTTAAACCTGCTATAATGGCGAATGTGACGTGTATGACGTGTATGAGAGTGATCTCATTGGTCGCACGTCAGAGGCGCCCGCGCCAGTGGATGTGCAGTTGCTGCAGCGCAGCCTATGAGCTAGCCAGACGCATATGTTCTAACTGTGCAGCTGCAAATGCGCTTTACATAAAGGCTTCAGTAAATCGAGGAAAAGGAGTTTCCCCACTGCGTATAGCTACGCAATACTCGTTCCCTACCTCAGGGAACTGAGGTTACGTGAGTAACCGAGTAGTTTTTACAGCAAAAAAACAAACAAAAAAAAACAGAAAAATAATTTCCGTATGCATAAACTATCTAAACACAGCCTTTTTTTCAATACATATCACAGGATGAGATCAAAGAGCTGTTCTTCTGCAGGTGCTCCACGTGTGCTGAAGATTAGTGGAGGCTGAAAAGGTCATACACCCTTCCTGGCATTTCTGAGTCAGCCCCGATCCTGTAAGCTCAGATCCAATAACCTCCAGTTTTAAGTACTCAGCCCCAAAGTCTACTAAGAACCCCTGCCAGTTTCTCAGATGCCGACTAACCATGTTGCAACAAGAGAACTGACTTCGATTTGAGTGCATAAGCTTCTTACAGACTGCCTCTTTTACAATCCACCCAAGCCTTGTCAGATTTACTTATTGACAAACAATATTTGTATGGAGAAATGCCTTCAGTGCTGGATAAAACAGTGCATTTATTATTAAGCATGCAACTGTTTAACTAATGATGTTGAATGAATGTTATATTGACCATGAGGTCTTTCAAAATTGCATTTGGCTTGTGGCAAAAATACTTTAATCCATGCTGTTTTTTTTTTATTAATTCACAAGCTCAAAGGAAATAATTGTTCATGTGATTAAGACTAAGCAGGGCTGAAAAAAGGATGCAAAGATAATCCAAAAATAAAATTACAAAATATTAAGTTGAATGCTACTTTTTAAGTGATATTGTTCAAAGACAGCGTAGAGAAGACTGTCTGTAAACTTCTTATTATTTGTTTTATTGTAAAAAGCGCTGTATAAATAAAGGTGACTTGACTAGTTCAGTCGAAATTCTAAAACAAAATATGTAAACAAAATGGACAGCATTATTATAATTTTTATTTTTCTGTTTTTACAATTGGTGCAGATTAAAAGAGATCTGAGGTTGTTTCTGTGTTGAAAGGTTTGATGAAGGGCTGTAGAATGCCCCAAACAACCAATAAAAAACAGCTCTAAATGTTTTATTCTTGATTTAAAAGTATATCTAAACGTGTTTAAAAAATTAATTTTCATAATTAATGATCAATCTATCATTTCTAAATGAAGTATTGCATTATTTATAAACCAGTTATTTAAGAGTTGTCAGTGGTTCATAAGATTATTTAGAAATTGTAAGTAAATGATTAATAAACGATTTAAATGTACATTCATACATCTTATTATTCAGAATCAGAATCAGAAAGAGCTTTATTGCCAAGTGTGCTTGCACACACAAGGAATTTGTTTTGGTACTGAGGCTTCCAGTGGACATATACAAATACAAATACAACAAGAAACATAATACTACAAATTATAAGAATACAAAATAAAATTATAAATATATGAAAATAAAAGTATCACAGTTGGGTTTAGTCAGAATAGACATTTTCAGATTTACAGATTATGAACATATTTATAGTGTTTTGAATATTATAAATAAATAAATCTACATATAAGTATCACCTGAGTTGTAGGGTATTGCACTAAACAGTGGGAGTATGCACTTAAGGCATATGGCTTATGGAGGAGTGTTAACTGTTCAGGAGGGAAATGGCCTTTGGGAAGAAACTGTTCCTGTGCCGAGATGTTCTTGTGGCCAGTGATCTGAGTCGCCGTCTTGACGGTAACAGTTCAAACAGGTGGTGTCCAGGGTGAGTGGAGTCTGTGATGATTTTACCTGCTCTCTTCCTCATTCTGGAAGAGTACAGGTCCTGGAGGTTTGGCACGGGGGCACCAATAATCCTCTCCGCAGTCCGGACTGTCCGTTGTAGTCTCCTGATGTCTGATTTGGTAGCTGAACCAAACCAGACAGTGATGGAAGTGCATAAGACAGACTCAATGACGGCTGAGTAGAACTGAATCAGCAGATCCTGTGGCAAGTTGAACTTCCTCAGCTGGAGAAGGAAGTACAGTCTCTGCTGGGCTTTTTTCACAATGGAGTCAATGTGATTGTCCCACTTCAGGTCCTGAGAGATGGAAGTGCCCAGGAACCTGAATGACTCCACTGCTTCCACAGTGCTGTTCATGATGGTGAGTGGGGGGAGTGCTGGGCTGTTCCTCCTGAAGTCCACGATCATCTCCACTGTGGTGTAATTGTGTTTTATTGTGGTGTAACAGTGGTCCAGTATATTACTGTCTCTGGTGGTACATGTAACGTGCTGTCTGTATTTTGGTAGTTCACGGGAAATATTTGCTTTGTTAAAATCCCCAAGAATGATTAAAAGAGAGTCAGGATACCCTTGTTCTGTTTCAGCTATTTGTTCAGCCAGCTGTTGTAGCGTTGCGCTCACGCACGCGTCTGGAGGGATGTATACATTCACGAGAATGAAAGAGGAAAACTCCCGAGGCGAGTAGAATTATAGAGTAGAGTATATTCAGACATATAGTAATAGTTACTTAGTATGTTAATAAATGCTTTATTAACATGTATTTATACTGTAATTTAGGGTTAATTTTGGCATTTAGTAGTGGTCAGTTAACTATTTTTGTGAGCTCATCTAAAGTGAGGACTAGTTATGCCTTGTAAAGCATTTATAAAGGAGATTTAAAGGCTGTTAAATATTTCTATGTTCTGTATCACTGTGTTGTGTTTGTTTCATTTTTTCTGTTTAGAATATAACTGAGTCTTTAAATCTCCTTTATAAATGCCTTACAAGGCACTGTTCAGGAGGGAAATGGCCTGTGGGAAGAAACTGTTCCTGTGCCGAGATGTTCTTGTGGCCAGTGATCTGAGTCGCCGTCTTGACGGTAACAGTTCAAACAGGTGGTGTCCAGGGTGAGTGGAGTCTGTGATGATTTTACCTGCTCTCTTCCTCATTCTGGAAGAGTACAGGTCCTGGAGGTTTGGCAGGGGGGCACCAATTATTGTTATTTGGTCATATTCCAAATATGTGTGCGTCACATGAAAAGTAACCTCATTATTTTTAAAAGGTACACAATGTAACAAAAAAAAAAAAAAAACGAGTCAATACATCATCAATCCTTTATTGTAAATGTGATTCACAATGGTAAGCCTATGAAAATCGTATTTAATTTTAGACCTTGCGTGCATACTGTATGTCACTTGCACATGCATGTCTTGTTATGTCCGTAAATAGAGAAAACTTGCTCCCGCTACTTGGACGCATGTATGGTGTGGGAGTGACATGGGTTAGTTGTCACAGAGAGCGAGAAAGGTTGACATGGAGTACTGTACATCAAATCTTGAACCTTAGATAGTTCACCCAAAAATAAAAATTCTGTCATCATTTGCTTATGCACCCTCAAGTTGTTCCAACCCTAAATAAGTTTCTTTCTTCTACTGAACACAAAATATGATATTTCAAAGAATTTGAGTAACCAAACAGTTGATGGGCCCCATTGACCTTCATAGTATGGGGGAAAAAATATTATGGAAGTCAATGGGGCCCATCAATTGTTTGGTTACTCAAATTCTTTGAAATATCATATTTGTTATGTAACATATTGAATGTTACTGACATTCTTCAAAATATCTTCGTTTGTGTTCCACAGAAAATTAAATTCATACAGGTTTGGAACAACTTGAGGTTGAGTAAATAATGACAGAATTTTCATTTTTGGGTGAATTATCCCTTTTAGGGATTCACCTGTTTAAAAAAAAAAGAAAATAAAATAAATAAGAGAACACGACAGAGCTTGTAATTAAACTAGAATTAACATTGGCTTGGCTTTTCGGAGATGGTGAGAGCTTAGGGATTTCAAATGTTTTAAATTGAAATATGTAGCTCTCTAACAGAGTTCATTTTACAGTGTTAAGTATTGTGAAGGGTCATATTCATCCACAGTCACGCAGTGCTATAGCACAACCAAAACAATTTCTTCAGCAAAATGCATAAAGTTACTTAGTGTACCTTGTATGTTTATTTAGGCAATTGTGAAAACATCAAGCAGTACACTAAAAACCATCCCAGTATATTTCTACACGTGAATATATGGGAAAGAAGGTGATTTTTTGTTGTTTATTAGGGGTATGCTTGCTATTACATTTACAGTATAATTATATCCCAATAGGTTTTGAAAAAAAAAAACCCAGCTTAAATAGAAAATGGACTTTTCTCAGAAAGTTGCATTAAAAATATATTCTTTTGGAATACAAAAATATGGCTGGGCATCCATTGGAATCTCAGTTGCACAATTCTTACGATAACCAAAATATTACAGGACTGTGCTACTTAAAATGGTATAATGTATAAAAGACCCCCATAGCTCTCTTTTAGATCTGAAGGGAAAGTTTACCCCATATGTGCCTGGCACCAAGTCCTTGGTTATGCAAGAAAATATTAATCATTCATGCTGTCAGCCCGAGAGCTATAGCTCTGAGAACAGGGGCAGTGACATCAGCAATGAAGCCAGCCACAATGACACACTCACAGAGACACATCCATTGCAATCTAAAATTACACCCATTTCATGTGTTTGTATGCGTATTTGGGACTCTTGAAACGTATGTTCAATCATGATATTTAGCAAAATGACAATGCAGATTATTCCGATGGATAAATGAGTGAATGTCATTGTATGAGATACAAAAAATATAGTGGCATATATTTTAAAGTGAGGTAGCGCATCTGGGTAAATACTGAATGCTACTGTAACACCTTAATCATAGCCAGTAAATGGACATGCTATGTTAGAAAGCTAGGAGCAGGCAACATGTTTGAGACAGATCCAAAGATGTCCATGCATAAACAAAAACCTGTTATCAGGACTGTGAAGCAGATATAGTAGGAAAAAGACATGGAGCTTCTGGGAGCTAATGCTGCAGGCAATGCCTGCTGGGCAAGAGGTTTGAAGACAGCAAGTTAGTCTCCTAGAAACAAACTCACTCAAACACACAACACACACACATACGCAAAGGCACAGTGTACCCACATGAATTGAATGTATTTAAGCAGCTTTCATAAAAGACATTGAGTAATAATGTATACACACATGCACTTCGACTTTTTTAAAGTCTCAACTCTCCATTTCACCACAATGAATAATGAAGAGCGCAGCTAAAATGCAGCAATTAGCTCAGTCAATTTGCACAACACATCTGCGACAGACATGCTCTCCTCGGATATAAAACGCAGCTTTTAGAGACTTTTACACTTCATGAAAATCCAATGCTTCACCGTGAGCAAGGGGCAAACGCTCACAGTCAGCACAGCGGAGTGAGAACTTCTTCTGGAGAGAGCGAAAAATGCATATGATTCACATTTAATCTTTATAGCAATTGGCCAAAACTCCACCTCTGCCTGTTTTCTGATGAACAATCACTTATTGTTTGAAATTTGTCTATGAGCTAAAAAAAAAGATGCCATCTTGCATATTTTCATATATTTATTTTGTTATTTATGTTTGCTGTTGGAAAAAGCCTCGCTGCTTATCAATGGCTCAGCATAATTGCGCTGATAATGAACTTGTTTAGTGGACTGTTATGCCGAGTATTTGCAAAATATTGCATATGGAAAGCATTAAAAGCAGTTCCGGACTCTGAACGCATACCATGAATCACATAGAGCTGAGTCGACAGGCACAGCAGCTTGTGCGCATATAAAGACGGTTTAAAACAACAAGAAGAATCACTTTATGTGTACTCTGAACTTCTCATTTAAACTGGGAACAATGATTGTTGAGAGTTTGTAAGTTTTATTAACATAGCATGTAGAAGAATAATGCATACTATGTTCTGTGTCCAGTCATGCAAGTCTTTATTATGTTATGACTCAAGCGTATACAACTCCAGCAGTGTCAAAGCCAGGGTCAAATAGTACTGCCTCAAAACAGCTTTTGAATGTAACTTCCAATAAATAAACACATCATTTTATGTTTATTCATTTGAATAATTATTGTAGGTAAAAAGTGGCAGAAATCACCTTATTTGAAATAGTTTGTTCAGTATGATCGATTCACACCACATTTCTATAAAACTACTTTGACTTTAAATAATTGTTTTCTTTATTTTATTTCCCCAAAGTAGGTTTACTATTACTACAACTACTATATGCATAGAAAATGTCTAAAAATAAATTTTCATTATTTTATAATAATTCCAAAAATAAATGTAAAGAAATACCTCAATTATAATTAAAAAGCAAGTCATGATAATAAAATAACATATTATAAATATAATCCCCAAGATGAAACAAATAAATAAAAAATAAAAAAAGAAACCCAACAAAACAAAAACCCAACAACAAAAAACAAAATCCCAAAGAAAGGCCCCTGCCCTAATACGCATTATATAAGTCTAGCTCTATACCAAAAACACTATTGTAAAACAGGGTTAAAATGACATTCGGTAAAATAACCCCAAAATATCTGCTGGTAATATTTACCTAAACATACAAATTTAACCATAACAAAACTAACACACCATCTAGCATCAAAACTATTGTAACAAAAGAGAACAGGTAAATTAGGGTCTTTCTTTTCTGACTGGTCAAATGTTCTGCTGGCGCAGCATACATTAAAGGTGAAGTCAAATCACCACTTAATCTTTTGTCTCAGAGATGATGCAATCACTCCTTTAAAATTCCTTGTGTGTTTATTTAAAACATTTGTCATGATTACAAATTGCACACACAACTCAAAAATTAGCAGCAAATTCAAACAAACGGTTGCCAGAACCAGTTATCAGTTTAGTGAAATATGCTGTGAGTGTGTGTGTGTGTGTGTGTGTGTGTGTGTGTGTGTGTGTGTGTGTGTGTGTGTGTGTGTGTGTGTGTGTGTGTGTGTGTGTGACACACCTGTCAGATCCTAAAGGCCCTTTCACAATGAGCATACGAGATAAAGCTTTGCAAATGGCTGACAAACGAATTTTTCACACTGAAACGATTGACTGCCTTCAGCGAATTCACGCCTGCATGATAGGTGGCGCTGACCGAGAATACATTTTTCCTCACGTACAGTATGTATCTCGTATGTTTTCCCCATTCGGCTCTACCCTTATACGCTGTACAGCATACAACACATAAATATATCTTATACACAAGCTGTACTACACATGCGTTTAATAACTTCCAACTGTGATCGAAAGTGGACGCTACACCTTTTCTCGTGTAAGCATTTCTCATTCTTTACTGTTATAAAAAATACCATGAAAAACACATAACATATATTGTCGTAATCCTATTTATTTGGCTTCATGTTTCATCTGTAGAAACATTTCTCTCAGTTGTTTATGTGCAGATCTCAAAACGAGGAAATGAAAGGAATTACGGAAGGAATGACGTCATTCGTCTTCATTCTATCATATTATGAACACATAATACTGTAGATAATAGAGCAAATGAGCTCTCTGACTCATAACAGACATGTAAGGAAGAAAACAGCACTCTGTAGCCTACACTGTTTCAAGCTCTCCAGATCGCCTAATTCAGTGAAAAAAAGAACAGAAATGATAATCTGTATAAAGAACATGTGAGAATAGATCTGTTCTCAGACACCAATAATAACTCAACGTTCATTCTGGAATGCTTTGGTATTTACACAGGTTTTATAAAACAGTTCCACCACGCTCACACTTTTGTGCAAAAGCAGCGGCTCGGGTAAGATCAAATCCAATTGGACTAATTGGAAGGCTTGTTTTATCGTGGGGCGACGGGGGAAAAAATCGACACACTGGTTGAATTAAAAAAATCTTGCTTGCCCAAAACACCACATTTCTCCTACAACACTTTGGCTATAATCCTCGCCACTTCATTAAACTCTGCTCAATCCTAATCCCATCCCCTTCATCTAAAGGCTGGGTTTTTATTGTGTGTGTGTGTGTGTGTGTGTGTGTGTGTGTGTGTGTGTGTGTGTGTGTGTGTGTGTGTGTGTGTGTGTGTGTGTGTGTGTGTGTGTGTGTGTGTGTGTGTGTGTGTGTGTGTGTGTGTGTGTGTGTGTGTGTGTGTGTGTGTGTGTGTGTGTGTGTGTGTGTGTGAGTGCGTGCGTGTGTGTGTGTGTGTGTGTGTGTGTGTGTGTGTGTGTGTGTGTGTGTGTGTGTGTGTGTTGACAGATTGAAATGAGGAGCCATGTTAAAAGAAGTGTTAATGTGTTTATTTGTTTTAGCAAGGACTAAGATCCGCCTCTATCCTTCTGCTACCTGACTGAAGCTGCAGCTCTGAACTCCGGACTGAGCATAATCATCATAATCCCTACCGTCCACATATTGATATTTTTAACAGACAGACAAATAAAAATTATTTTTATTCTCGAGCCCCTCGGCCCTTTAATCGTACAAGTGACTTTTCGGTCATATTGCCCCGCAGAACTCGATTTCTAGGGGGTTTTACTTGGTCACACCACTTGACATTTTAGAAGTCATTAAATCAAAACTTTTGCTAAATGGTAGCCTATATTTTTTATTTTTTTTATGAATCCAACATGAATACAAATGACATTGCTAAGAAGTTGACACTTGCATTTTAAGTGAGATTTTAAAAAGATTTCTCCTTTTCATTATCCTTATTTGCCATTTACCAACTTATCTATCATCTGCCAGGGTTTAGTAAATGCAAATAAACCATGTTTTTGTCTGGTCAGATGTTCCTGAGAATCAACATTCTGTCTACTAAACTATACTGTAGCCAGTGACCATAAAGCACTGACAGCCAACCTATGCTGAATTATAACCTTGATCTCAGTATCACCACCAAAAACACCTATATTTCAAAACACATAAATTATAACATGTTACATTTAGTATGCTGTCAAGCACATACTATATTTCGTGACGGATCTCTTGATATTGATTTTACACAGCCTGATCATAGTTTAAGAATGTCAGACACGAGCATTTTTCACCCGCTGGGTATGTCAATGATCCATCAAATATGTATGAATAATGTTTTGTGTATAAATAATTTTCACATTCTCAATGTGGAAATATGGTCCTGCTGTATCACAAACATCTTTACTCTATGTTGGTTACCATGACTGCATTGGTCCCCTGAAACAAAACATGTTCTAAATAAAATAAAAAAATATAGAAATAATACTAATAATAAAAATCCTAATGAATAAATAATATTATTATTATTATTAAATAAAATTTAACAGTCTGATGTAACAATTCTTTGCCTCAGTCTGTTCAATCTTTTGTTTTAATATTTCTTTATTATTATTATTAATAGTATGCCTCTTCTTGGTTCACAGATTAAGTGTGTGTTTTTATAGTTCTGTCATTGTTGCCAAATACAGATGGTGGATGATTTTAGCTATTTATGAAACTTTGTTTACCGCTATTTGTTTTGACTACTAAAACTTTCCAACAGTTCTTCTTATTATTTCTAAGAAACAGGCAATAGGTCAATTTCCTTAAATACAATACAATTTACTTTCCCTCTGTTCTTCAGTCAGCAATTGTTCCTGTTGTCAAGTTTAGTCTCTCTCTCCTTGTGCAAACAGCTTTTCTTGTAAAACAAAAAGCAAAGTGAAAGCAATACTGACAAACTACTCTTTGACTTGCTGTGCTTGTCACATATATTCAGATTAGGAGACATGAGCACTTTGGAAATTGCTACATTGCCTGGAAATATGAAAAGAGTGAAAGTTCAAGAAGCGTATCATGCTTGTACATAAAAGTGAAAAAATACAGTTTGGCTTTGACACATTAAGATATTTAAAACCTGAGGTGCACTTTTGGGTGAAGGTGATCCAACAGAGGTTAAGGCACATTTTTAAACATTTTTACCTAAAACAGATGCTGATAGATAAAGCAGTTCTATTATATTCACTTTTTATCTCTAATGTTTTATTACACTTGCATCTGTATGCAGAGTCTCAATTACTTACCTAATGTGTCTCATTTGATAATTTGACTGGTTATTACAGACTGGTACTGAACTTACAAATGTAATAGAGATAGCATCAATTACTTGCATTCTGATATTATTAATGATAAATTATATGAAAAAAAGAAAAAAAAAATCAAATACAGAAATATGTGACTCCCCACTGCTCCATCTGAGCTTGAACTGATTAAAATTCACATCCGAACACTCATTTTCATCAATAGTTAATTATAAGAAACATATATTTTACTAGCTTAAGATGCCTCCATGGCCCTTAATAGGCTCGTAATAAACCCACATACACAAATGGCATAAATGCGCACACACACACACACACACACACACACACGCGCATGCGCGCACGCACACACACACACACACACACACACACACTTCGCTTCGCTTCGCTTCGCAGGTTCAGTGAGATTAAACAGGAGGGAGGCACACTTCAGCAGAATCCTGGGAGGAAGCGATATATTACTTCTCTCTGCTTCCCCAATATGAGACAATAAAAGCCTGGTGTGCTCTGCTGTCTGCAGTTTCCAGAGCTTATATCAACCCCGAGGAACTCTGGTTCCAGCCTAGACTCTGGCTAAGATGAACTTGCAGTGCTCAAAGACATTGTTACATGAAGGAAAATCTGAAACTCTTGAAGGAGCTGAACTGATATTTCGTAGATACACAAATGGGCTAAAATTAAATTAAATTAAGCTTTATTACAATCAAGAATCAATTATTTGAAATCACCACCTCTCTCTCTCTCTCTCTCTCTCTCTCTCTCTCTCTCTCTCTCTTTCTCTCTCTCTCGTTTAGATGCCTTAGTGCATTGTTGTATCTTTCCAGACATTTATTGTATTTTCCTCTTCACATTGATTTACCAATACTTGACTATACTGAATTTTTACCTTTCATACTAGATGAATCATAGTACGTATGATAATTCCTTCTCAGGATAATACAGTTTTTTTACAGTCGCTAGGACACATTTCTCAATACTTAGGTCAGTTTTTCAAGACTCTTCACACAGTGAGCACAACAGAAGTATATGTGGGCTAAACTGTAGCTCATTTATCATTGCTTTGGCACAAAATGCATTCAATGACTACATCTTTCAAATTACATTAATTGTTTTCTCACTTCGACACAACAACCACCAAAACTCTGTGTACTTACAGGCTAATTTGCACATGCTTACATACTGTTTTCAAAACTGTTAAACTTATGTTCAAAACAATAACATAATACAAAACTGAATATGACAGCAATTTGCTACATTTCTACAGTAATATTGTAATGAAATATATTTCTAATCTAAAAATGAAATGCTATAAAAACAATTGGACAATTGGACCTACCACAGCTGATTCCTATTGTATCTGTATCTGTGAATGGGTTGTACAAATTCTTGTATTTTGTAATTAGTCTGTGCAAAAAAAATTAAATAAAAAAATAGACAACATATATTGAAGCATACTGCATCATGTCTGATTCATTCCAGTAAAATATATTGCAGTGAATTCTAAACAGTAGAGAGGTGTGCTTATTTTTCAGAAGAAAACAATGTATAATGCTACCTGTTGTTACTGTTTTTTAGGTCATTGTTTTGTGGGTGACAAAGTGTGTTTGTTGTCTGTCAACCTTTGCTAGTGTGATGGAAGAATATGTTGATTTGAGACATGTATGAAGTGATATGGTAGTTTTAGTGCATTTTGAAAGTGAAATGAACTGCTGTGCCGAGAAAGTTGGTTTGGAGAACTGTGTGAAGACTGTAAAAAATTGTAATAAAAAAGGCTCATATGCATTACATAGGTTGCTATTAGTCTTCAATTAAGTGGAATAATTTTGCAGTTCACTTACTGGCCAATAGGGGTCAACACGAGACCCACGGCACAAATAACCTTTTAAGAACTGCCAAAACAGCTTCTGCTCCTCAGCAAACTCTCATTACACGACCATAAATATTTCAAACAGTAGTATGCTTAATTGTTGTCTCATGACCTCAATACATTGCATGTCCAGTTATTAGATAAAAAAAAAAAAAATGTAGTTTCTGTTTGAAACTCAATGTTGTGTAAAAATTACTTTTGGCAGTGCAATCATTTAAATCAAACAAAAAATGTGTTGTTCATTCATCGCACTGAAAATGTGAGGTCATCTATGATCACAGGTTTGATTCTGACTATTAAAATTGTTCTCATGTCATAATCATAAATCCTTGAATTTCATGCTACTTAAGATATCGGTAAGGCAATTTGGATTTCAAAAAAGTCCTTATACATATCTTAGATTTATAATAGAGTTCACTTTGCAGACTATGTTAATATTTTTTGACCACATTAAAAGGAAAAAAGTGAAAGTGAACTTTAGCAAATAATGCAAATTACACACTCACAATGATAATATGAAAGTATATATAAAAAAATAAAAAATAAATACACAACACTCAAAGGATGTCTCTCTCTCTATCTCTCTCCATCTCTCTCGAAACTCTCAAGTCATTTTCGGCCCACACATGAAAACCACAGAGTCTGGTTTCATTGCCCCCAGAGCTCCAAACCTGAGAGCTGTGGACCCTGCAAAGCACATTAAGTCTGTCACCATGCCAGCTTTAGTCAAACCACAAAATTAAAGAGAGTGTTGTATTTCCTGATATTCTTACACCCGAGACAAAATGGGATTGTCTGAGACCATCTTTGTGAGAGTCCCCCCCCCCCCCCCCCCCTCCCTCCCTCCTATTTAAGGGTGGACCAAATGCAAGAAGAGGGCGATTGAATGCAATACAGTGCAAGTGATTCTGCTGTATGCTACCTGTAGTGTAGCTAATTCAACACTCATTTAGATTATAGCAAGGCCCTCTCACAAATGATGTTATGTCGGCCTGTTTGTTGGTTACTTGCCACGCGGAGCCGCAAACTGATATACGTGGCGATCTCCAGGCAATATGCTGCCGCATGTTGGCCGTCAAATCCCCCTCTGTGTATGATTATTCACCAGCCTCGAACAGGTGCAGCCACGCTCTGGCAAATATGAAGTGAGAAAGAAAGACTCGCTTTCCGCTGCCCTACCCCACGGCCCCTCCCTCGCTTTGCAGGCAGCCTGTCTAATGTAATAGAATCTGCTGACAGCAAATTGCTCACCTGCATATTTGAGGGAAAAAAGCACAATTTCAAAATGTCCCCCATATGGCACAGACAGGTGTCGGTAAGTGGTCGACACTTGCACGAATGCTGGTGCAGATGCCATGTAGAAAAGTTTCTTTGGTTGTTGGGGAGAGGAAATGTTCAGAACAATCTGATGTTTTTACGACTATGCTCATTTAAAATGAATAAAAAAATGATAATTCTAAAAAGTCTGTATACATGTCCACCATTATTGGGAAAGGTAGTTATTAGCAAAAATATAGTTATAGATACCTGCCACACATTGCATTTTTGTGACAACATGCCACAATTGTGGGGTATAAGAGTTGTTTGACATTATGGCAGCATGACATCAGAGCAAGTTGGACCGCTCTCGGACACATTTCTAACCGGCATGCATCTCGCGGTGATCACCGGTGATCGGTTCTGCGCAGATTTTGCTCATCTCAATCAAGCCTGTTGGATTTTGGTTGGAAATGAAAGTCGGTTTGACGTCAGAACCCGACTAGAACCCCAGATTAAAGAAAACAAAGCATTTGGAAATGCAAAACAAATGTGAAAATGGGGCATACCATGACACAACACAAGACATTCACACAATCAAAGAAAATAAGAAACTGTTCTCACTGTTTGGTAAACCTAAAAACACATACAGTACATTGTGTATTCATGAAGGCTGTATGTCTTATTTTAATGAATTTGTTTGTAATCAGGTTCTAAATATACACAATCAGTCTCTGCTCATCCAAATGTAATAATTAATAAACATGAGAATAGCTAGTTTAGACCAATGAGTTGTCGGTGTGGGCGGGGCTACCCAGCACAAGTCACCGACGTAAAACGCTGAAGGTGGATTAGATAGAGCATTTATCCTTTGCCGCTTTTTTGCATTTTCAATTTGCACTTTTTAGACCATATTGAATTCGTTTTGGGATAAGACTCATAATTCATAAAATCAAGTATTTAAATGGATGACAATAATGCTGATTTAGCACATATTTTGGCTACGTCCGCCATTGCACAGACTCGCCTCATGTTAACAAAGGAGATAGATACTGTGTTTGCGTGTGGACGAATGACCAAACCACACAGAAAAAGTTGCGGTTTTGAAAATCCCCCTGTTCGTGTGGACTTAGGGGCTGTTTACACGATACCAATTTCAACTAAAAACGTAAAACTTTTTATCTCAAAAGTTTGCATTTTGGCACCCAAAAGGCCGTTGCCATCTAAATGAACGGCCAAAACGCAAACTTTTGAAAACATGTTTCAAAGTGCACGTTTTTGAAAATGGTCTCCGTGGAAACAACAAAAATGTGAATCTTTGAAGACGATGACGTCATGCACATGAGCATTATGTGTTCAATCTATAGGACCCTATTTTAACGATCTGAAAGTATCAAACGCAAAATGCAAGTAACTTTGTGGGTAGATCTCGCAAATCTAAAATGGGTTGGTCTGAAGTAGCTACATTACTCATAGGTGTGGTTTGGGCGTAACGTGAATTAAACCATTCAGAGCGTCATCTCATATTTCCTTTAAAAGCATGCGCACCTGTTCCATGGCGGATTGCTATTATGATGGCGGATTTGCCAGGCGCACGTTTTTGTGCACTACGAAAATAACGATAACGAAAATATATAACGAAAATAACGTTTTCGTCAGGGCCGTAAAAGACAGAGAAGTGACATTGTTCAGGGATGGGAGAAACCCACCCAAATTAGCTTCAGTTAAACAGGCGTATAATAATTTGGGTAAATGTGTAAGCTAATCTTCATGGACACCAAAATGATTTCCCTTGTGTGGTAATATTTTTCCTTGTAATTATGTATAGTTTGCAAAAATGGGAACTGCTGCGTCTGTGAGAAGCATCTGTGAGAAATAAGAGAAGCAAACTGTATGCGCGTTGTGCAGACGCTAAATTATGGCCAAGCATGCGCCCTTAAAATAGCATCTGAATAACGCGCCACTGACTTTAGACTAGGTTTTTCCTGGTCTGTGGCGGAACTGTTATCTGAAACTGCAAAATAGTACCAGGGAACGTTTGCGCCAGAACCCGCCTCCTCTTTTCACTGGGAGCGCAAGTTCATTCCCTAATTTACCGACGTGCATCTGTGGAGGGAAAATGCGCTGTGCATCGGGTGCAAAATAGGAATGATACATGCGTTGTATACAAAGTCAATTGCGCTGGGTGCAAAATAGAGCCCATAGTGTTTCATCACCATCGAATGACCTGGCAGCAGAATACAGCCTTTTTAGTCGTTTCCGTGGATCCGTGTGAATCGGGATCAGTTTGACAATGGTGTCGTCTGTATGCGGAAAACGTTTCAACTCTAATCAAACACACCTGAACCGACTAATCAAGGTCTTTGAGTTCACTTGAAAATTACAGGCAGGTGTGCCAGGGCAGGGATGGAATGGAACTCTGCAGAATGATAAATTTCCAATGGCATGATTGAGCAGTCCTGTTCCGGAGCATATGATGATGGTTCTAGCCCACACTGTTTTTTAATGACCAGTCCATTCTGTGCAATCTTCCTTAAATTGAACTCTCCACTTGATTGAATCTAGTGCCATTTTACATTAATTTCCATAGTAATTAAGATAGTGTGTGCAAATAGTGCTTAGCCATAAGCTCTTGCAGTCTAAATAAATAAAAACATCAGTCATTTGATGGTAGGATGGGCTGACTTGGAGATAACTCTCTCTGGAAGCACTTCAAGGGAATGTATACATCTCCCACATCTTCACTGTGGAGGATGCACTGCTACACTCCTAATTACATACTCCTCCATCCAACCTTAATTAGCTGTGCTTTGCACTGAACCCCTATCAATCAGTCACGTTTTATTCAAGTTTGGCAGGGTTTGGAACAGGCCTCAACATGGAAACGATAATTAAACTGCACAGAGACAACCAAACTTCCAATAAAATTGTTTGATGGACACTAATGTGAGTCAATTTCTCATTTTTGGTAAATACATATTAATTGATAAAACCTTTTAATGTGCCTATGTGACTTTGCAGTCTGATTTTGACCATTCAAATATTTTAACAGTGTTGACAAGATAGAAAATGGCTACGTTGATGCTTTTAATTGCATTTAATTGGCTCATGTAAACATTCGAATTACTCATTTGAAAACGAGACCACTCGTAATGCAGGTTTTCCTTAGCAAACACTAGCACACTCCTGAACGACTGACGCATCAGACCAAAATAGAAAACCGATAAATAATGAATTATTTTTCTTTCATGCCTTTGCTCATTGCCCATTTTGTTGGCTTTTATGAGAGGCCTTTTTTCCCCGGGATTCTCTCCCAACTTTGTAATAAATCTCAGATCTCAGCTGCTGCCAAAAATGTCCTGGCAATCTGCACATTGTTACTGTCACACTACTGCACAGCCATATCCCTGCTTCATTATTTCACTTAGCCAAATCTCCCCCACAGTCAGCACCAAAGTTATACGGACATTTTAATAAATTGTCAGCAGCTAATATTCATAAGATATTGAACTTGCAGATCACTCATACAATAGGACCTAATTAACAACAGGTCCAATCTCTTGTGTAAATCCGTTGTCACCTCTGTAGCTTTCATTGAGTGCTTGTGTGTGTGGAATGATTGATGGGCCGTCAAGTGGTGGACCTGGGGATTATTTGACTTGTAAATGGAATAGCCGATGTACTTACCAAGCATTCTTTAGCTAAGCATTCACATAATGCACCTCATAGCCGTGTACTCCAGTTATATCAGATGAAATTCACATGATTAAAACGACCATAAATATTGGCTTGAAATCCTTGGCTTGAAATGTTATGAACAGCACCAATACTATTTATTGTCCATCAGCTTTTCTGTCTGGGATGCCCATCATGTGGTAACTGGATTACGCAAGCTCCAGTTTGAAGATTTCAGATGCTCCAAAACCTGTGAAGAGATGACCAACCCCTGCCAGGATTTCAGATGATGCCAACTCTCAATCAACATGCACCACTGCCAAATTTTCAATACATTGTAATCATTATGATCACAACTTATAAATAATTGCTAAATAATAAAACAATAAATAACAAGTAATAAATAAATAATAATCAAAATAATTGCTTTAATGAGATTATTGTTTCTGCCTAAATGAATTCATGAAATTGGCTAACTGCATGATTTCTATTATCTTAGAACTGTGCATTTTTGACATCTGGACATTACTTTGACACAGTCACCTACGCCACCATTACAGTTCTAGGTTTAAATTCTACTGTAAGTAAACAAAAAATAAAGTTTAACAGGGTTTGGAACATGCCTCTTCATATAAATAAGTAATCTGCATAGAGACAACCAAACTTCCAATAAAAGTGTTGGATGGACACTAATTTGAGTCAAACAATAAAAACTAAATAAAAACTCTGGTAATGTGCCTATGCAAATTTGCATTCTGAATATGACCGTTTGTATATTTTAACAATGGTGACAGGAAAATGACTACTTTGTAGTCTTTACTCTTTAACTTTACTCATGTAAACAGATTGTAATTACTCATTTGATACAGAAAAAACTCATAGTGTAGATTTCCCTTTGCAAAACTTACAGAAAACATCTAGCACAAAATATGACTAGCACATCATCCACATGTGAACTAATTGAACATATATCACACCAGACAGTGCAACTGTCTGGTTCCAGAAGAGAAAAATTCATTCATTTTCTCCTCATGGATAGGTTCCGCTTATACTGTAGATAAACAAAACTCAGATAAGTGATTAAAAAAGATCATTATAATATTTAAAACTTTTAAAATTTGTTTTATCCTTTTCGTATTTGCAAGGACAAGATAAAATCAGTGCAGTTGACATAGCATATTTTCAGCTTGTTTTATTCATGTTTGTCCTGCGTGGCCACTAGATTTAAAGCTAATTATCACAAGTTATCGCATAAACAGATCATTTGAGAATAATCCTTTCATCATTCAGTGACATATTGAAGAATATTAGTAACAGCCGTGATGGACTTGTTGAAGTCCATTATCTCAGATGATGTCTGACTGTAGGGAGATGACTATGAAAGCTCATACTAGGCCAGGGTTGTAGGGGAAGGTCACCCCATAAAAGGAGGAGTGCAGGCTTTAAATCACATCCCTCATTGTTGGCTGTCTTTTATCCGACATCCTTGGAGGTCATCATGCGAATGCGGACAGCTATCTCATAACTAATGAATATCCATTCCAGTGTCCTATCCTCCGACGAAGCATCTCCTCACAGCTGGCTCTGAACGGAAGGTCAAGCAGCATATCACTGAAGATAAGACTGTGCGATCACAGGTGGAAAACAGATAAAGACAGAGAGGGGGATAGAAAAAATAAGAGAGAAAGATACCCAGGTTTGTGCCGCTAATAAGCCTGGGTAACTCTTTGATTTGATATGGGTCAGGGTCACATTGCACTCTTTTTAAGATTAAATAAAGATGTAAAAAACTATTCATTTAAAAAGAAAAGAGAGAATAGCAAAGGTCTGATCACTCTCATCATCAGTCCAGGTCAAAGCAGAGCCGGAAAAATGAGATGTACTCTGAAGTTTGCACCAATAGATTCTTGGCCCAATGAGAAATAGTATGATTGTGGTTGCCTCTGAATTGACTTCATTTTAAAATCTTCACATTACCAACTTAACCCTAGGACTTGCAATATCCAGCAGGCAATAGTCCAATGCTGACCGCAATCAAACATTGCATTTTTTTCATAGTACAAAAATCATTCTGTGCTTTTTCAAATATGACATGTTATAATAATGGCTAGGGGCATCCCACTTATGAGAGAGGTGTAAGGAATATCTACTTAAGCAGAATATATATGCTGCCTCATACTGTTTGTGTCCAACAACCTCCCTTATGTTGTACTGCGTGCAAGCTGGGTTTCTAATTGTTTCCTGTTAATGAACCTGTGGTTTCAAGTGGCAAGTCTAAGCAAGTCTGCAAACAACTGGTATTGTGAATATTTTTTCCAAGCAGCAAAATATTAACCCTTGGGATAAGGAGGTGAAAACTCTAGTGAGACAGCGAAAGATAAAACGAAAACCACCCTGTGTGATGGCACAATGTAAATGCTCTCTTTATCTGTGCTGCCTATCCCTCTCCTCTTACCGCATTCATGTTTTTCTCATTTCATTGTATTCTATTCGTTTAATCAATCTATCCATCTCTCTATCTCTCTCTCTATATCTATCTATCTATCTATCTATCTATCTATCTATCTATCTATCTATCTATCTATCTATCTATCTATCTATCTATCTATCTATCTATCTATCTATCTATCTATCTATCTATCTATCTATCGTAATCACAGCAAACAGCAGTCACTGTTGATAAATCTTTATTGAGCGATTCTGTAATTTGTCTTTTTATTTTAGATGCTACTTTTTTTTTGTCTGGAGCCATGACCTTAATTATAATCTAGTTGACCTTAAATATGAATCTAGTCAAGAAATCTTTGTCTATATGCGGTTTTGTCACACAGCTTCTCGTTACAGCATGGCCGTACAATGTGAGCCTTGATCTCCATTTCATGACAAAACCACTCTTATGAACCGATTATTTTATCAACCATCCATCCATCTAATCTGCTGAAACATCCCTTAAATACAGCAAACAGCAGTCACTGTTTATAAATCTTTACTGAGCGATTCTGTAATTTTTCATCTTTTATTTTAGAAGCTACTTTTTTTTTTTTTTTTTTTTTTGTCTGGAGCCCTGACCTTAATTATAATCCCCTCTATAGTGGACCACTAAAAATGCTCTCGATTTTCATCCTCACATCTGTAAACACCTTGACTGTCTATTTCCCAATGCAAAACAACGCAGAGACAAATCGGATTACTCACACTTTTCTTTGCCAGAGACTCCCACCGTCAGGTTGAGGCTAATGGAACTCGATTTGCAGGGGTCTTGCAAAAGCCAGAGAACGACAGCAACAGAGGGTCAAGACTGAGATGGAATGAGCATGTTTATAAGAAAGAGATCAGAGGAGGATGTTGTTTGGGGAGGTGGATGGTAGGAGTTTCTTTAATGCTCCAGCCCTGAGTGGATAATGGCAGGCAGAGTCTGTCTTTAGCTCTCTGCCTGTGGAGTGATTGATATGAAAAGAACTACAGAAGCGGCATGAGGGCGGCTCCCTCTGCCCTCGCCCACACGACATGCACTGGTTCCCCTCTGCAGTCAGTCGGACGACACTGATGGAGAGGAAGGGCTGGTGATGGCGGGGTTTTACAACATGGCCCCTCAGGACAGACCTCCCTCCACCCTCCATCACAGCAAGGTTCATCTTCACCTCATCTTTCCATCTATACTCATCCGTCCATCCATCTTATCATCCAAGGCTTTATGGAGTGGCGTGATTGTAATTATGAGGTAGAAGTAAGAGGTGGACACACTCTCTGTCAAATCACTATCATTATCGTCATCATAAAGATGATTTACCATTATTATAGTGTTTTAATACAACAGTTAGATTCAGTCTTCTAATTTGAATGGACAAGAGGAATTCCAAAAGTGATGATCTTTAGTATAAAACAACTCTTCAGTATTTGTCTATCAAGTTTGTTTGTGTTTGCAGCATTCAAAACAGGCTTCCAATCCGTGCACTGGTTGGCAAAACACAACAGTTGATCCTGCTATGGCTTTCTTTTGAGTCACCTTCTTTGGCGGAGTAAAACTAAATAATATGGAATTATATTTATTTATTATAAAATATTATTATCCAAATTATGAGATATTAAGATATAAATATGACATACAAATTCTAAAATGTGGCATAAATGTAAAAACTATGAGAAATGTAATAATTATAAGATAAAAAGTCGAAATTCTGAAATTCATTTTAATGCTTCATTGTGTTTCCGACATCCAGTACGAGCTGGTGAACCGCCAAAGAGAGACTTTCAAGCAGCTCAGATGGAGTTTCAGCTGTCATTTCAATTATTGCAATTTTTTTCTCTCATCATGCTCATGCTGGTCAAGCTCTTGCAAGCAAACTCTTGACTCACTGTCATTTTCTTCTGGTCCTACCTCTTGTTGCTTGTTTTATTTTTATTTTAGATAATTTTAAGATGCAAAGTTTAATTTCTCAAAGTCAAAATCATCAAAAAATTGTTTCTACTCATATCGTAATTATGAATTACAAAGGCATGCTTTTAATTTCTTTTGTGGTGGAATGGGCCTAAGGATATATATATATATATATATATATATATATATATATATATATATATATATATATATATATATATATATATACTCACACACACAAACACACACACATACACACACACACACACACACACACACACACACATATATACACACACATTTTATTTATATATATGTGTGTGTGTGTGTGTGTGTGTGTGTGTGTGTGTGTGTGTGTGTGTGTGTGTGTGTGTGTGTGTGTGTGTGTGTGTGTGTGCGTATGTGCGTGCATGTGTGTGTGTGTGTGGAGTTACTTGCACATATATTCATTCACACACAAAGTGTGCATCCGGCTTTGAAAAATAAATATTTTTCATTCATATCACCTAAACTGGGAATGCCTAAACAAATCTTCAAATGCTTATGTTCTCGCACTTCGTGTGGGATTCCTTCCATCAGCAAAGAGAACCTTGGAATAGCTTGAGACTGCAAGCACTGTTCCTAATCATCACAAAGATGTGCAGCAGTAGGCTAATCTCATTTTAACATTACATACAGCCAGCGCCTGCAGTAATGTGCCTTCTTCATACTGCAAACCGCAAGAAAAAGAGAGGTGGAGTCAGGCTTAACGGAGAGATAGGATAAGCAGAGAGAGAGGGGGTAGAGGGGGAGGGGGGGTTGGGGGGGATAGATGGCCCAGTCCTATATACACAAGCTTTGAGTGATTAGCTTTAACATTTATGCAAATGCCTCTCAAGTCAGCAACCGACCTTCTGTCGGAGTCATTATGGTCACACACTGAGAAAAGCAATAATGCACAAACAGGTTGTCCTTTCAAAAAATATTCATAGCCATGGCATTTTCTTAGGAGGAAAACAAGGTATATCTGGAATTTCCACACAGAAGTTCCCCAGTGTCTAGGTCATGAATTAAACGTATTACTTATTCCAATGCAACAGCAGATGTATAAATAGGTCTTCCTATTTCTCTTTCCCCTGACATTGAGGGACTGTGCCGTTTTTAATGTTATTTTCTCCTTTATATTTTCAAGCTATCTCAGCTTTTCTCTCTATCATCACACATTCAGCTACCTTTAGACTACCTGACTGGCTGGCTGGCAGAAGGTGAGGGCTTATTTCAAAACCCCATCATTAGACACTTCATTTGCCTGCACAGAAGAGCCAATATTTACAGTTGGTGAAGGCAGCCACTATGCTGTGGAGTAAAACCTCTGCTCTAACGGCCTAGAGGATGATAACACTGACCCTCAGTCAAGCACTGCCCTAAGGGAGCCACTCAGAGGTTCGGTAAATCCTCCTCATACACACAGCAGCGGAATGAAATGAAGAACTCTTTAAGAAATAACACTTGACAAAGAGTGCAGCAGAGTTTGAACTGCTGTGAAACGTTTACTGAATGTATCTTACACTGAACAAAATTATAAACGCAACACTTTTGGTTTTGCCCCCATTTTTCATGAGCTGAACTCAAAGATCTATGTTCTATGTACACAAAAGTCCTATTTCTCTCAAATATTGTTCACAAATCTGTCTAAATCTGTGTCAGTGAGCACTTCTCCTTTGCCAAAAATAATACATGACCACCATTTGCCTCACACAGTGCAACATATCTCCCTTCGCATAGAGTTGATCAGGTTGTTGATTGTGGCCTGTGGAATGTTGGTCCACTCCTCTTCAATGCCTGTGCGAAGTTGCTAGATATTGGCAGGACCTGGAACACGCTGTCATGTACGCCGATCCAGAGCATCTCAAACATGTTCAATGGGTGATATGTCCGGTGCGTATGCTGGCCATGCAATAACTGGGATGTTTTTAGCTTCCAGGAATTGTGTACAGATCCTTGCAACATGGGGCCGTGCATTATCATGCTGCAACATGAGGTGATGGTCGTGGATGAATGGCACAACAATGGGCCTCAGGATCTCTTCACGGTATCTCTGTGCATTCAAAATGCCATCAATAAAATGCACCAGTGTTCGTTGTCCATAATGTTTGCCTGCCCATACCATAACCCCACCGCCACCATGGGCCACTCGATCCACAACGTTGACATCAGCAAACCGCTCACAGAACGCCATACACGCTGTCTGCCATCTGCCCTGTACAGTGAAAACCGAGATTCATCCTTGAAGAGAACACCTCTCCAAAGTACCAGACGCCATCGAATGGGAGCATTTGCCTACCCAAGTTGGTTACGACGACGAACTGCAGTCAGGTCGATGAGGACAACGAGCATGCAGATGAGCTTCCCTGAGACGGTTTCTGACAGTTTGTGCAGAAATTCTTTGGTTATGCGAACCGATTGTTGCAGCAGCTGTCTGGGTGGCTGGTTTTAGACGTGGTGAAGATGCTGGATGTGGAGGTCCTGGGCTGGTGTGGTTACACGTGGTCTGCGGTTGTGAGGCTGGTCGGATGTACTGCCAAATTCTCTGAAACGCCTTTAGAGACGGCTTATGGTAGAGAAATTAACATTCAATTCACGGGCAACAGCTCTTGTGGACATTTCTGCAGTCAGCTTGCCAATTACACGCTCCCTCAAAACTTGCAAAATATGTGGCATTGTGCTGTGTGATAAAACTGCACATTTTAGAGTGGCCTTTTATTGTGGCCAGCCTAAGGCACACCTGTTCAATAATCATGCTTTCTAATCAGCATCTTCATATGCCACACCTGTGAGTGATGTGGCATATCACTCCAGCAATGCGAAGCTTTCATTTTTGAAAACACTATGTCATTTAATTCGGTTTAAAAGTAAAAGTCTTTTATGGTAAATTTTAGAGTTTGCTGCTGTAGATTAGTTACACTTCAACAGGTTCAAAGGAAATCAAAAACTCAATTCTGTCATCATTAATGACTTAATGCTTCCATAGACAACAAAATATGATGTTTGGCAGAATATTCATGTTGCTCTCAATGCCTGCATCACAGATGTCAAAACTTAATTATTTAATTTTATAATGTTACTGTTGAATGTTAATTTTAGTATTATTTTTCAACTGATGCAAAGTACCACAAATGTATACACTGAAGGGAAGTTTCTTAATATGAAAGAAATTTCTTTGACATTAGAAAAGAGCAGCATCAACAATAGGCTAAGGGAAAGTATACGACAACGGCGTACTAAAAACGGAAAAGTTCTTCGTGTACAGACGACAATGTGTAAAAAAAAAACAATGCTGTAAAATTCATTCCATGTCAGTAGTTGGTGATGTCACTTTATAAAGAAACACTATACGCATATAGACTGAACAATGTGTCACAAATTTGTTTTGAAAAATTCACGTTCCCTTTCGTTGTCACTCCGAGTTACGTCGGATGGGGTTTCGCTTAGAACACCTATCGACTTCGAGTATTACAAAACGAGCCAATGGCAAAGAAATGCCATGGGTCTGTGGAATTTGCATAGCATATCTCCGCCTTACCTCGTGGGTATAAAAGGAGGACGCCGGCAACATGTAGATATCTTTTCGCTTCGGAGCCAAGAGTATTTCTTTACTCAACAGCCATCTCTGACTTCGCTCTACGAGACGAGCTTCTCTCTCTGGTGTTGGTGCGACAGCGATCTGAAGCGAGCTCACAGTGCCTGCTGATCTGTGCAGTGATCTGCCAGTGTGTGTGTGTCTCCCTGTGCGCTTCAACATTGCAGAGTTTTTTCTCCTCTCATAAAAGAGCTTGCACGCGGCACGTCTTTTTAAAGACGGCTCGCCCGTGCATTTCTGGTTGCAGCGGACTGGTATCGGACTCTGATGGGCACGAGCGCTGTCTAGTGTGTTTGGGCTTTGATCATGCTTGAACAGCGCTCGTGGATGACTCATGTTCTCTCTGGGAACGTGATCATCGCGTCATATATAGGTCGAGACTCGGTGAACTCGCAAGAGTGAGAGTCCCCTCATCCGCCACCTGATCTTCGGCTGGTGGCCAGGGTGACCTGAGGGTGTTGGTCTGGAACAGGCGCCGACTCTGTGTCCACGCCCCAGCCCCCCCTCTTTAATGACGGTGCCCGCTAGCGAACTGATGATTCCACGAGTCTACTCTCGGGTGGCCCGTGTGTTTTCATTTGAAGCTACAGAGGATGATGCTGTGTCTGTTGCAGCATCACTAGGTGGGCTTGATTCTTCTGGAAATGACGACTCGTCACAGCTGCCACCCTCTGGTGTGCATACGGCTGTGCCTGAGTCTGATCCGGAGATGACGGCCATGCTTTCCTGGGACGATTGGTTTTGGGTAAGGCCGCCGACGCGTCCACGGCAAACCCCAATATCTTTCCTCCCGGACGGGCATGATGAGATCACGGGTCCTCTCGTTGGTCTCATCCGGCTTTCCTCCCCTCAGGGGCCGCTGCCCATGGGTATACTGGGGTTCCCCCGGTTGAACGCTCTGTTGCCATGCTAATATGTCCTCAGAGTGCTTCCCTGCGCAATCCTAGGCACCCGTCTAAACCCTGTAGTTCTTTTCGTCTACACTAATCTGTGGCGAAATCCTATAGTGCCACAGGACAGGCAGCTGCCTCACTGCATCCCATGACCGTTCTGCTGGTCTACCTGACCCAGATGCTCATGGACATGCTGGAGGGCAGGACTGACCCGAGGCTCTTCAGTGAGCTGCGCGCCACCACTGACCTTGCTCTTCGAGCGACGAAAGTGGCCGTACGCTCTCGGAGTCAGGTGATGTTCACCAGTCTGGGGCTGACCGGTCTGATGTGCACGATGTCAGGCGGACCCGTCTGCTCAACACCCCCATCTCCCAGGTCGGCCTCTTCGGCGGTGAGGTTGAGTGCTTCTGCCCAACAGTTCTCAACCGCCCGTGAGCTGATTGAGGTTATTCTGCCCGACGGCCCCGCCGTCCGCTCAGATCCCTCAGTCTGCCCACCGCCGAAGGCTCCCTCCCACGGTTCCAACCCCGCCCGTTCACCCGGGCCTGGCTCTGGAAGACCGTAGGGGGGATGCCACAGCCCTCTCCAGCCCCGCCCCCCGCTAAACGCCGGTTAAGCGGCACTTTTGAGATGGGCTGCTCAGAGATGAGACTCAGTTCTTTCCAGGAGTTGGTAGCAGGGCCACTCCTTTCCCCAGTGGAGGGCTGGGGTAGAATCCTTATTCAGAAAGAACTGACTCTCTCGTCTCTGAGCATACAGAGTTCTCGGACGACACAGAGCGCTGTCCACAAGCCGTGCTCTCCTCGTCCCCCTCTGTCCCAGAGGCGGTTGACACGGCGTGCCGTCCACGGACCGCTTCGCCCCTGTCCCCCTCTGTCGCCAGACCCCTGATAGAGCAGGCCGCCGTGGAACGCTGGTCCTTCCCTGGCCTCCTCTGTCAGGGTGCGGTTATGACCTTGCCCCCACACCGGGCCGCTATGCCGTCCACGTCTGGGCCGGTCATTCCGCTTCGCTGCACCACCGGGGGGACGTCTGTGGTTCTTGACGCCGCTGGCACAGTTGGGATCCTGCCTAGAGCTTCCCTATCTGTTCCGCCGGGTCGCGCAAACCATCGGCTCGGCTATGCGATTCAGTTCACACGGTCTCCTCCCCGTTTCAGGGGAGTCCGCTCCACTTTGGTCGGTGGCTATGCTCCTATCATGAGAGCGGAAGGGTGCGATTGAGACTGTCCCTCCAGCCGAAATGAGGTCCGGATTTACAGCCCCTACCTCATTGTCCCGGAGAAGTCTGGTGGGTTACGGCCAATCCTGGACCTACGCATCTGAACCGCTCCCTTCACAGGCTGCCGTTCAAGATCCTCCTGGCCAAACGCATTTCTGGATGTGTGCGGCCACAGGATTGGTTTGCAGCGATCGACCTGAAGGACGCTTACTTTTATGTCTCCATTCTCCTTCGACTCAGACCATACCTACGGTTTGCTGTCAGGGCGCGCGCATATCAGTAAGCTGTTCTCCCATTCGGGCTAGCCCTGTCTCCTCGCGCCTTCACAAAGGTTGTTGAGGCAGCCCTTGTTCCTCCGTGGGAACACAGGGTTCGCATCCTGAACTATCTCGGTGACTGGCTGTCTTAAGCTCACTCCTGAGACCAGGTTTGTGAAAACAGGGACCCAGTGCTTCGGCACCTAGCTCGTCTGGGCCTTCGGGTCAACTGGGAAAGGAGTAAACTTTGCCCCGTGCAGAGGAGCTCTTTTCTCGGTATGGACTTGGTCACCTTCTCCACTCAGCCATTGCTGACTTGCCTGAGACTATCAAGCGCAAGAGTGCGGTTCCACTGAAGTTTTTTTTCAGAGGCTCCTGGGGCATATGGCATCTGCAGCCGCGGTACGCTGCCCAGATTGCTGCATATGAGGCCGCTTCAGCTTTGGCTTTGCGACCGAGTCCCGAGGTGGGCATGGCAACACGCCACCCTCCGAGTACCAGTTACTCCGACCTGCCGTCAGTACTCACCCCGTGGTCGAACCTCAGTTTTCTACGGGCCCGAGTGCCCCTGGAACGAGCTTCCCGGCATGCTGTTGTCTCAACAGATGCCTCCACGGGCTGGGGCGCCATGCGCAATGGACATACTGTCACACTCTCATGTTGAGCAGAAATGCTCCTGAAAAATTCAGTGAGATTTATCACACCCAGGTGTTGAGCAGAAATGCTCCTGAGGTCCAGTGAATTTCTTCACACTTAGGTGTTGAGCAAGGTTGCTCCTGAAGCTCAGTGATTCTCGCATGTAGTGTTGAGCAGTGTGGCATGTCTATTGCCTCGAGTGGTTGGCAGTACGCCTTGCCCTTCACCGCTTCCTGAACTGTGCAGCCGATGAGCTCTCACGGCTTCAGCCCCTCCCTGGAGAATGGCGACTCCATCCCCAGTCGGTTCAGCTGAGTGGGTCCAGTTCGGGGACGCAAAGATAGATCTGTTTGCCTCTCACGACTCGACCCGTTGCGACCTGTATGCATATGCTCGGCACGGACGCACTGGCGCACAGCTGGCCGAGGGGCCGCAAATATGCGTTCCCCCAGTGAGCCTTCTTGCGCAGGTTTTGCGCAAAGTCAAGGAGGTCGGGGAGCAGGTCCTTCTGGTTACGCCCTACTGGCCCACCCGGACCTGGTTCTCCGAACTCATACTCCTCGCGACAGCACCTCATTGTCCCATTCCTCTGAGGAAGGACCTTCTTTCTCAGGGACGGGGCACCCTGTGGCACCCTCGTCCCGATCTTTGGAGCCTCCACGTGTCGCTCCTGGGCGGGACCAGGCAGCTTGGAGTACCCTACCACCTGCGGTGGTGGCTACCCTCACTTCCGCTAGAGCGTCGTCCACGAGACACGTCTACGCGTTGAAGTGGAACCTCTTCGTCAGCTGGTGCTCTTCTCGCCCGAGAAGACCCCCGGAGATGCTCGGTCGGTGTCGTGCTTCCTTCGTTCAAGAACGGTTGGAGCGAAGGCTGTCTCCCTCCACCCTCAAAGCCTATGTTGCCGCTATTGCCGCACTCCATGACTTGGTAGAAGGTAAGTCCGTGGGGAAGCACGACCTGATCATCAGGTTCCTGAGAGGAGCGAGGAGACTGAATCATCCTCGCCTCCTCTCATTCCCCCTTTGAGCCTTGCAATCAATGGAGCTTAAGCAGTGCTCCTGGTTGCACTGGCCTCTATCAAGAGGGTAGGGGACCTGTACGCATTCTCTGTTGACGAAGCGTGCCTGGAGTTCGGGCCGGCTTACTCTCACGTGATCCTGAGACCCCGGCCTGGATATGTGCCCAAGGTTCCTACTACTCCCTTCCGGGACCAGGTGGTGAACCTGTAAGCGCTGCCCTCGGAGGAGTCAGACCCAGCCTTGGCACTGCTCTGTCCAGTGTGTGCTCTCCGCACCTATGTAGACAGAATACAGTGTTTCAGGACCTCAGTCCAGCTCTTTGTCTGTTATGGTGGGAAGCTGAAGGGAAAGGCTCTCTCCAAGCAGAGGTTGTCTCACTGGATAGTGGACTCCATTGCTTTGGCATACCAGCAGCAAGGTCTACCGTGCTCCCTGGGTGTGACCGCCCACTCCACCCGGAGTGTGGCGTCCTCTTGGGCTCTAGCGCATGGCGCCTCGCAAACAGACATCTGCAGAGCTGCAGGCTGGGCGACACCTAACTCATTCACCAGATTCTACAATCTCCGAGTGGAGCCAGTGTCCTCTCATGTACTCGCTTCTACCAGCTAGTATTGGACCCGCTCAGGTGTCTCGCCTGCTCGCCATTCCACTCTACGGACTGGATACGTGCGATATATATTCCTCAGGTGAGCCTCCTCTCTGAAGCCCTGAGTTCGTCCAGCACTGTTGACGCTGGCGCCAGTGTCTATTGCTTGCGCATCGGCTAGGTGCCTCCATGTGCATGGTTCCTCCTCTGAGCGACCCCCACATGTGTATTTCCACTGTAAGCCTCTCTGAGCATGTGTCTTTCCCTTGGCAAGCCACCTTGCCACCCCTGGGGTTGAAATATTCCACCTGCGGCTGGACACCCCAGTGTTCTCCATATGCATCCTTCGGGTCATATATGTATTCTCTAAGTCCCCCCCGTTTGGGCTGGCAATTTTTGCATATTTCCTCTAAACTATGGGGTATGCTCCCCAGTGTACCTTGGTATTCCTGTGTTAAATAGGAGTCCTTGCTAGTCTTACGACAGGGATCTCAGATTTACGCAGGGCACTGGAAGACAGCTGTGAAGGTGGCGTGATTAGACTGGTAACCCCATTCGTCGTCATCCGACGTAACTCGGAGTGACAACGAAAGGGAATGTCTCGGTTACGTATGTAACGCTCGTTCTCTGAGTAGGGAACGGAGACGTTACGTCTTTCTTGCCACTTTCCGCTGTGCCGTGGGGATCACCTGAGTTCAGTCTCGGCTCCTAAGTGAAGAAACATATCTGTATGTTGCCGGCGTCCTCCTTTTATACCCACAAGGTAAGGCGGAGATACGCTATGCAAATTCCGCAGACCCATGGCATTTCTTTGCCATTGGCTCGTTTTGTAATACTCGAAGTCGATAGGTGTTCTAAGCGAAACCCCATTCGTCGTCATCCGACATAACGTCTCCGTTCCCTACTCAGGGAACGAGGGTTACATACGTAACCGAGACGTTTTTGTAGCTTACACTTCTTTTTCAAAAACTCGCACTTTGAAACCCGTGTTCAAAGGTTTGCGTTTTCAGGCTCCCAAAATTCTGTTGTCGTGTAAATGAACGCATAAAAAGTTTTCCATTTTTAGTTGAAAACGGTGCAGTGTAAACAGCCCCTTAATTTCTCATTTGTTGTTACAAGGAATAAAAAAATAGGTTTGCAACATCATGAGCTAATGATGGAATTTTTGGGGGTGAACAAGCCCTTTAAATGCTGCTTGTTTTGATTTTCCGAATGATTTGTGATCTGAATTTTTTTTTTTTTTTATGATTTATTGTAATACCCGATTAGTTAAAAAAAAGCCTCGCAACCAAACAAATCTCTGGTGTCCCAAGAGATTTGCATGGCATCATTGCACTGTATGGATTGTGGCATATGAAAGCCAGTTTGATAGGGTGAGTGTCTGTGTGTGTTTGGACTCTAGGTCCTGTTGTGTGCATGTCGATCGATGAAACCCATGCTTGGCAGTGCCACTGGCACGTTACGAAATCCAATGTGGTTAACGGGGCTTTATTCTTCAAAGGAACAAATGCCACACATTAAGAACAAGCTGAAGAACCTTAGAAGAATTTGAATTCTGCCAGGTCTGCTAAGACTGAAGAAAGAAACACAGCTTTTCAGCTGCTCCCTGGCAGTGGAGATGTGCTGAATCAGGAAGTTAACTTGTAGTTGTTTGGAAGATGGTGGTACAATGTGGTACATGTGTTCCCCAAAGAATGGACTTAAAAAAGAACACATTTCCAAAGCACTTCCCCTAATGCAATACAAAGAAACTGTGTTAATCAAAGCTATTTAAAGCCACTAAAAATTCATGAAGGACAGTGTTTTACAGAATGTATTTTATTGTAAAGCTATAAGGAAGGAGTACTTACAAGATAGTATTCTTTGATTTGCTCAGCAAAAATAAAAGACAACTTTTTTTCTCTTTTTTCTTCCTCATTGTGTTTAACATGCAGATATTGATAAGAACATAATGGAACAAATAAGGGCTAAAACTCTTCAAAGCCACTGTTTTGCAAATAACACAAAACTCTAAGAAAAATAAGACTCATAAAAAGAGACAGTAAACTTTAAAATAGACTAGAAGCCAGTGAATGGTTACTGAAGACATTTTAGACACAGGCACTCCAACTTAGTGCCCCAATCACTCTCATTCTAACATTTTCTACTTTTAAAAATATTTTACAATTTCAGTTTGTCTTTCAACATGTTCTTGTTCTCTCTCTCTTTTTTTTTCAAAGCCACGTTATTAGCATGTACATAAAACTGTACAAAGAAAACAAGGCATCACAAGCGTTTCGATATAAATATAACCAACACTTAGGCTACAAACGTGTACTTCCTGTAATTATCTATTTAAACAGTGACTGTTCTTTAGTTACATACTGTAGAGTTTTTAATATCGAGATCATATGAAGGCAGACACCCACAAACCGCTAAAGCACTATCAGTTCATTTCAGAGCCAAAGTCATAGTAATGAAGCCACTCAGCCTCCGCTTCACAAAATAAATTACCGATTTCGTTTTTAATCTTTTTCGCGGGGTAGAATGATGCTGTTTACTCTCTACTTCTATTATGTGCAGAGATGCATGGTGAGCCTCATTATTCACACTGACATTACAACACGATGACATGTTCGTTCATAACTCCTAATACCTGGACAAATGCAGCGGGTGGCTCTGCTCCAAAATGAGTCCATGTGTCAGACAAAGAACTGATTCTTAAGTCACATTGGATTTGATTGATTTCCATGTAACCAAATATATGATTCAGCACAAATGAAATAGAGCTTACAGTAGGATGAAATTGAACATCAGTCATAAGCAGGCCCACATGGAATCTGTGCAGGCAGAAAGCTCTATAGATTTTCACAGAATTGGAATGCCCATTATTTAAAATGCCAAACACATCATCCAAACCTTGTGTGTTAGTTTATTAAATATTTGGCTAATGTGATAGAGCTTAATCGGTAGCTGAAAGCACTATTTAACCCATTTTACCATGTTCAAATCCATTATGCAGAATTTTTTCCTTCAAAAACCAAGTCAAGAAATGAAGATTCTATTTGGGCCTGGTCATAAATTGGACAAAAGCCTAAAGAAAAAAAGTATGCAGTGTAAAGTATGTTTTAGGTACAAAAAAAGGTGATTGTTCACATTATGTGCTGCATTAGACATCCTCATAAAAAAAATAAATTAAAAAAAATCAACACATATATGTGTAGAACAAATAACTATTGTCTATTTTGCTGTAAGAGTGTGAAAGTGTGGAAGCAGGACATATTTGTATTGCTGATAACAAAACTGTTTAAATTAAAAAAAATCAACACATATATGTGTAGAACAAATAACTATTGTCTATTTTGCTGTAAGAGTGTGAAAGTGTGGAAGCAGGACATATTTGTATTGCTGATAACAAAACTGTTTAACAGGGTTGTGTGGAATGTAACTTAAATTATCTTAAAAATAACTAATTAGAGATTATGCTTGGTATGAAACAACAGTAGTTCAATAGTTCAAAATAAAATAAAAAGACTGGGTGAGTATACAATTTGAGCCACAAATTCATTCAGACTTAGAAACTGTCCAAAAAAAAAAAAAAAATACAGAATCCCACATACGAGTAAAACATATTGCTTTCAAATAACAAACTAACAGCTACAATTTGCAGGATTATAACACTAGACCATTTTCCCCCTTATACAATGTTTCTTTTTCTTGCTTTTTGACAATTTTTTATGCCCAGTGTATAAGACATGTTTTTTGTTTTCCATCAGATTCTCTGCACCACTGTCCAATGTTTGACACAGTAAGAACCATTTTATTCAACGAGATGCCAAAACACAATTTGGCCATTGAAAATCCTAGCAAAAATAAAAAAAATGAATGTGTAGAGCTTACAAATTCCTTGCTTTAAAGGCAGTGAGCGGATCCCGCAGTGTACCTACACTGTTACAGAGGTGTGCAAAGACGCACACGTTCACATACACTCCGGGTGATTTAACCTATGAGTATCTGTGACAGTTGCTCTCCGGGGATAAACTCCAGGATTTCCCATTGGGAGTGAAAGACTGTCTAACTGTCATACAGCATTTTAGGTCCTGAGCAGCTTCTGTTTGTCACTGCAGGAAATGGCTCTAAGGTCAGTAGTTGCTGGGATGATTAAAATAACAGGAATTTATACGTGTACAATGGACACAGGGACCAAAGACCCAGTCAAACTGGAAATATGTCTTATTTACTTAGTCATTTAAGTGTTTGGTCTGCCAGTGTTCAAATAAGGGGGACAGCTGTGAACTAAACGAATTCACACTCACGAAAGGAAGTGCAATTTCTGAAGTGTTACACCAAATATCCATCACCTGATACAACAACCTTTAGCGTTGGATCATTTTGTCTGTAGTTGTTTTTTTTGTGTGTTTTTTTTCCTTGAAAAGCAGACTTGATCGAATATTGAACCCAAAGCACAATCTCTGAGAACGTTGAATCGTCACCTACAGAATTAACGGCAATATCACTGTTTTTTCACCGCTAAGTGGCGACTTAGCTGTGTGACATGGTGTAAATTATAGTGCACTTAGCGTGTGCAATCCCATCAGCCGCTATTAATAAAGGACCTGAATGAACTTCTGTAAACTTTCTGAAATACCTTGCTTTTAGATGTGAAAATGAGCATTTCCAACAAAAACTCCCTGTTTAGATGACTGCCAGTGTGACATTGCAGTAATAGGTGGCTCATATGCTCAAAGTAACATAATACAGACTCTCAGATGTTCTAGAATAAACTGGATTTGTTGAATACAATTTTAATGTGGTCAAACACGAGAAAAATGTTCTGCTGTCATGATTTTTGAACTTGTCTATATCTTGTGAGCATTCATTTTGATAGGGTCACCACAGAGTAGAGCAAAAATCTCAGACAAAACCACAAATTTACACAACAGAGTTTGACATGTCCGAAAACGAGTGGGCTATTGCACAGCACATGGACAGTTCAGTTTTTCTTTTTAAGCTTTTTTCTTTTTTGTAAAAGTTGTTGCTCCTTCCTAAGGATTGGATGGGTTGAACAAACCTCTTCCAGAGGGCAACACACCTAAAACCTCCTTGTATATAGTCTTCTTATGAAGCAAAGTAGTATCACAGTCACTGGGAGAGATTTCCTATGGGAGCCGTTGAAGCCTGTCAAATTTGTCCAAAATGACAAATGGCATCATGCAAACCTGCTGTAATTCATTTGTTTCTGTTGGATTTTGCCCCAAATTCCATGTTTGCGCGAGTCCAATAAAGCTAGACTGTGGAGGCTCATACTGTGGATTATCTTTAGCAGTCCATTGTCCAAAACTGTTGTCCTTCTTTCACTAATAGGGAGGAAAATCCTCTGAGCAATGTTCCTTCTACTACCATCAACAAAAGGAAGTCACGGCTATGTGGGTCTATACAGCTAAATCATAAATCCGATCTGTTCTGTCAAACGTGTAGTATTTACATCACTGTACATTAAGAAAAGAGTTTCCTATGAAAAAAGACAAATGTAAGAAACAATTACCCTTCAGCGCTTTAAGAAAGGTGAATATGTTTTCTCTTCAGTGAAGTATACATGTTGAGAATGTATTTCACTCTTGGATTGCCAGTATTTGGTTTGCCAGTTCTTCTGGCTCGAGTTCATAGTAAAGATACACACATAAGGGAACAAAAAGGTACTATTTGGATGTGTAGGTCAGTGTATATGTTTTTAGGTAAGCATAACTAGTCTGATCATAAGTAATGTATATATATAAGTATATATATATATATATATATATATATATAAACAAACAAAATTCAAAATCAAATAGGAATATAACCTTGACATTAATCACAAAGTTCACTTAAAAATTGTCCTTACATTCGTTCATTAGATGTTTACATGGGGATTGTGTTCTTCATTTTATATTCACAAAATTGTTTTCTATTTTTTTTTTCTTCTATTCGGCTTCCAGAGCCTCTAACAACGTGCAGGGTTGTATAAAACCCAAAGGGTTTTAAAGAAGGTCTCTAGCTGTTTTGTGTCAGCCATTAGGATTATGGATGAGGGCATTGGAGATGCACGTTGAGACGTCGGTGTAAATCGGGGTCTGGTGGTGTAGTAGAATTAGCAGGTGTTCTGAAAATGAGGCTTTTTATCCTCTCACAGGCATTGCTGATCACAAGTAAATTGGATCAAATGTGGAATCGAACCTAGGCGGATGACAGATGAATCACAGGTAGATTTCTCTTTTGGAGCCTTGGCTGGAGGGTGTAGTGGCAGGGACATAATCGGCTGTCTGACTGAGGGGGATCTCCTCCCGGGGGCAGTCCTTGCCGGAGTCGCCGCCTGTAGAATAGGCACTAGTGTAGGGAGGCAAAAAGCGAATGCTGGCCACTTTGTTGCTCCCGCCTCCGATCCGCTCCTCTCCGTGAGGCTTAGAGCCGCTGTCAGCCATCAAACGCTCCTGACCCTCCCTCTCCTGGTAAGGCACGAAGGTGGAGAGCTTGGGCCCACTCTTGTCACTCTTAGTGCGGTTGGGTGAGGGCTGTCCAGGCATCCAGCAGGAATCTGAGTGGCCGTATTCTGTACACTCGCGCGTGCATTTTCCCGTCATGGCCACGTCAGGTAGAGGCCTCAGATCTGGAAGAAATAAGAACAGAACAATGATGTAATTTTAATACATTTAAAACAATTTGTGGAAAAGATGTTTACTCATAAGAGTCACTTTGTGATTCAGAATTGACTGGTTGGTTTTTAACACTGGTTGTCTCTGTTGTCGAGGTGTCATTGGATAAGTATTGCAGGCAAATTAATGTCCATATGTCAAAAAAGTACAGTTCTAAGATAATACAAATCATACAGTTAGCTTATATCATGTATTCATTTAGGCAGAAGCAATGATCTGAAAGTTAAAATCATAATGATTACATGTGAAAAATTTGGCAGTGGTGCATGTTGATTCAGAAGAATGCAAGTGTGCAAGATTGTCAATTAGTCCTGGTATTTAAAAAAAAAAAAAAAAAACTACTCGACACTAGTCGGCATTAAACAGAATTCATTGACTAAACCTTTTTAAATGACAAATTAAACAGAAACACAACTAGCATAATTGAGATCATCACAGTTTTATTATGAAGCTTCACATTTGTAGTAAATCAGCTGCACGAACAACTATACAGCTATTCTAACCCATGTTCACTGTATCCAATCAGTGCAATGGATGTTAATCTTCACTATAAAAGGTTGTTGAAGCTGGACGGCATCACAAGAAGCGAAAATAACGGTCTGATCTGCAAAGGTCAAACTCCCCGACTGGAAAATATAAATGCAAAAACTGAGCCTAACCTTTCCTCTCAAAGTGACATTAGATTAGTTTGATAGTGTGCATGTGAAAAGAGGGCAGCCAGAAAGGCAAGTTCTCGAGGGGAAACATTTATTTCCTGAAATGTCTGAGCTCTATGAAAGGCCTGTGATATGAGGCAGCAGATGACATTATTTTGTCCCTTATATTGGACCATCACAGAAGACACTTTAAGAAATCATTCTCTTTTTCTCTACAGTTCTACATTCTACAGTTTTTTTTTTCTGATAGATAGATAGATAGATAGATAGATAGATAGATAGATAGATAGATAGATAGATAGATAGATAGATAAATAGATAGATTCAAGCTATAAAAATAGTGTCAAGAAAAAAGAGACTATATATATATAATGAGAGCCAAACTATATATGTCCCATTTTTGCTCTTAGATCTTATATTTCTCTTTTATTATCACTCAGAGAAGAATATTCAAAGTTTGGGCTCCTAGAGACCAATAGAGACCTTCGTCTTTGGCATACGGCACCTGAATCCCTCCCTCTCCTTTTCTTATCTCTTTCCTTCGAGTTGCAGTTAACCTCAGGAGTGTTCCCGCTGAGACTGGAGGCTGGAGAGCTGGCCCTGCACCACTGCCCCTATCACCAATCACTCCCAATCCGGCTCTCTAGCACTTTTTTTTCCAGCTAATTAGATTCTGCTGGCCCCTTGTCACCATAATAGAATGGAAATTATTTCCAGATGAGTATCTGACATTTGGTGCTGTCTAAAGTAAAGAGGAAAGATTTGTTAAGACTGGGCTCTGTGCGTTTTCTCTGCTCTTCTCCTTTGTGATGGAGGGCTGGCACAAGATATTTGCTTCATGTCATTTTCATTCAACTGTTGTGCCCCTGGAGTGTGATATGGATGGAAATATACATACAAGGTTCAAGCTGTTTTCTGATTCTATGTCCAATTGTGCAGCTGTCAAAATGTCCATTTGACCATTTCATTTTAGGTAAGAATTCGTATTTGACATGCAGAAGGATGATTTTCATATGAAAGAGTCATAACGATTTGGTCAAAATGACAGTAATGAATGAAATAATCTTTGTGTGTGTATTAGGGGATAAAAAAAATCAAAGCTATTATTCAGTATTCACCGTACTAAGCCCTTGCTTTCAATCAGAGGCAATTATTTCCCATTTAGCTACTATTTTATGCAGTTTATGTATTTTCAGGGTAGACTCAGGGTTATAAATTGAATATACTGTATAAGTCTACTGTGCGTGTGTGTGTATAATAAATAATAATAATAATTAATAAATATACATGCATACATACATACATACACGCACGTCATGGCACATATATCACGGTTCGGTGCAAACAGTCAGACGACAACAGGAAAAAGCAGCAGAAGAAGAAAATCTATGCACCAACCCAAAATGAGAGTTCAGATGGCACGCAAGACCTTGCTAGTAGCCTATACGCTCATTTCCTATTAATTTTTGTGACGCGCTCCACAAACTTAACGTAAAGGAAACCTGACCATAAAATACAGAGTATTATAATGAGACAAAATCATTTGGCATAGTGTCAATTTGTGTCATAGCAGCCTCACTACTAGAGTCCAGTGATGAATTATGCATGCCCTTGAGTCCATTTTGGATATCTATTCATATTTTATATTTGGATATCATATTTATTTATATGTACACACTTCATTCTACCAGCAGGTGGCGCTATTACTATAACTGAATATTGTCATCTAGATGTGTTCAGGACAGGACTCTTATCAGACTTTAAGTTTGGGGCAGATCGGACATCGAAGAATGTTAGAACAACTTCCTATTTTGTGGTGTTAATCGCATACATTAGCACTTAGCCAAGTCTTGCATGATTTAACATGTTTCTATCATATTTGGTACTGCATGGCATATTTTAACATGTTTCTTGGAGTGAATTCCAGTGTAAAGCATATCACTGCCTGTTGCCAGGAGACTAACTGAATATTTTCATGTAGATGTGTTCAGGACAGGACTCTTATCAAACATGTGAAGTTTGGGGCAGATCGGATATCATATGCCTGAGTTACAAAAGCTTCCTCTTTCATGGCGTAACATCATAATTTGTCAGGCCGCCACGGACACACCCTTCCGCGAAAACTTAAGATCTGCACAATTTACCACGCTAAGGCCTTAAGATTAGACTGACCATATATGTTGATCTGGTTAAATCTCTATAAGGAGTTAATCACAGTGTATAACGTGTCATTTCCTTTTGCCCACAGGTGGCGCTATGACTGTAACTGAATGTAGAAAGCCTGTAGATGTTTTTAGGCCAGGACTTCAATAAAACGTGTGAAGTTTGGGGCAGATCCTGTTTCATGGTGAAACATCAAATTTTGTCAGGCCGCCATGGACACACCCTTCAGCGAAAACTCAAGATCTTCGCAGTTTAACGTCGCAAAGGCCTTTAGCTTACAGTGACCATATATGGTGTTGATCTGATTAAATCTCCAGGAGGAGTTTGTTAAAGTACAACGTCTGGAAATGGCAAAAACTGCACCAATTTTGCAGAGAAAAGTAAAAATATCTCACTTCCTGTTTGGTTTTCAGATTTCGACCCGCGAGACTTTTTGTAGATATTGGCCTGTTACATGTGTCTACCAAATTTCATACCTGTACGTGAAACGTAGCGCCAGGGGCACATCGTTGAAATATTGTAGGTGACGCTATCGAGCCATTTTGCCACACCTACTTCTGAAACCCATATCACACGTAAATTTGACACAACTTCTGACGCGTATGCAAAGTTTCATGAGTTTTCGAGCATGTTTAGGCCCTCAATAAAGCAATTCACTTTGGAGAATAAGAATAAGAAGAAACGGAACAATTCCAATGGAGTCCTCTCACCATCGGTGCTCAGGCCCTAATAAAAATAATAATAATAATGATAATAATAATAATAATAATAATAATAATAATAATAATAATAATAATAACAAATAATTTCAATGCATTTAAAACTTTTTTTATTGTTATTATAATTATTATGTTCTCCGGTCCATGTGGGAAGTGCAGTCATTGTAAGAGGGGAGTGCTGTAGTCAATAGCTCATTGTTCATTTACCCCAGGGACCTCTAAGTGAATACCTAATATATACAGCCTCTTCACTTCATTCCATAACAGTTTTAGCCAATTGATTTTCATTTTTGGCTGTGACTTAAAGCCACCCAGGGGAGCCAACCGCTCAGGCCACAACACACAGGTTGCCCTGGGTGACAGGTGTGGAGGATAGCAGTGGGAAAACCAGTCTTTATTTGAGAGTTAACACCAACACTCCAACTTTCCCAGAATCCCTTGCTGATCCTGTGCACGGATGGAAGCACACAGGTAGAGTTGATGGAGGCTGTGCTCTACCCTTCCCAACCCTCCGTTCCGTTGCCATTCGCTCGGGTGTCCTCACCCCCTGACCCCACGTCTGCTTGTATGCTAACCTTGCTGAGACTAATTAAACTTTGGGCAGATTAGAACTTTGCCTTGTCAGTCTTTATTCGTGCTTAAACAAGTTATTACTGTGAGGAAAATTAAATTAGCCTGCTATTAATTAATCGACACACTGCATTTTAGAGGATAGAAGATGGGGTAAAATATATTAAGTAAAACAAGAAGAAATGACTTGAAAGGGAGTTAAAGGTGAAAAAAGTTATTAGGATTCCTGTACAAAATCCAAAAAGGAAAAACCTATTTGGGGTGAACCAAAATAATATTTTTTTAAAATGTAGTTTAATTTAGGTTATGTATGTTAATTTAATAATAAAATGTATTTAAGTGTATTTTTATACATATATATTTCTAATAATATTATCAATATTATATTATTTCATGGGTATTGTATTATTGATGCACTGTCAAGTGCAATACCAGGAACATAACCTGCAATCAAAGTGCCTATATGCAGAGTGCAATTACATTAGACATATGGAATACTTTTTACCAACAGCAGCTCAGAATAATGTGAGGTTGGACACAGCAGGAGAACGAAGAAGAGGCATTGCACTTTCTAATGGCAGCAAGCACAAAATATAACCAGTAGCCACAACACTAAAGAGATACATTAGTGAGTAACCACAAGAGCAAAACACAAGCAAGATATGCAGAAACACTGTTGTCTTACATACAGCACAACATCAACAAAGCTTATCATGTACACATTTTACTTCTCATATGAAACTTCATATGAAAGTTTGATGATGCAAATACAGGGGTTCAGGGCTATCAAGACAATTCACTACAGTCTTTCCTCTATTAAACTACAAAATAACATTTAACACAGAGCAAGACTGATCCAATAGATACTCATTTTGGAATGATTGGGTCAGGCGTGCAAGTCCTGCTCCACATTCAAACATTCACACTTGGCTGGTGGTTTGCTTGTGGCGTCAATGTATTGATGAATGTTTAAATTTAGACTTGTTCCATTGCTAGTTTCAATACATGTTGTACTACGTAACAACATATCCACTGAGTGAACAACAGTTACAAAAAAGAGCTACTTATACTATCTATTTTTTGGAATATAAATCAGATTTTTGAGAGAGCTACGTGAGCCAAATTTCATTTGTATAGCACATTTCCCACATGCCAGTAGTTTCACTTTAAAAAAAGAAATAGGCATGACATTTATAATAAATGTTGTTTATAACAATAATTTATGTTTGTTTCATACTTAGGCCTATATTTTTTATCCATGACCTGTTCTGATTATCGTTAAACTTAAACATTTTGTTGCAAAATGAGGGAAATTTAAATAGATTTTTATAGTGTTTGCAAAGGATTCGTTGTATTTTCCGGTATTTTACAATGTTCAGTTATTGTATGCTAAAGGAATAGTTTGCCCGAAAATGAAAATTATGTCATTATTTGCTCGCCCTCATGTTGTCCTAACCCTGTATGACTTTCTCCTTTCTGTGGATCACAAACAAATATATATTTTGAAAAATTACTTTTATTTTTTTAAATGATATATTATTTTTGTCCATACAACAAAAGTCAATGAGGAGGACAGTCATTATAGGGATAAAAATAGTTGAAACTTTCTTCAAAATATCTTATGTCATACAGGTTTGAAACAAGCATGTTTTTATTTTAAACAAGTAAGTTATTTTTATTTTTCTGTGATTACATTTGGTTTATTCTTATACATCATAAAATGGTGTACATTAGCTTTGTTCCTCCATGCAGCATTGCATGTCAATACAGTCATGGCTACACAATGGCCAAAGCCTGCCAGGCATATATGTGGTTTTCAATAATGTTTGAATAAATATCTTTCCAAAGCAGATAATGTTTGATTCAGTCCAGATTCATTCATTGAACCCCAAATAAATTCTAGTTCTATCATTTAACTGCAGGTGGATTGAGGGATTTCAAACATTACATATATCAGTCCTTTTTAGATGACATTCTGTTCTTTTCCACCACTCTCACTGGCTCAGAGAAGCTGTTTAAATCTCTGTGGCATTTTTGTGTGCGTATGTTCCACAATGCTCTTTGCCAGAATGACGCATTCTCTTTGCCAAAGCTTCACTTACGGGATAAACGAGTTCTGAGTGGAGTCATAGAGTACCATCGTTTGGACCATGTCCCATTAACCTACATCTGTTAAGCACGGAACTTCTCTGATCCGCAAAAATCAATGCCCTCGCCCGCTGACCAAATATGCTCTCCTGACTCTGCCAACCAAGGGAAGAGGGGAGCGACGTGTGTCATTTTGCAAACCTGCACATGTTGGCACACTGTGTTTCAGTATGCATCAGCTGCATAGAAAACTCCTTCTGGCTTAGAAAGATAAGCACATGGAGAAAGGCAGTACCCCGCGGCTAAATCAACTAGGGTAAGCTGCACAACATCTTCCACTCATGAATGTTTTAAAGTTGAGTTTGTATGTGTACAAGCTGAATCATTGAAGATGAAACAAGGGTGTAGTGTTTGATTGTGCTGCAGGCCTAAACAACTGCCTGTGAAGAAGAAAAGCAAGCACAAAAGCCTTCTGTAAGTTAGATACAGACAAATGGATAGATGAAGAAGGGAGCAAATTCAACTGATCAATGTCCATGGACTGCCACGGCACCCAAAGTCTTCATAAAAATTGCAGCAAACTTACATCATTGATGATTCGAGAATGCTTTGGTACAAACTGTAGTCCATTCTTGGACTCGGCTCCACTGCAAGTAGTGATTCACCATCCAAAACCTCGTTTTTCAGCAAGAAAAAGACTTAATCATTGTACAGGAATCCAGACTGATTTGACAAGTCTAATGAAATTAGCCAGTCCACTGACAAGTGCGATCAGACTTCAGTTCAATTTTGGAGGTGTGATAGGCATTATAAGTTGATTTTTGCTACAAGAGTATTTCAGTGAAGCATACTCTATTCCAAGTTTCATTATGCCACAGAAAATGAATAACTGTAATTATAGCTTATGTCTAAATGGCGTTTGACAGAGGGGGAGAGTAACACAGCTATAAATATAAAAGTCTGCCATTTGTACAGCCTTTTACACTTTACATCGTCTTTTCCTGCCCTCTTTCGTACCACCCTTTTTTTGGTTAATGTATATAGAAATACACAATAGCTATGCGTACATGCACAAATTCTCACCAATCCAAATTATTCCAATTCCATTTCAGATTCTAAAAGTTATGAACCCTAAACTTTGCATTTTTGTTTACGTGTATTTACATATTCTGAACAAAAATTCAGCGTATACACAGCAGTCACTGTGAGTATAATTATCAGTACCATGAGTATAACTATCATTTTTGCATTGATGATATACTTAAAAGGATAGATGACCATTTTTTTCAGCGATGATGCATTAAATTGATCAAAAGTGACAGTAAAGAGTACTTTTTTATTTGAAAAAAATTAGTTTTTCAAATAAATGCTGCTTTGGAACTTTCTACAAAAAAAAAAAAATTTACCACAGAAATTATAAGCAGCACAACTGTTTTCAACATTGATAATTATAAAAATGTTTCTTGAGCACCAAATCAGCATATTAGATATCTCACAATATTACTGTTTTACTGTATTTTTGTTCCAATAAATGCAGCCTCTGTGAGCACAACAGACTACTGTCAAAAACATTAAAAATTATTACTGACCCCAAACTTTTAAACAGTAATGTAGCTGCTCGTACAAAGAGAGTTGAGATTAAATTATAGCAATACATTTGACTAAAAAATCGAGTTGTCGATAATGTAGAATTTTTAACTTAATTAATCACACGGTGTGCTGAAAAATGAATCAAATGAATCACAATTAATCATTCTGCTCACATTGTGGACATGCAAAAACCTGAATCGCACCAATAGCAGGAACATTCCATATATGTAATTTACATAGGGATCATTGCGATATTATTATTTTTTAAATCATGGTATAATTAATCATCATAAATGATTACACTAATTGACAGGCCTACTAAAAAGGAGAAATATCTTTAATCGAGACCCCTGGAAAATCAGATCTCACAAGAAACAGACTTAAAGGCAAATGCCATGCTGCACAAAATCATTTTCATTATTAATGAAGAAGAACTGAGGGACACAGAAGAAAGAAGGGAAGAATGAGATACATTTTCTTTTTTTTAAAAGAAAGAGCCTCTCTCTCCAGAAATCAGTGGAGGGAAACTTCAATCATGCTACAAAAGTGAATAAATGTATGGAGCGAGCTGCCCTCAGGCCTACGCTCTCTCTCCCGTCTCAATAAGCTTTTAGGAACACAGTTGAGAGAGAACCGCATAACTGAGACAAGCTGAATTTTAGAGGACAGCAGCCGACTTTAATTTAGGAGAAACAAGTGTGCATATCCACGCACACTCACAAACGATCTGCCTTATCTGTCATCATTAGAGAGCTTAGATTTCTCTTTGAAAAGAACAGCAGTATTTATGGTTTGGGGTAATTCATATTATAACATGGGATAAAGGCAGGATGCCGGAGAATGTGGGATGAATATGGATATCATTAAATATCCAGAATTTTCCTTCCAACCAAACAAAAAGATTCAGCTTATAACCCAGTAAACTTCATTGTTCGATTCCGAGGGGGTACGTGAGTGAGAGAAAATCATTCCAGAATTCATAATATATATAAAAAAAATGCACACCAAAAACAGGGGAAAAACACCCTAAAGCAAAACAAACAACAACAACAACTGAATAGCAGAATATTTTAAATAGACGTCACAACTGAATGGTAATGGTCCAAGTTATCTATTCAATGCAAAGAGGCAGGCGTTTAGAAACATTGAATGGTTGTTTTAATAATTTTTTCAGATGTCTTTTCCCGTGGCGCCTTTACTTTAAACACACCTCACTGACACATTGTGAATCTCAGGCCTGTGTCATACCACACACACACACACACAAACACACACACACATTTATTTCTGTGCCCATATTAACCGGTTACTGTATTCCGATTGCCTGCAGGCAGACTCTTCTATTTAACCACGCGTAGCAAGCTGAAAAATGTACCACAAACTTTTTTTTATCAACAACCTTTTACAATAAAGGCTTTCACAGAGCAAAATAAAAACTGTAGACAACTACTCTTCGATTGTTTGAAAAAAATGTATATATCTGTTGAGCTTGATGCCAGTGCAAACACAGTGACAGGTACACATACATTGCTTTATGTTATAGGCTAACTGACTGATTCCAGATGATTTAAGGAGTTTACTACTACACTTTGGAGTTTGCTAAAACAGTTTTAGTCACCATTTATTTGATGAAAAAACAAAACAAAAAAAACAACAGTAATTTCTCAAAACATCGTCAGTCACACTTTACATAAGGTGTCTTTAAATTCTGCCCCTACATCAACAAATAATTACAATGTACGTATTATGTCCATGTAGTTTTGCAAAACACTTGTGCTAGTATTGATGTGGGATCCAAGTAAGGTTAGGGACAGGTTTGGTGGTATGGGTAGGTTTAATTGTGGGTTATTGGGTAAGGGAAGGGTCAACAGTGTAATTACAGATGCAATTACATCTACATAAGTACAATGTAACAACATTTTTTGGCAAGTTGGGCCTTTTACCCCACAAACAGGGCACCAGCATGGGGCAACACAGTATTGATACAAATACTTTAGCTAAAGTAATACGTTTTGAATAGTGTCAAAAATAAAGTTAATACTGTTCAAAACAATCACTTTAGAATAGTTTGTACTATGTTCTGTTTATTTTGATAAATAAAGGAATTCATTTTTGTTTAATAAATATACTCTCATTAAAATATGTTTATATGCATTTGCATTTAAACGTCAAGATTCTGAAAGCATTGAATCAGATCCTATAGCCTAATAATTTGAAACTAATATATTTTATTAAATTATTACATTTAAATGATTATTATCACATTTTTAAATATGATGGTTTCATTATAAATATGATGATTATCTCTAAAGTGGACACACAACATAATATGACATGGGTAGATTCAGATGGTAAATATCATATGTCAACAAATGCAAAATTCAGCCAGCTGTTTATTATCATGTTAATTAGTGTCCCTTTATCCCTAACAGCAGAGGCACCTTTTACCCCAAATAGCATACTTTTACAAATTCTTCTGTTATAGAAAAAAGTACCTTGAACAAAAAAATCATTAACAAGACCTTTGTCAAGTCAAGTCAAGTCATCCTCATTTATATAGCGCTTTTAACAATGTAGATGTTTCAAAGCAGCTTTACAGAGATAAACATATAATTTAAGGGAACAGAGATTGGTTTGGTTTTATAGTGGCTCTTGAAAAATGTTTTTTCCAGCTAAAGTTAGTTTTGATTGATTCACTTCCGTCTAAATGATCATTTGTTATTAAATTAGGGGCCGCAAAGACGACACCGTTCTCTCTAAACAGACTTTAAACATGAACCTGTGATAGGACGCTGATGGATTGTTTGAATTCCTTACAAACCATGCCTAAACAAACTACTTGTCTATACATTTTGATGCAGAATTTGTATTTTATCTTATCACTTTGTCTCAAAATACATTCAATAATTTTTTAGCGATTTACTTGGCTAAAACATTAAATATTGAAATCAAATTAACGCAGAGCGCTGCTGCCTGCGATCATGTCAAGGATCAGACAAATTTCCTTGTGCGTCTTGAAAAGCGGATGTTTAGGGAAGTGCTGCAGCAAGTTATTGTGCCATCTAGTGGTTTAGAGGAGAATACAATCAAATGCGCCTTTTACCCCGTTGCGCCTTTACCCCGTTGTACCCTAAATGTTAGTACATAGTAAAGTTGACACCTAATATAAAGTGGGACCATATCTTCTTTTGTGTTCCAAATTAGAAATGAAGTCATACCGGTTTGGAACACATGAGGATGAGTAAATGATGACTGAATTTTCATTTTTGGGTGAACTATCAATTTATGTAAATTATATTTCCATTTCATAGTTTATGAAACAGAAGTTACACCACCACCCATTGGTAATATATTTTATAAAATATATATGTTTTATTTATTTATTTTTCATACATTTAATTAATTATATATATATATATATATATATATATATATATATATATATATATATATATATATATATATATATACATTCCTCCTGAATATTACATCAATGTCACCTTGGGATGTATCTGACCAACTAATTAAAACAATCATCTGTTGTTTCTAATCATAGGTATATAGTTGTATCAATACTAACATTATATATTATGTAACATAATTGAAAAAAAAAAGTGTATAGTTTTACACCCATTTTATCAAGTAGTACCCCACTTGCAGCTGACTGTTCTGTGTTAGTGAACATTCTGAGATTATGTACAGCTTTGACACTTCCAGTGCAGACGGACTCGAGACGTTGTGGCACAACGCATCGCAACACTTCATCGCTAACTGCTAGTATAGACAAGGTGTTACACACCATGACATATAAGAAAGGAATAAAAGAAAAGGCAAGAGCTGACAAACACATGTAAAAAGATGCTCATTTACTCTTACCAGCATGCGTGCGTGCATGCACACACACATACACACGCACACACACCCACACACACACACACACACACACACACACACACACACACACACACACACACACACACACACACACACACACACACACACACACACACACACACACACAAACACACACACACACACACACAAACACACACACACATACAGAGAGATTGAATCGAGTGGTTACTGTTGAGTGTCATATTGCTGAGTGCATTTTTGCGATGCTGTCTTTCTTTCTGTTGGCCAAGAGCCTCAAAGGAGAAAGGGTCATGTATGAGGTCAGAGGTAGGGTCATTCAGAATGACAAAATGTCACAACACTGCCTTCCATGAGCCCTGGTGCCCTTGCTCCAAAAAAAACACACAAAAAAAAACACTGTAAGCTTATATGTGTGTGTATAAAAGAGTGCAAAAGAGTCCTGAAACCATGGGCAGCTTCGGGCAAATTTTCATAGATTGTTGGTGTGTGAATATGAGATTAGATCACAAAAAGGGTGACATGTTTGTGATGGTGTGTGTGTGTAACCTGCATGCAAACATATGGCTGTCGGACATCTTGTTTTGAAAGAGACCATATGCTGGTTTTGGACATGATGAGCCTTTTTTTCTGAAGCACAGCACACATTATACACTCTCTCATACACACACACGCACTAGGATTTCTATTCTTCTGTATAGGGAACCAACATCTATCCCTCCTCCAGAGGGAGCAAGCTACTCTTATCTTAGCAGGTCAGGGAAGCACGGGCTGCGATATATCCCGAACATTCACCTTATATTGATCTGACAACCCAGAATCATCCTTTTCTTCACTTTTCCCAATAGAACACTCAAAAGCTCCAGAACACAGACGAGGAATCCTTACAAAGACTTATCATGGTAACCGTAGGTTCGGCTAAAATACAAGACTTATCATGGTAACCGTAGGTTCGGCTAAAATACAGTAGTTGCAACTATATTTATATATTTTCGCTTTATTAAAAAAAAGAAAAAAAAGAAAAAAAAGAAAAAAAAAACTGAAATATGATAAAATGGCAAAACTTCAGATAGTTTCTTACACTGTTTCAAGGAGATCCCATTTTGGTTTACAACAAACTAGTCTTTGGGACCTTACTTTCTGCTCTGTCATTTTGTAAGCGGCAAACTGGATCTGTTTGCTTAGCTTAATGGACATGTATATCTACATTGGTTGCTATGGTAATGATGTAAGTGTCAGCACAATGCCAAGGGACTTTCTCATGCAACGACTGAGAGTAGCTGTCACTGACAGGTTGTCAGTATGGAAAAAAGACATACAACTGAAAGTTTTTCTTCTGCTTATGTATACAATGACATCTCGCTGCAGTGTTGAACCCACAATGTGGATGAGAAAAATTCTTGCATATTTTTTGCAAAACTGCTGACTTGCTTGTTCATTCTCTACATGGCATGTATCACATAGTTCATTATGTGAGGAAGGAATGATTAATAATGAGTGTATTTGAACATAACTCCAGACAGTATTATCCAGACATGTTCTGAAAGGCAAGAAGGGCTACTTAAAAAAAAAAAATCCATTCAGATTCATTAAAAAAAATCATATGGGTGTGGTTAATTGGTAATTTTTTTGTTCCAGACATAAAAACTAAACTTTCAAGCATCACACAGCTGTGATGTTTCATTCTTGAATAATTCAGCATTTTTGCATTAATCGGTTTAATGCATGATTCAATATCCAAATTCACAGTACTCATGAAACAGAAGTCGTAAAGCACTCTGATGACTTATTACTTCTGACAGATTGTGCATTAAATTGAGACTTCACTACCCCATGAGGCCACAGGAGAGGATTTGTGAATGGCAGTTAAGCTATGTATCTGTAAGTCACATGACAATGACAACATGACAGATTGTAGTACATCCCTTAATAGGTTTTAAATATGTTGGTTAAATTAATTATTCAATTAATCACAGTAACATGTTTAATTTCTAAATTAATCAGTGGTTTTGATAAATAGTTTGAATTAATTAATTAATAACTCGTAAACACGCATGTCGCCACCTACCGGTTTAACTTTAGAGAAAGAGTCTGTAGAAATACTGTTGAAAGGGTCACTGAAAAATCCCACTACTAACACAAATACATAAAGTATGCCTGGAACAAACACAAACAAGCAGAGTGATACAAAAATACTAGTGATGTTAAAATGGTAGTCTATATAATCTACTTGATTTGATGATTAGAAAATATAATATAACATTATTAAAAGAGATTATGAGTTAGAAAAGCATTGTTTTGTTAGAGGAGGCTATTGGCCTTACAAACTGCACTAGACTAAAAGCAATAACTAAAATAATGTTCCCATTAAATCTACATCGAGCACTGAGAGAAGCAGCATAGCAAGCTGTTCTCACATTAACTTATTCGTTGCTTTATGCTGTGGTTAAGCAGTCGGCTTCACATCCCGCCTATAAGAGTGCAGTCATGCAGATACGTTTTGACATTTTTGAACGACTCTTCCCCTCAATGGGACACGTTCAGCTTTCAGAACTGCAGTATAATTGTTTTGTTTGCTGCACAGTTTTGTGATATCTCTGTTGTTATCCTTTTCTTGCTGTTGTTCTTATTCTCTCTCTCTTTCCCCCTCACTCTCTCTGCCGCTGTAGCATCATTTCATGCTCCAAATTCCAAATTTACCATCATTATCTGAGAAAATGGAAAGACAAAAAAACCAGCATTGCTTTCATTTAGCATTTTCTCTCTCCACACTGAACATGAAAACAGAACTGAGTTCTGTATTTGATCTGCGTGATGATCAGCTCCTGAAGACACAAACTTCAGGAGATAAGTCAGATCTACCATCATTTCACATACTGTTCACGTAGTAAAATGGCGTGCTGTATTAAACAGAGTTAATACAAGTTAAATCTAATAACGCCTTGGGCAAGTATCTCTCAAGTTAGACTGCCTGTGTTTCTTTTTCTATCTTGTCAGAGGCTGAAATGAGATAAGATAAACGAGAAAAAAATACAAAAATACTTCCAAAAGAAATCATAAGACATCTTTTTTAGTGAGTAAGATTAGAGTAAAAACTGAAAGGAGTGAAAATTGAACCAAAATGGGCCAGTGATCATCTTAAATGCCTGATTTATTGTTTTTACCAATAAATAATGTGCTCCATCTTATACATTAGTTATGAATTAATGTGCAGCATTGCTTACAATCCAACTTAGCTTCCTTATTCTCTCTTTCTCAGGCCTCTGGGGAAGGGATGGAGCTACTGGATGGTTGGTGAGAGAGGAAATAGATTTGTGTCAGTATGTTATTGTTCTGGGTCAAACCCCACGTTGGTCTAAATCAGTGGTTCTCAACTGGTTATTGCTTCAAGACCCAGATTCTACATCGGGAATCAAGTGTGACCCAACACACTAACAAAAAAAGTTTATTGTACAAAGCACCATAAGAAATTAAAATGTATAAAATATAATTAGGAACCGAATGGGGCCAAAATATGAACAATTACTAAAATAAAATAGGATAAAATAAGGGAATTTTTTTTTATAAAATAATAAACAAAAGAATAAATGTATTTTACCAGCTTAACACATGGAACAAAAAGTAGACAAAATAGTTTTAATACTAGCATTTAACAAATATTCCCTCCTGTTTGCGACAGATTTGAAACACTTTTTTTTCAACTGGTTGGGAGACAAATCACTAATTTATAATATAGTCTGTAACGGCAGAATTGTGCTTAATTTACAGCTAGTCTATCAATTAGCACAAGCTTCTAGAGTTCGGACGCTCACCTGAATTCACAGGATTTGGAAACCAGTGAATCTTCAAAGGAAAACAACGCAGAGCAGCCCAAAGAATCCCTATATGCTCTATATCTCTTCTGTTTTTGTCTTTTTCTTTCTTCTCCTTCACCAAAAAAGTGTGCACAGAAACAAGGGCTTTCAACATTTAAGGTGAAATATGGGAAGTGTGTATGCTGTGTGTGTGTGTGTGTGTGTTGTGTGTGTGTGTGTGTGTGTGTGTGTGTGTGTGTGTGTGTGTGTGTGTGTGTGTGTGTGTGTGTGCTGCCTAACTTGTTTGATTCATTATTAAATACAATCCATTTTTTCCCTCTGCTACTGATAGTGGGCAAAGCTCCCAGCTTTAATTCCCTTGCATTGCAGATTAGAAGCTGAATAACAATAGAAAATAGTGAGAGAGGGCACAAGAAAGTGAGTGCACAATGCCATTATTACTTTTCAATTTTTTTCCTCCACTTCACTTCCACTATGCATCTCAACTGACAGGAAGTATGGTGCTAATGTTTGAGGTTGAAAGACGGGGAACATCCTACCATCCACTTTCAGCTCAGCACGATGTGTGATGCTTTCTGACTCTCCCTAGCAGATCATCGAGGACAGGTCATTGTTATGATTCCCTTGGCTTTGGGGCCTTATAAGGCAACGTAGTAGGGTAGGAATGAAATAGGAATGGTTGAAAAAAAAAAAACGAAACTACCGTCTTTCTGAATTTGCTGATTACAAAGTGATTCTAGGGAGAATATAAATAAAAAGCCACAGAGGCTCTAACAAGCAAATGTCGGCAAGTCTCATACACTCTACTTGCAACAATTTGCATCCAGCCAAGTGACACTTCACTTCCTTGCAAGTTGCACAACAAGAAACAACCATAAATAAAAGCTTTGTGTCTGACTGATATCCCCGCTCTAGAAACCTTAAGTAAAAGAGCTTTGATTTTAAATGGAAATGAATGCCATTTTCCTCTTGAGGGAACCCCTAAAGTCAAATACAGTGGCTCACTCTACTAATAAAGGCCAGAACGAGCATAAATATGCATTTCATAAGACCTTAAAGGTGACATATCATTAAAAGCCTTGACAGAGTGAGCAACACTGGTAGTTTTCATATATAAGAGTAAAAACAGTCTGATGAGGGTGAAATTACATAACTATTGATAATAAGAAATGTTAATTGAGCCCCAGATTAGCATATTCAAATGATTTCTGAAGGATCATGTGACACTGAAGACTGGATTAATGATGCTGAACACCTTTCCATCACAGGAATGTGATGTGTGGAGGGAAAAAAAATGATTATTTTATATGCAATATTTAATTGTGTATTTAGGATCCATAACATTCTAGTCATGAAATTAGTTTTAGCAAAACAAACATGTTCACCATTTTTACAATGTTTAACTTGTCATTTCACTCATTGTCATTTTTTACAGAATGTTATCAAATAAAATATGTGATTTAAAACACGATGGAAATGAGAATTCTCCTATGATGTATGGGTGTCCAAAGTTGAACATTGTTAGTTAGAAAAATAGAGCCAAAAGAGCTGATAGCTGAAGATTATGAACTGGTTAAAAGATGGGGATGTTCAAAGTTGATAGAAAGAATAGTTTTAGGAGGCGAAACAGACAGAGAAGAGCCAGAAACAACACTGAAGGACATGTCAGTGTTAGTGTGGTGTAAGTGTGTAAAACATCCATATATAATATACTCACAATTGTGTGTGTTTTGTGTGTCAGAGAGTTCTGAAGGCCAGTGTGTGGATATGACCGCTGTGCTGCTAATTAACCAGGACAATACTTCTACTGGCCACACACTGTGAGATCTCTCCGAGGTACACATCTTTACACACACACACACACACACACGCACACACGCACACACACACACACACACACACACACACACACACACACACACACACACACACACACACACACACACACACACACACACACACACACACACACACACACACACAGACACATAGAGGAACAAAGTGTCCCCTGATAACACTGCTAGCACTCTCTCACACACAAGCGCACAATACACCCTGACTTCAAATGGTAACAATCACACCTGTGAAGCCTGGGATATTCATTTTAGCCTCTGAAATGTCTGATAAGTTAATATAAGTGCATATCTGAAATACATTCAAGATACAAGTCTAGTTTTTTTGGGGGCTAAATATAAGTATTTTAGATCATGACTGTTAGCTTCGAAGCTATCAATAAGCTAATGTAAACCCATTTTTTTTTAATTTGCTGGAAAACAGCCAAAATGTTGAAGATATTCTGCTCAGTCACAGGCTAAATATTTTTAACAATAAAATGTTATTCTGAATGAGTCCAACAGGTAGTAAATTATTAATTGGCAGAGTGCCATTAAATAAAGGCTTCTGGTTATTTAAAAATGAAAAGTGTGATATTTTATGATAAAATACTCATTCTATCTCAGATGTAGAGGGGGAAAAAAAACAGGCTATTTCTCCAGAAAGTGAAAAGTGCCAAATTAGTGCTCAACTAGCTTAATAGAGCACAGTTTATTTTGATTTAAAACATTTGTCAAACCATTTCATGAGTTCTTTAAGGTACAGATTTCAGTTTGTGATCTCACTGCTTTACATAATGTAAATTGATAGGACACAAAATAATAAAGGCATTTGTTTCAATACTCTTCTGTACTTCAATACTTTCGTAAAGCAGTTCTATTTTCAGCTCAAAGCGAATTTGTTCTCTGGCATTTAGGAATGAGCAAGACTTTGGCACACCGATGCTGACCTGAGTTCAGAACGTAGAGGTGTTCGGTGACTGATGTTTGTGGGGCTTTTTATTACAAGTGTCTGCCCACGTCCTCTGTGCTCTAGAATAACAAGTGCCCACGGTTATCAGTGGCATACTCATGCCAGTTCAAGCCATGCCAGGGCAGAGCGGCCTAACTGGGGCAGAAACACATTCGCCCTGTGGCTTAACAAAAACCCTATCCAAAGAAAACACGCCCACACACGAAATCCTATACCCTCATCCAAAAGCACTAGGGGTGTAAAAAATAAACTGGTTGTGAGTGAGTGTGTGTGTGTGTGTGTGTGTGTGTGTGTGTGTGTGTGTGTGTGTGTGTGTGTGTGTGTGTGTGTGTGTGTGTGTGTGTGTGTGTGTGTGTGTATGTGTGTGTGTGTGTTTGTGTCCAAGACCTCATTTTCAATTCAGATGTACACCAGTGCTAAGCACCACCACCAAAGAGTCTGTGTGTGCCACTATAACAGGGAAGCTCAGTAATAGTCTCCCCTCTGACCCACATGAGGCTAGAACAACATAACACAGGACGAGAGACAAACAACAGCTAATCCTCTGCGCACACAACAGCACTGCAATGGAGCCCATTAATAAGAGAGGATAAGCCAATGCTAACGCTAACGAGCATCTTCGCCACAGGAGCACATTTCCTCTCTATCAGATATCTGTTTATCTCTGCCTGTCCCTCACTCCCTTCTCAACCTGTCTGTCTGTCACGCATAGTGATGTAAGGTTTGCAGAAAAGGTTTGCAGAGATTGAAAACAATTAAGGGCATATGGCGAGCAGCGGGAGACCGGACAGAAGTGAAAGAAAACAAATTGAGATGAACTCTGACAAGTGAAGCAAACGGTGGCAACCCTTACAAAAAACGAAATGTGACCTGTGGTAAGAACATTAAATAAATATTTTTCTATCTTTGGAGCTGTGGTGTGCAAACTTTCTCTTCCTTTTTGTAACTCATAAAAAAAAAAAAAAAAAAAAACACTGTCACTGTATTTCACAGAACAAAATTTTTCTAGTAATTGGAAATTTATACTGGATATTGTGCTTTTTAGTCTTCCAATTGTGACTTTTTTTTCTCTGGTAATTGAGACTTTTTTTACCACACATTGTTGTATTTAAATCTCACAGTTGAGACTTTTTTACTTGTAATTGTGAGTTTAAATCTCACAATGTGACTTTTTTTGTAATAATTGCAACGTTATACCGCACATTGTGATTTTATATCTCAGAGTAGTGACTTTGTTTCTCTTAATTTTGACTTATATCTCACAATGTGATATCTTTTAATTGACACTTTATATTACATCCCGCATTTGCGATTTAAACCTTAAATCACAATGTAACGGAATTAGTGGAAGATCATTTCTTCTATATTGTGACGTACATCTAAGTGAAACAAATCATCGAGGGAGTGGACTTAGTTTTATCTATTAGAAGGGGATGGAGACAGATGTGAATGCGAGCTTGCAGTTGATTATAAAAAGGGGGCGGGATTTAAACAGACAAAATCATTGGAGGAGTACGGCATACGTCACCAGAGAAGTCATTTTCCCAGAAGATCGGGTCTAAATAAATTTACTCTAAATAAATATATAAAAGGAAACATTTCCATGGATGTATTGTTCATAATAATATGCATTTAGAACATAGAAAAGGTGATTTTCATTTCATACCAACTTTAATCTCATAGTTATTATTATTGTTACTTTTATTTTGAGGCAGGAACTAGTTTCCATAAAAAGATGGCATGTGAAGTGAGTCAATCTAAATCTGTACATTTGAATAATGCACAGTCAAAATGGAATGGATTAACAAACAAACTGCCAATCTTTTCCCCGTTTGAAGATGATGGAATAAGTCAAATCTGCATATACAAAAGAAGGGATAGTCTGTGGAGTGTGAGAGATGGAAGGTAATTTGGAAAACAGTGAGGAAGGAGGTGGAGAGAGTGGATTATGCTGTGAGCTGGCGCTGTCAGGCTTGGCTAGGCTGGCACAGAAGCGCAGCACTATAATAAGCACCCTCTGTTTGCCCAGCGCTATCCCAGCATTGTGCCAGTTCGAGTGGACGGGCCAAAACCGACCCACAAAACACTAAAGACCTCGCTAATGGGATTCTCTTTACAGTCAGGCATGTCTTTAGCTAACCTGAGCAGGGCACTGGGATATAGTCGTGTGAGGATCCCGGGGGGGGGGGGGGATATACAGATCTGAGAATAGCGTGGCCGTGGCCGTATATTTGAAACTAGAACACGTCTGTGCTACAGGAGTTGGAAACGCGCTGAGCATGTGAGTTTGCCTGTACTGATTGATAGTGTGGTAACAGGTAAATGCCCTGTTTAGCCAAACACTGCCTCACACCATCTGTCTGAGAGTATTCACAGCCGGTTCACGTAGGTAGTGCCCTTAGGACAAACATACAAATGCAGAAGCACATATACACACATGCCGCAAAGACTTAATGTTCACTCAAGCCTACTTATTCAGACAAAATGATTGTGTGTGTAAGTCCGGAGGCTTTTGCCACAGGGCAGCACCTAACATGTCAAACAGCATTTTAGAGGCAAGAGTCAACATTGTTTATTTGCTTATACAGTGCAGGGTGATTGAAGAAAAAAATTATATTGCTTTGACATCATTTGTACTCACAATTATGATTTAAGTAAACTTAAACCTGATTACCACTGGAAATGATCAGGAAACAAGGATTTTTATGGGGCTAGAAAAATGCCAAAATATCTGATTTTGTATTTGTAAAACTTTTTGGAAACCTATTTTTTATGTATATTTTAGAATTCAAATTTTATATGAATTCTAGACATGACATTTAACACAATTTCTAAATTAAATTGCTTTGTATTTTTAAACAGACACAATTGATTCATTTACATTTTTAAAACAGCATTATGTTGAAGCTGTAAAATTTATCTCAATATTTAGTTAATTTCACCTCAACAAAAAAATCTACAAAATCTATTAAATGTCACAAAAATGATTACAGTTAACATCTCAAACTCTGATTTACAAATTCAAAACTTTAATACATCACATCTAGAATTCAAATGTACAAACTTTAAATTCAAAACCATGAAATGTTGCAAAAACAATGTTTTTACGTCATATTTAGATATTTGCAAAAAAAATTACTAGCCCCATATATATATATTTTTTTTGTTTTGTTTTTGCGAGACCAATCGTATTCCTTTAAAAAGAAAAAAGGTGAGAAGCTTAGATCTTCTCTAGAGGAGCTGTACCTCTTGTGGACAATGATATATATCATTAATTACGCCTGCAAGTTATGGTTTAATTAAATTCAGTTGGATTTTAAATGCCTTCAGTTGCTAGCTGACATCACCGTTATCTCTCACAGCCCACTCGTACACGCATGCACAATGTGTTTGTGCAAGGTGTGAGTGTAAAAACAAAAAGCATGTCTTTCATCTTGTCATCAAGCTCTGCCTGAATTAGAACGTGAAAATAGAGCCGCAGTTTCCTGGGATGTGTTTTGTGATTACTGCTACTACACCCTCTCAAGCAAAACACACATACATAAACACACACCTGTACTCTCACCCTGCACTCTTTTAATGATCCATTCAATATTGCTTTGGACCTTAAATACCACTTAGAAATAGGGACAGCAGAAACAATAGCTCTGTTGATTTCTTCCTGCTGAACAAAAATGTCACATTCTGTCGTCTCTCTCCTTGACCACCTTGGGTACAGATATGCAAATGCCTGAGTGTTGTTCTTTTCGCTCTGAGAAAGGGAAAAAAAATATGTTGTTGATCGCTGCTTTATGATTCAACAGAGACTGTGAAGGGAAAAAAAAATACATAAGCACTGTTTCCTATAAAAACACATTTACAGTTCACCTAAATAACAATTCAAATGTGTTTTTGCATTATGCATTTTGTCTTTCATCAGCTCTGGTTTTCTTTTGCAGTTGTCATATTCGAACTACTCAGTTTCTTGTGACTTATAAAAGACTTATAACAAACTCCATCAAGATTACTGCTTACTATGTGTAGAGTTTTTTTGTTTTTTTTGTCTTGTCACTTTTGATCAATTTTATTCATCCTTATCCAAATGTGATTTCATACTGTACCTACAAACTTTGTTTGGCAAATTGTTTATAAAACTATATATTTTATTTTTTTATTTATTTTATTTATTTATAATCACCGTATATTAGGGAATATATAAAGTACCTAGGAGTATTATGCCATGATACATGACTATGGTGATCATTCAGTAGCATGGTATAGATTAAAATACCATGGTATCAGCATCTAATGTCATCACATTATGTTTTGTTTGTTCTGTTTTTTTTTTTTCAAATGTCAATCCAAAAACAGCTGGTCTCATGCATTTAAACTACTCATCTATTAGTAAAACTACAGACACAGCAAGTGGATGTTGATAAGTCCATTTATTGTACTAAAAATGGCTGAATACAAAGTACATTCACAAAGAACAGCACTTTCTGCTAGACTGTCTGCAGAGCCGACAGAATCTCACTGGCTTAATGTAAGTAAATGACTCATGACATTAATCTAGCCTTCCTATCTACTGCTTTTGTAATCACTGTCTCAGACATACAGAGAAATTCCATACTGTTTGTGATCATAAAATAACTTGTCACATTACGGACGTACTGTCAGGTGTACCATATATTCATATATATTTGATAAATATCATTCAAAGCTAGTTACATATTTACACATTCCCAATGTAGAGACGGAGGAACGCCAATGACTACAATATTCATATCAATATGTGTTCTCAATTCAAAGGCAAACGTGTATTTGGCATCTGTTACATTGTGGCACAGTCATTGGTGTGAGGCAAAGTGGTCATTGCCTTCATATATATATATATATATATATATAGAGAGAGAGAGAGAGAGAGAGAGAGAGAGAGAGAGAGAGAGAGAGAGAGAGAGAGAGAGAGACTGGAATGGAGTTTTTAATAATTTGGAATGGATAATTTTTGCAAAGTCTTCATTCAGTCTTTCCTCTTTATCATAAACCATTCCCCGTTTTTTTTTATGTAGCAAGATGAGAAAGACTGAGTTATGGGAGGAAACTAGCGTTGCCATTTTTGCTAAGAGGTCAGAGTGCATTAGATAAGCTGTTAAGTCCTCTTAGGTCGTTTTTCAATGAATGTGAATGGCCTGGTTGTGGTAGAGAAAAGGAGACAGAGAGTGAGGAGAGTATATTGAAAAGGAGGATGAAGGACAGAGGAAAGACATACCTACCAAACCTTGGGTGATTGCAATGACAGTAAGACTCCAGTGGGGTTCAAAGAGGACAGGAGAAGAGAGGAAGGGGGTAAGTCCATATAAAAGAGTTCATATCAAAGGGAAGAAATGCACAGCGGAGGAGAGGCAAAAATGGAGATATCACAAATCCATTAGTCCAAATTCCTTGCAGTGTCCTTAGACGAAAGATATCCGCTCCCAAAAAGCTACGGAGGAAAAAAAACGTCATGGTTGGGGTGACAAACATCAGCGGACAGATGCCCATTTTCAGTCAGCTTTTCCTTTCCGACTTTGTCCATTTGGTTTTCTCATTGTTTATGTGTGAAAAGGGTAGTTATATATAAATTTCAGAGATGAAGAGATATGTGAAATGGCAATCTGTGATAAGAGGCAAGCTCTGTCTTACTCCCGCAGAGCAAAAAGAAAAACCTTTTGGAAAAAGAAGAATGTTTAAGGCAGTCTTTTTTGGCCGGCCCCCTTCTCTTGGTCAACGCCCGTTACTGCACCTACAAGAGGATAGATACGACTTACTACTCACGTACTGGAACGCAATACATTCCATGCAAAATATTTCTATTAAAAATAAATGAATAAATATTAATAGTGCAATTAAAACATATATTTGGACGAATATGTGTAAACAACATTAGGTGGTGAGAAGAGCAAGGGGGCAAGACCAAAAACCTGCTCTATCCATTCAAAATTTAGGATTGGAGCTCCTTTACTGTTACCAATTATTACTTCTAATTATTATTTATTTTGCTGTAATGAACAGTTTTACATTGCAACTATATTCATGCCATTTATGTCACACAGGAGAATGTACACAACTTTTTTGAGGGTAAGTTGTCTTTGCAAAGTTCATTCAGAGACTGATTTGAACAAACCTGCCCCCCTATAGTCCACACTTGTATGACAGCACTGGCCACATGGCCACGCTCTCTGTTGTTTTTTTCTCTCTGTGCTGTTGACCATTACAATATATAGAAACCTAGCATTATTATTGCAAGGAAACACAACATGAAAAGTCAAAAGTCCCCAAAAAGTTTCCATACAATCCCTGATACTCATCGCTAAGATACGGTGTTGAGATAGACTCGTTACACAAAACAGAGCAAGAGTGACTACGCTATTTTTCCCACAACAGTTCCTGCTGGCCCACACTGCTTTTTACAGCCAATGACTGATCCAGAGGTCTCTCACAATGTTAGGACACAGACTCCTTACGCAGTAGGCACAGCTTGCCTACCGGGTGCAGATCAGCAGGAGAAATGCAACTGACATTTCATCTCATCAGTAGGCAATGAGGCACTGCACAGTAACAGTTTCAGCCACTGCTTCACTGTACCCTGCTGACACAAACACCAGCTGCTGCAATCTGTCCAGAGACCAGTGTGCGCCTTACGGATCCTGCATGTCACTAATGCAGACACAGACTTTATATCACTGCATTAAAGGCGACGCGTTGGCTTTGTATTCAGGACTGCCTGCTGCTGACCCATCGTTTTTGATGCGCAGGTGTAAGGTACGGAAGTTATGTAATGCAAAGTTTGAGATTTATTTAGGCTCAACAATAAGGAAGGCACATATATTATACACGTTTCACATACATAATATTATATAAATATATTTTACTCTTAAATAATAATAAACAATCTGAGAAGCTTTTACTCTTTTTGTATTTATTTTTTAGGGTGTGGAATGGATCCATGGATAAAAGACGAAAGACACAACATAGGCTGTATAAAATTAATTATACAGTGAGCATGACCATAATTCCACTATTGGATACAATATGTTTTTTTTTAACAAGTGCACATGCACATATATACACACAGTCATTGGTTTATGGCTTCAGGTGCACCCAACAGGGCTTTTAGTGGCCTTGCTCAAGCTGTTTTCTCAGATCTAATCACTGAGACAAGAGCCTTTCCCTAATCCTGGTCCTCACCTCTGCAACCTTGACATCTGTCGAAGTGTGTGTATGCAGGCAGACCCGTGAGTGTGTCGGGCAGCATCTGGGCCTAATGAGGCTCACAGACTGCCACTGCACCCGTTTAGCACCTTCCCATGAGCACCTGCGTCAGAGGTTACCTCCTGACGTGATGTACCATTGTTGTTCTTGCAACGGGATCCCTCCCACCCCTCTCAAACCAATAAACTCTAGAATGAGGTTTGACTCTATAGATGGACGGCCCCGGGAGTTATCTCAGTGCACAGGGTTTATACTCTAGTCATCAAATATGTTACAACAATTAGTACGTTTTAAAAAGGTCAATGATACAAAATAAAGTGTTAAAATATGTGAGAGAAAAAAAAAAGACAAAGATGGAAAATAGGTACAGTGCCATTAACAAGTTTGGGTTGATAACATTTTTGTAAAAACTACCATAAAAGGATGGTGTTCATTGTCACATGATCCATCAGATATACACTAACTGTATATATATATATGTATATATATATATATATATATATATATACACTCACCTAAAGGATTATTAGGAACACCATACTAATACTGTGTTTGACCCCCTTTCGCCTTCAGAACTGCCTTAATTCTACGTGGCATTGATTCAACAAGGTGCTGAAAGCATTCTTTAGAAATGTTGGACCATATTGATAGGATAGCATCTTGCAGTTGATGGAGATTTGTAGGATGAACATCCAGGGCACAAAGCTCCCGTTCCACCACATCCCAAAGATGCTCTATTGGGTTGAGATCTGGTGACTGTGGGGGCCATTTTAGTACATTGTCGTGTTCAAGAAACCAATTTGAAATTATTCGAGTGGTGCATGGTGCATTATCTTCCTGGAAGTAGCCATCAGAGGATGGGTACATGGTGGCCATAAAGGGATGGACATGGTCAGAAACAATGCTCAGGTAGGCCGTGGCATTTGGACGACGCACAAACATGGATCCATGTTCTCATTCTGTTTACGCCAAATTCTGACTCTATCATCTGAATGTCTCAACAGAAATCGAGAGTCATCAGACCAGGCAACATTTTTCCAGTCTTCAACTGCCCAATTTTGGTGAGCTCTTGAAGCAACTGCCAAGTGATTGGTTGATTAGATAATTGCATTAATGAGAAATTGAACAGGTGTTCCTAATCCTCCCCTAGGTGAGTGTGTGTATATATATATATATATATATATATATATATGCAAGGTCAACTTCTGATAGTAAATTATCTAACAAACATAAAATATGTTTGAATTATGGTCTAACACATACAAACTGTTCACACCACTTACATCAATGAGGGAGGGATTCACTTTCTTAATATTCAGTTCCCTTTCAAGGGAACTTCGAGCTGCGTCAAACGCTGCGGGAACGCCCCTGCGTTGTGCGTCATGAAGCACGTATGGAATCAGCCCAATGGAGAGATGAAACGTCATAGGCGGGTGACGTCATCGACCAGGAAACTATAAAGCACCCCAAAAACACAAGCGCATTAGCTTCTGTGCTTTCAGTCGCGCTACATGTGAATCTGTCCCTGTGTGATATTGTCTGTCTTACATACCCTGCACCACACAAACAATTTATCCCTATATATATATATATTGAGAGATTATGGCGGACGAACAGCAGTTTAGAAAGTGTGTTCCTCCCTGCTCGCGTTATTTAACGAGCGGGGATACACATGATCTTTGTGTTGTTTGTTTGGGAGTTCAGCATGCCCAGTTTGCTCTCGAGGGAGCAGACTGTGAGCATTGCGAGCGTTTGCCGTTAAGGACGCTCCGCTCCCGCCGGTCGCTCTTTGAGGAGAGCGGTTCGGTGCGCGCTCCCCGCGGTTCGGGTCCCGCTTCTGCCGAGGCAGAGCGGCGGCGCTTATCGTGGGGATCGCAGATGGATCTCACAGCGGGGTTTGAGACGGGCTCTGCCTTATCTCTCCCTTCACCTGTGAGATCCAGTGCCTCAGTCCCGGGTTCGGAAGCACGCGCTGCGGTTTCTTCCGCTCGGGCTGAGGCACCAATGCTGCAGCTATCCAGTTCTGAGGAACTTGATGTTGTTAGTGTTGAGGGAGATGTGGAGGATTCGCCACCCCACACTCCTGAGAGTGATGAGCTTATGGAGGTGTTAACAAGAGCTGTTGAAAAACTTAATATTGAATGGCCAGTGACTAGTCAGGAGTCTGTTTCTAAATCAAAGTTGGATGAGAGATTTTTGCCGTCACGTGTGCAGCCTCCACGCCGGTGCCTGCCGTTTTTCCATGATCTCCACACCGAGGTGTCGAAATCATGGAGAAAACCGGTGTCATATAGAGTGTTTAGTCCCCAGACTTCAACATACGCTAATATTATGGGAGCCAAGGCTCATGGTTATGGTGCTTTGCCTCGTGTGGAAGAGACGCTTGCGAGCCATCTCTCCCCCGAAGCAGCATCATCTATTAAGGCACCGGCATTACCCACCAAGCCTTTAAGAAACACTTCGGCTTTGGTGGGTAAAGCATATTCGGCAGCAGGTCAGGCTGCGTCATGTCTGCATACTATGTCAATCTTGCAGGCATACCAGGCTGATCTGCTAAGGGACATGAGTGAGAGTGAGGAGGTCAGTACTGACGTAGTTCGCGAACTGCGTCAGGCTGCTGATTTATCCCTGCGTGCCACCAGAGAATCGGCCAAATTAATGGGTCGTTCTATGGCAGCTCTGGTGGCCGCAGAAAGACATTTGTGGTTAAATCAGACTAATATTAAAGAGAGAGAAAAAGCTTTTCTTTTAGATGCTCCTCTTTCTCCCATGGGGTTGTTTGGTGATGCTGTGAATTCAGTTATCGATAAATTCCAAGAAGAAAAGAAACAAACTGCAGCTTTTAAAAAGTTTCTTCCCCTTAAAGTTCATGTCCCTGGGGCTGCTGGGCGGGAGCAGCCCCGGCCGTCTTCGAGCTCATCACATAGAGCGCAGTAGAGGCAGAGTGTCGCGTCTCGTGCTCCCCCTGCTGGACAGTGGGCTCAGCCGCGACACTCTCAGCCGAAGCCTTCTCCCAGTAGAACTGATCTGAGGACAGTTATATTGGCTAAGAAGGCTTCGGCTAAGAAGAAGTCCTGACGCCAAGCCGTTCAGGATGCTGAGGGTGGTCCCCACCGAGGCGGAAAGGTGTTCACCTCTTTTTACGGTGCCCATTCCTCCTCGGTGCCCTCAGGGGCTCGTTCTGCCAACCCCGCCTTTATGCCGGGGCACAGACGATCCCAGCGAGCGCTTTCCCGAGGGACGCTCGCTCCCTCTGAGGAGGGTCTCAGAGCGGTCAGACCAGTTGTTCCCTGCCGGTGCGCCGTTACAGGGCGCTGCGTCTGCTGCTCAAGTTACACCAGAGGCCAGTCTCGAGAGGCTGGTACCCTTAGTAGAATTTCTGGCAGAGTGGAAAAGCCTTCCAAAAATATCTCATTGGGTCCTGCAGACAGTAGAAAAGGGTTATGCTATCCAGTTCAGGTGTCGTCCACCAAAATTCAGAGGGGTTCTGCACACAGTGGTGGGCCCCGAGCAGGCTCTGGTATTGGAACAAGAGGTGAAAACGCTCCTTCAAAAAGAGGCTATAGAACGGGTTCCTCCTCCCAGTTTGGAGTCAGGTTATTACAGCCGATATTTCATCGTTCCAAAGAAGGATGGGGGGTTGCGTCCAATTTTAGACCTGCGCATATTGAATCGCTCGGTAGGGAAGCTAAAATTCAAGATGCTCACTATCAAGCAGATCGTGTCTCAAATCAGGTCCGAGGACTGGTTTGTCACGATAGATCTGAAGGACGCATACTTCCATGTGTCCATCCTTCCACAACACAGGAAGTTCCTGAGGTTCGCCTTCGGGGGCGAGGCGTACCAGTACAGGGTTCTTCCGTTTGGCCTAGCTTTATCTCCCCGCACTTTCACGAAATGCATGGATGCAGCACTAGTGCCTCTGAGGCTTCAGGGCATTCGTATTCTCAATTACATCGACGATTGGTTGATTTTAGCTCAGACCGAGCAGATGGCGGTTCGGCATCGAGATGTCGTCCTCGCTCATATCAGAAAGTTGGGGTTGAGGCTGAACGCAAAGAAAAGTGTATTATCTCCTTCCCAGAAGACCACTTTTCTGGGTGTCGTTTGGGATTCGGTATCGATGCGGGCGCGACTCTCTCCGACCCGCATCGCTTCGATTCTCTCAGCTGTGAAACAAGTGAAGCTAGGCCAGCTACTCACTGTCAAGCAGTTTCAGAGACTGTTGGGTCTGATGGCAGCAGCGTCCAACGTTATACCTTGCGGCCTGTTGTACATGAGACCGCTACAGTGGTGGCTCAGGACCAAGGGATTCTCCCCGAGGGGAAATCCGCTCCGCACGTTCAAAGTCACGCGGCGCTGCCTTCGTGCTCTGGTCATGTGGAGAGAAACTTGGTTCCTATCCAAAGGTCCTGTGCTGGGGGCTCTTTGTCGTCGCATAACGCTAACGACGGATGCTTCCCTCACAGGGTGGGGGGCGGTCATGAGTGGTCGCCCAGCCCAAGGTCTGTGGCAGGATCATCATCTTTCGTGGCACATAAATTGTCTAGAGATGTTGGCTGTGTTTCAGGCTCTGAAACACTTCCTAACAGACCTGAGAGGCCATCATGTGTTAGTTCAATCAGACAACACGTCGGTGGTCTCTTATATAAATCATCAGGGGGGCCTGCGGTCTCGCCGGCTTTACAAGTTGGCCCGTCAGATCCTCCTGTGGTCCCAAGGGAAGCTACTATCTCTGAGAGCAATGTATCTCCCTGGGTATTTGAATGTGGTAGCAGACTCCCTGTCGAGGCAGGGGCCGAGGCCAGGGGAATGGAGACTCCACCCCGAGGTGGTGGAGCTCCTTTGGTTGAGTTTCGGTCGCGCCGAGGTGGACCTATTCGCTTCCAAGGAGACCACTCATTGTCATCGGTGGTTCTCCATCACTCTTCCAGCCCCCCTGGGGTTGGATGCTATGGTGCAGCCGTGGCCGAGGTCACGTCTGTACGCCTTTCCCCCGATTGCTCTGTTACCAGGAGTTCTGGAGAGGGTCCGCCGGGACGGGGTCAGTCTACTACTAGTAGCCCCGTTCTGGCCGGCCCGAGTATGGTTTGCGGACCTGATTTCTCTCCTGGACGGTTCTCCTTTGGAGCTCCCGGTCAGGAGGGATCTACTCTCCCAGGCGGGGGGCACGATACTTCACCCCCGCCCAGAACTGTGGAAACTGTGGGCTTGGCCTCTGAGGGGGCCCAGCTCATAGACTCCGGTCTCTCAACCGAGGTTGTTGAGACCATTCTTAACTCCAGAGCTCCATCCACGAGGAAGCTTTATGCCTTGAAGTGGAAACTTTTCACTTCTTGGTGTGGAGAACACCTGCAGGACCCAGTTAACTGCCCAGTGGGTGCAGTGCTGGAATTCCTGCAGGAGCGCTTCTCCACAGGGTTATCCCCCTCCACACTAAAGGTGTATGTGGCGGCACTAGCTGCTTACCACGTCCCTTTCAGTGGAGTTTCTCTTGGGAGACACCCGCTTATAACTCGTTTCCTCCGTGGCACTTTGAGGCTGAGGCCAGCAGTTCGTACGAGGTGCCGACTTGGGATCTGGCCATTGTATTAGAAGGTCTTTCCCTAGCTCCTTTTGAACCTATCGAAGAAGTTCCCGAGAAGTTTCTCACTTTTAAGACTATCTTTTTGCTTGCTATCTCTTCACTAAAAAGAATCGGAGATTTGCAGGCTCTGTCGGTTTCACCCTCGTGCCTGGAATTTGCACCTGGCATGGTTAAAGCTTTTCTGCATCCTAGACCAGGTTACGTTCCTAAGGTTCCTACTAATATTGTTAGACCTACGGTTCTGCAGGCTTTCTGTCCTCCTCCATTTATGTCATCGGACCAGGAGAAACTTAATTCACTCTGCCCTGTTAGGGCATTAGACGCTTATGTCCACAGAGCTGCCCTGTGGAGGAAATCAGAACAACTTTTTGTATGTTTCGGGCCACCCAGGAAAGGGTGTCCGGCGTCTAAACAGAGAATGAGCAAGTGGGTGGTTGAGGCTATCTCACTTGCTTATGAGTCGGCTGGCCAGCCTTCACCTTTGGTTGTCCGAGCTCACTCTACCAGGAGTATGGCTGCTTCTAAAGCTCTTTTGTCGGGGGTTTCCCTGAGTGATGTTTGTGATGCGGCTGGATGGTCTTCACCGCATACTTTTATTAAGTTCTATGACCTAGACTTAAGCTCTACCCCTGGGGCACAGGTGCTCTCGTCCTCTGTGCGCTAGTCTCACATGACGGTCATTTGGTCCTATGGCGACGTGGGTATTCGCGTTCCCGCAGCGTTTGACGCAGCTCGAAGTTCCCTTGAAAGGGAACGTCTCGGTTACGTATGTAACCCTAGTTCCCTGATAGGGAACGAGACGCTGCGTCGCTCCGCCATACTCCCGGCACTCCCGTTAGCGCTTCCTTCAAGCCTATCAGAAGCTAATGCGCTTGTGTTTTTGGGGTGCTTTATAGTTTCCTGGTCGATGACGTCACCCGCCTATGACGTTTCATCTCTCCATTGGGCTGATTCCATACGTGCTTCATGACGCACAACGCAGGGGCGTTCCCGCAGCGTTTGACGCAGCGTCTCGTTCCCTATCAGGGAACTAGGGTTACATACGTAACCGAGACGTTTTAACCATATATTAATTGCAGTTCTTAGTAAAGTTACCGGCCAATTGCATGCTGTTTTATTTACTTTGTTCCAATTATTCCAATGTGCTTTTAAGCCATTCCCCAAAAACAAAAACAAAAGGATGACTTCGTCCAATTGGACAACATTACCATCTATTTATCTGCTATCTATTATTGGATGTATTGTGTTAAATAAACAAAAGTTAACTAACCATCTGCTTACAGTGATCCCTGTACACCCCAGCCAGATGGCTTAGTAAATTACACATCCTAATAAAAACTTTTTCTGGTAAAATAAAATAAAACACAAACAAAAATTTAATTTGCAACTCTTCAAAAGCCACAAATCAAGGAAAATTAGAGGCCTCCAAACTTGTTCTGATTATTAACAATGACGACACATGGGGATAATCAACAGGCGCTTGTTCACAACCTTTAACAGGAAACAGAGTAAAAAGCGTTACGCCAAAGGCAGATGGCCGCAGTAAGTGGGAGTGTGACTGTTGTCAGCCTGAGCGAGATGCAATTTTCTGTTGTTAGCACTTTAAATAATTGTGCTGAGGCTAGTGATTATTTGCATAAACACCACTTAAACATAGCTCAAGAGCTCTAATCCCACACGAAACAGCGTGAAAAGAGAGAGATATGGAATACATTGAGACTGAGAGGGAGAGAAGAGAGCTTGCAATGTGATTTGCTTATTTTCAGGCATTCAAATAAATATGCTGGAAAATAAAGCACATAAAATAAAGGGGGGAAATTCTCCCCTATATTTTTATTTACTTGTTTGCATCCAATTTTTTGCAGCGTAGCCAGCAAACCAATAAGTCTGCCCGAACACGTTCAGGTAAAACAACTAAGCTGTCTGTCAAAAATGGCAATAATGACAATTTTGAATACGGGGTCAACTTTCATTCTCCCTCCTGCTGTCTGTCTTTCAGAAGGAGGATAAATGGTGCACCGGCGTCTGCCTGGCAAATGTGATCATACTTGTACTGACGCCTCATTGTTTGTTGATGTCTTTATTTATCTCTTCCTCCATTCGTCTACTTTCTTAGAGCCATTATGCATGTTGTCTAACAATCATAACCGAGCCGTTCATCAGATGGCTGAAAATAAAAACGTCTCTGTCTAACTAGGTGCGAACAAAGTGCTGGCCTCACAAAATCTCCATATTCGTGAGATCTCATATCCTCCATTTCGTATCAACAGCTGAATGACTAACTGTAATTTATCGCTGCGGAAGTGTCGTAGCAACAGATTTTATGAGATTGCGGTGAACTGATTCGTGGTCTATAGACAATCTACTGTCTGAGAAATGTTTGCTTTGACAGCAGTGCGACTCAATTTGTTTGCTTTATGACTGGAGCAGCAACAGGATTTTATTTTTAGTGGCCTTGCGATGCTTCAGACAGTCAGCATTCACTTGGCTTGGCAAAAAGTTCAGAAACTCTGAACTTCATTAAGAACTACGAGACATTCAAGGTCCTTCTTTTGTCCAGGCGTACGGCATTTTAGTGAATTATTTTCTGTACTGTGAAACATAAGGCTCTGTGAGAGACATGTTATGGGCAGTGTGGGGGAGGTTTGAGGGTCGACCGCATGAGTAACATTTGTTATAACTCCATGCAGTGAGACGACGCAGCATGGATGCACGTTAGACATGTGCACGTGCCATAGGCCCAGCGTGGCACATTGAAGCATAGTGAGGGTACCTGGTCCCAGAGAGAGACAGTATGTGTGTGTCTGGACTTGCCTTCCAAAACCCATTGAGGGTGCCTAGGAAAGGGGATGCACCCTTGGCATCACACAGGGCACAGCAGCTGTCGTGATGACCTATCCGTAACACCGTGTCCTAACCAGACGCGACATGACACTGCCACATACAGGTACCTTTTCTGTGTTAATCAGGACAACGATACACGACAAGTATGTGCAATGCCACAGCTGGAACAACAACATACAAAGTATGACAATGATAATATCAGTTAGTGATTATGTACTTGCTTTATTGTTAAAATAATTTAATGAGTTTAAATACATTTTGCTTGACCTTCATAGCATCTGAAAGCGACAATTGATAATTCACCTAAAATCTGGAAAATTAAGGCAACAAGAACATTCAAACTGTGAATTCAACGTAAACAAACAAGTGTATTCTGTCAAAGATGGTTTCAGTCACTCACTATGTAGTTTTATTCATTTTAAAAATGTGTAATATTTATGAATTTGATTATTTACTTATACATTTATTGCAGAGAGAGCCCGCCCAGCGCCCACCCATGCTTCTGATTGGCTGTAATCTTGATTGATTTTGTCACTTCTCATAGTCGTGTTGCGTCTGGTGTGGACAGACAAACTACTTGTCTTTGGAATCGTATTGCAACACGGACACAGTGTCGGTCAGAAGGTTTATTCGGACAAGATTATTATTATTATTTTATTATTATATAAGTTAATTATGAACCTAAGGTATATGAATCAATGTTTTTGAACAAATCAGTTGAATGAACGAGTCAGTGACTCACTTGTTAAGACAGTCACACAGTCACTCAGACAGTCAAATTAACTCATTAAGGAGACGCTCTTACCCGACTTTAGTTGTCTTTTTAAAGTAGATGAAAGCAATAGTGAAACCGACAGCTAAAACTTTGCTCAGAAATAATTATATTTCTCAAATTATAGGTGCATTACTATTTTTTCAACATAAAAAAACCTAATTTTATTTTAATTTGGCTCACTTCTTGAAGAAAAACCCAGGGCTATAAGATTTTCCTCTTTAGGCAAAAGCATTTAAGTCCCATTATTCAACTCTCTCTGCATTATGATGACACTGTCAAGTAAAATAAAATCAATGTAAACCCTTGTGCATATTTTCTCAATAACATCATAAAGTGATGTGTATACTGTATGTGTGTGAGCCTAGTTGAGATGCCGAAAGAATAGTTCATCCATGAGCGCTCAGCTGTAACTGCCATGATGTCAGAGGATCTATCCAGCCCAGAGACAAAAGTACAGTGAGTGACTGTTTAGAGATCCAGGCGGCACTGACAATGACTCTGTGAAGGGAGGGGGAAAGATTCTGTAACTGTCGAAGCACCGGATCTGAAAGAGACTTCTTAGGACTGCTGGAGTGTTTCATGCATTCCTCTTTCATTCGTTCTGCACTTCCTGCTTTGGATTTTCTCAGACGACAGCTCACTCATCAGACTGTGTAAAGAAGTGGCTGATACAATGAAGGCAAGGTTGTCTAATCGTGTGGCCAACTTCGTCTCCATGCCAACATATGACTATTAATCCTCTTAGCTAGCACTGGGTCTCTTCATCTCATGTTTTTATGTCTACCTCCCTCTCATCCTTTTGCCATCCTTCATTTTTCTTTCCAACGGATTAAGTATTTATGGGACAGGGGTTGTTTAAGCTTCATGTTGAGCCAACTGTCAAAACTTTTTTTACCCTGCTCTATAGAATATACTCGGTTTTTATTGGCCAATTGCAGTATGTTGTATTGAAATATTTTGCTAAACATTGTTCAAGGAAAGGGATTGCCTTCCTAATATGTGTCATACATATACAAGTTATCATATGCATTCTCACCACTGCACTTATAAAAGACACCAACATAGTAAATGTATTATTGTTAATTATTGATTGACAAAAATCTTGCACCAATTAATATTGTTCATTAGCCTAACTAGAGTTTCGAAGTGGTTCAGCAACTTATTGCATTAATATATACAGTATGCGGTCACGTGTGCATGTATCAGTATTTTAAAATGACTTTAAAATGAGAGCGGTCTCATCGAATCAGGATTTAAAACTGTTTTAGAATCAGTATACATTATGACTGGCTGACTGCATATTACCACTTACATATTTCATTCCTCTTTGCTAGAATTCATTGCAAAAGCTATCTGAAAACTGTCAACTGTCATTGTAAGCTTCTGTAAAAATAATATATATATATATATATATACTTTTAAAATAGTTAAAAACACATCTAGCCCAGAAAAAAACAAAACACAATTTTCACAAGGATAAGGTTTTGGTGATCACACACAACTACAGAGAGTAGATGCTAAGTGACTGTTTCCTTCCTACCACTGGCTTCCACTCGTCAGATCACAGTCTTTTTAAAACTGTTTGATCATTAGAGACGAGATAAAAGTGAGAGAGAGGCAGCTAATTGCTTGTTGACGGAGATAAAATCCATGCTTTTCACATAAACTGGCATTGGTCATTAAACTGACATGCTTCATTAACAACTGTGCATTCTGTTGCTTTTCGTTGCAACAAATGTTTACAGTGAAGACTGCTGTCAGATACCAACTACACACCTGGTTAGACCTCAATTAGATATCGAAAACTTTGATCCATTTAGTTATTTTATTTCCTACAGTTTGAGCTATTTACTTGGTTTTCTTCTCCTTTTGCTACCCTGGTTCTACCTCGGGGTGTCCATCCCACAGTTACTACATGTTGTGCCAGCTCCAGTTTGGATCCAACCTTTGCAATGTTTTCAAGTGACATCGACAATTCTGAACATTTCAGATGATGTTAACTTTGGATTGGCATGAAAAACTTTCAAATATTATCCTAATACTGTACTATTATCCTTATATTGTAATCATTAAAAGCACAAGTTGTATTTGATACCTAAAGACCATGGCACACCAAGAGCCATCAGTGAATGTCTGTGGGTTTTCGCTGAGTGCTTTCTACACGTCCGCTCTAGTCTGGAGTGTTTAATGCATTCCTTTGTTCTGCACTTCCTGCTTTGGATTTTCTCAGACGACAGCTCACTCATCAGACTGTGTAAAGAAGTGGCTGATACAATAAAGGCAAGGATGTCTAATCGTGTGGCCAACTTCGTCTCAATGCCAACATACACTATGACTATTAATTCTCTTAGCTAGCACTGTGTCTCTTCATCTTATGTTTGTATGTCTACCTCCCTCTCATCCTTATGCCCTCCTTCAGGTTTTCTTTCCTACAATTTAAGAATTTATGGGCCAGGAGATATTGATTTGAGATGAAACCGTTTTAAAATCGTACCTGTTTGTTATCTTACGATCCATTACAGTGTACAAAACAGTCGTCACAAAATGGCAGCAGCTGCGTTTGTATAAAACAAAAGAGAGCGAGTCCGCGATTACATAATTAAATAACTGTACACAAAATATTCATTTGAGTTTTAATATTTTATTAGCACACCAAACGCAAGACTTCCACAAGGAAAAACTGTTCCTAGCAAGCGTAAAGCACTAACATAATTTACCCGGATGAGCCTGTGTTATCAATTTTTACCGGATGTTATCGACGGATAACATAATCACTGGATGGCACAATTGACCAATCAGAATCAATTATTCCACAGAGCCGTGTAATAAAGATAGTTATTTCCTCAATGCAGGTGCAGAACACACATGCTTGTTGGCAATTGCCAGTAGACCTTTTGGTGTTCAAGCGCATATTTTTGGCCCAGACGCAGCCGATACAATGCGACAACACAGTCGGATTTTGTCGCTGCTAGTTGTTTGATGTCGGCTTTGTGTGTCATGGCCTTAACTCGTTTATTGAGTTAGCTAAACTGAGTTATTAAGTATAAAACATGTACTGTCTTATAGCTGTATACGCTTAAAAAATTAAGATCCAAAAAGGGGGGTTTTACAGCAATGCCAAGAACCATTCTGTGAACAGAACTATTTTTTTTCCTAAGAAAATTTTAATAATCTAATAAACTTTTTTTTTTCCTCTATAAAGAACCTTTTGTGCAATGGATGTTAAAGGTTATTCATGAGACCATTAAGGACTTTTTTTAAGAGTGTATATTACTGCCAAATGGACATATTGATACACATTTCTGGCTAATAGCAAAATCCTTCTTAAACTGACTTTAAAACAAGCATTTTCTGTAAAGCTGCTTTGAAACATTATGTATTGTGAAAAGCACAATACAAATAAACCTGAATTGAGTTAAATGATGTGTGATAGGATTGTTAGTGTGCAGGATGGGTGGATATATTGAGCTATCTTTTTGTAAGAATCAATGTTGTAAACACGTATACAGCTTATACAAGGGTTTTCCTCTTTCAACAACACACCGACATGTATTCAGTGCAGAGTATCTCTCTCCCATCCACCACTAGCTCAGATTCCTCCAGATGAGTGGATGTGCTCTAGTGACAGCAGCTGACCCAGTGATGTGTTTTTCCTCCCCCTAAGGAGTTGTTAGTGTGGCTATATACACATGCGCGAATGCATTGTGCAGCCTCCGAGCACTATGGGACCTCTCTACAATCACTGGCTCTTTTCCACATTGTGAGCACGACTCCCTGTGCCCTGGGCAAGATCAGACCCCACTGTTCCTCCAAGTGTGTGAGCCTGTGTATAAAGCTGGAAAAAGAGGGAGACAGTGATAGAGACACCCCTCTGTTGTAAAATCTGCTGTAAGCTCACGCATAAATGTTACTCAGCCATCCTTTGTGTGTAACTACTTTGTTTCTTTGAAGCTTTATCTTTGTTTAGCAAAAAAGCCTATTATAACTGCAGATTTTTATAAGGTCAGCAGCATGTAATCATTATCTGGGAAAACAAATGGAGATGAAAAGGAAATTATTGATCTTTTCCCTGAACTCCAAAAGAGAGAAGGTCTCTGGCTATTTAGCAGCTCATTTCCAATAAATTATGCTGAATTCATCTACGAAGTTCAACTGGTATGCAAGAGAGAGAGAGGAAAATATAAAAACAGAGGGAGAGAAAGAAATTAGTGCGAGACAGACCCGGTGTGCCAGTGGGAAATACTGTAGGTAGCCAGACACCACCCAGCATGGCCCCTAGTGAGCCAACACAATGCCTCAATGCCAAAAAGAAAAAGAAAAGAGAGAGAGAGAGAGAGAGAGAGAGAGAGAGAGAGAGAGAGAGAGAGAGAGAGAGAGAGAGAGAGAGAGAGAGAGATTTAGTAATAAATGTGCACTCAATCAGCTCTTTTTTGTAGTTTTGGTTTATTATGACACCTACTGGCAAGGATGAATGAAGTTTTGTGCTTAAACTTCATTATGAAAATCTATCCAGACAACGCATCACTACATTGTTGACACTGCCCTGATGTAATGTCTTGAATGGAGGCATTTGGTCAAAAATAGCTGTGTTAAGTTTGCAGTTATTATTATCATAATTTTTTTTCAGTTTAACGCGTTAAAAATAATGATGAATGCATTTAACACAGAATCCTTTTTTTTTGTCATCTTTTGGCTGTGCTACAGTATATGATCCCGCTATCATCAAGTGCTATTTAACCATTCAAACGCACAAAGATACAAAAAATTGACTGCAAATCGGCTCTCTGTGAACAAACACCCAAAACGTTTGCATAGAATGGTACTCAAACGAGTTCGCTTTCGCACTTGAACGAACAAAAACACAAAATTAAGTCGAAATACCCATTTTGTCGAGTATCCTCATACGCGCACAGTCTTGAATGAGTTAAAAAGTGTTAAATGAACGTAAAGAGTTGGATGTGTGTGAGATTTGCGTCATGTGAGTCAGGTCTTAAAGTGACAGCAGTCTAATTAACCTACTGCTGTCTGTCATTAATGTTAATCTAAGAACAAAAGAAAAAGAGAAATTCACTCACTGCTCTTGACTGAATAACTTTAATTTGTAGCTTTAATAACGATTAATCTGTATTAATTTTATAATTTATCCAGTAACGACTGCATGTGCAGTGTTTGATTATATTTACAGTACCTGTTAGACCTACCTGAAAATCTTAAAACACTGTTTACAAGGTTATATGAGTCAAAAACAATGAACTTGTTTTTTTTGTTGCATTTTTACAGGGCACATACAAATCTGAACCGGCCAGTAGAAAAAAAAAAACCTTAGCGTTGAGCCCTGGTATATTAACTTATTATATTAATTTATTACACTGGGTTTATGTGAAGATTGTTTTAAGTTTACATTAAAAGTTAATAAAAAAGAAAGCCTATTAAATGTTAAAATTGATAGCTTGCAATGATATTATAATGTTGAATTACTATAATTAATGGCTAAAATTGAGGGAACAAAAATCAATTCAGTATCAGACATGAGTACTGGTATCAGTGATACTGGCATTCATTCATAATGCTCAGCAAGCATATACCATTAAACAAATATTTAAAATATACAGAATATATATATATATATATATATATATATATATATATATATATATATATAGAGAGACACAGACACATCATTAAGTGTCTGTGGTTATGGTTTTGTCTGAATTTAAGACTACCTGTTGTAGCTTGAGTTGCCACAGAGGTGAATTAATTCATCTGTCCGGAAACAGCAAACATGAATGACTTCATAGCTAATGTGAGATTTTACACTGTATTTACTCCATGTTCTAGTCTCGATGGCCCAATTAGAAAAAAAAAAACGAAAAAAAAAAAAAAAAACGAAACAATATGATGTAAGACCACCAGCCAGAGGTGACAGAATTGCATAAAGAGAGAAGAGTTGAGAAGAAAGACCACCAGAAAATCCCGTGAGAATGAAGAGGTGGTCAAAAGAATAACACAGTATCGTCATGTGGTTACAGAGCAGATGGGCATTGTTTCTAATGAGAGACATCTGGGTGTTTGTGTTGCATCACATTTCACCGCTCACTCCCAGTGCTAACAGGGTGTAAAAGTTAAATGTTCATTAAAATTTAGTGAGAGAAAGAAGCAAACTTTTTTTTTTACATTGTCTAATTGTGGATTTTCTCACTGTGATTTTGGAGAGGACGAGCGAGACTGCAGGTTCTTGCTCATTCTGACCTGTCTTTATCATGCAGCTACAGGCAGTGCTGTAATGGTGAAGTATGAAGCCTTCCAGTGTGACCTCTCATAAGGCCTTCAGTGACAGCTTTGAATGACAACATGAGTGACTGTTCGACATGCTGCACTCGAGAGAGAATGTCTCCAGGGCATGATGTGCTGGTCTTGTATGAAAATGTACACATGCTTGCTGAGCAAAATAAAAATTCATGAGGGTCTTATGACATCAAACAAGGCAGAAGGATGGACATTTGCTCAAAGAAATGGAAAACAGTTATATGAAATAAAACTACATCATAAGTAAACAACCTTACACAACTAAAGCACTTCAAATATCTCCCCTTATCTCTTTCAGTCCAACCTCAGGATTTGGGCCCAGGTCGGACTCTAAGCCCCTCGCATGCTGTGAGGACTTCAGAAGTCTTAGCCTCGTGAATCTGTGGTCAGAATGTCTAAAACTGAGCAATTTGGTGGAAACCAAGTTAAAATGAAATGGATCATAAAGCATTCTATACAATTCAAAAAGTTTATCAAGTGTCTAACACGCCGCTTCTACTTTCATGTTTCAGTGCACTTTTTTATTTATTTTTTATTTATTCTTATTCATATATATGATTACTTATTTGTTCATTTAAAATTTGGTTAGAGTCTTTCGGTTCCAATCTGTTGCCAGAGTAATCCTAATCTTTCCTTCAATAATCAGTGGTCCTTCTGGTAGATACAGGGGTGGCTATGCTCTGCCTTTGATTGGATTATGTAGCGCTCGCAGCAGGATCCAGACACACAGGAGCGGGCAAACAAAAGATGAGCCCTGTAACTCCCCTTATCCGCTCATACTCTAAGTGGATTTGATGCGTGGCCATCGTACCATCATGTCTTTTTCTCCATATGCTTTGCTTCAATAAAGGAGAATGACGACGCATTGCCGTAGGTGCGATTGACCCTCTAAATATTGTTCCATACATGTGACTTCATCCAGCCAGACGGACTGGTTTAGTGAGAGAGACTCCCTGAAAGAGTTGTAGCCTCATGTAAGAGCTCTTACAAGTTGCAAATAACTGGGGGCAAGTAAACAATCTTTAATCTGTTTGTTTATACTTTATCCTGTTTATTTTTTGTACCTAAATCCACAAAGGTGTGCCAAGACATCCGCCTTAATTCCAAAGGCCAAACCCATCCTGACTTAAATTTGAACAAAGATGTTTGAATACACAGTAATAAATGAATGTTAGCATTTACACTATATAAATACAATTACTCAATAGGTGACATGTTTTGCTTGCAATCTTGCACCTGTTTTGTGTACAGACGGTGTTCAACAATGCTCGCTGCTGCTTCAACAATGTTTGCTACTCTTTAGCTAAATGCTAACATTGATCTGATTGGATTTTAATACAATTATCTATGATTGCCCCATTACATCCAACAGCTGCAAAATAGCTTTATATAAAAAATAAAATATTGCTCAAACCAGCACAATGCATAGTGTCAGTATTTTAATGCAAGGGCATTGCAGAACAGGAAACTCGCAGGCACTAGTGTAAGTATGGTGCAAATGGCCATAACAAAAGTTAAGCTGAGATGAGCATTAGACAGTAGTGTTTGACAATGAGCTAATGATAAGCTTAAAAACACAGTTGGGAAGAACCCTGTCTTCTCCTTTTAAAGTGATATGATAACTCAAGCATAGTATTCGATTAGGGCTGTGCAGTTTTTGCATGTTGGTGTATGTGTGTGTTCACATTAGAAACCAAACACATTTAACTATTAATCATGACTATGGAATATTTCACATTCAATAGGCAGTGCAAGATCACACACTCTCTTTCTCCATATCTCTCTCTCACACACACATATACACATTAACAAACAGTTTTACTAAGAAACATACATCATTCAGAAGAAGGGAAATCACCCAAAGCGAAAAATGGCTTAAAAAACAGCACTCAAAAAAAAAAAAAAAAAAAACTGAAATCAATAGCCACAGATGGTCTTACATCAGAATCAAATATCCTACTTCTTAAGATTCTGCCTCAACCTTTTTCTATAAACCTTTAAAGTGCCCTGAGCTACAGAGCATAGACAGAGAAGGCGGGACACACACACACACACATACTTTCTCTAACACTACTTTCACAAAATTTAGCTTGAATGCTGGACAAATGCAGGGGTAGTTTCAATAGCTTGGTAAAGAACTGACGCTTAAATATATACACACTTCATAATTAGCAAAGTGAGATCAATTGAAAAGCTAAATGGACCTTGCTTGATTCTGATTGGTTGAGGCCTCAAGAAGGGCTAAGCAAACCTTCAGCTTCAGAGTGACATATAAAACCCTCCAAACTGCAAGTCAACCCTACCTAAAGAAATGCTAAGGCCTCAGCAAAAAATACGCTTGGTGTGTAGTGTGGGTGTGCGTGGGAGTGTGTATGTGCCTATCTCAGGGAATAAGAGCTGGGAGATATTCCAGGAAGTTTTTCTGCTCAGCTGGCACAGTTGCTCAATAAAAGCTCCTGTGTGCTTAAGCCGCTTGTACCGCAGAGCGTATTTTAATGAGCTCTATCCCTCTCTTCCTGACTGTTGCCTGCTGGGATTACCTTTTGGGGTCACGTCCATCCTAATCCCATCAGCACAACATGGCTCAGAAACCAACAAGCCACTGCTTACCTCCACAGGTAGACGTTCTGCTACAAAGCCCTGACTATGTTCCTCACCTGTTTTATTTAGAGCATCCGGTAGCAGGTGGATGAGAGGAGTTTGGAAGGAGTCAACTCAAATCAATGTTCCGAACCTGAGAAACTGAGAAACCAGGTTCTGATTGTTTTGACGGAGATTGACCTTACTGAGGTTTTTTTGTTTCAAGAAGCTGGCGATCCTATAGTGCATTGCAGCAGGTGAAAGTAGCACACATGCATGCATTATAGATGTAAACTGGGATTGCTTGATACAAGACAGAGGAGAACGAGAGAGTGAAGCCATGATGGATTGCAGAGAGGAAGCAGTGGTTCAAAAGTCTTTAGTGTAAAGAACAGATGAAGCTAACAGGAAGGAAAAAAAATACATGGAAATACAGTGCTTTTTAAGATGCGTAGATTTAGTGTGATTAAAAGCATGAATAACAGCTTCCAGGTGAGGCAAACTGAAATTCCTCTCTTGGTCCTTAAGCTTCACGCAATGTAAAAAAACAAAGCCAACAATGGTTTGGACCAATTAAAATGACCACACATCCATCCATCCATCCATCCATCCATCCATGTATGCAATATATGTCTCAGAAGAAGCAGAGACTGCTTATTTAAGCTTTTTCCATCTGATTCATGCAACAATATGAACCTATACTGATTCATATATTCAGTCTGACATGTCTCATTATTAGTAAAGAAGTCAGCGGTGCATTTCTGAGGATCAATCTAAGTTTTATGCAACTTAAAGAGTAAAACACATGTCTCCAGAACAATACTGTATAAACCTACTGAAATGGCTGCTAATCCATCCATCCATCCATCCGTCTGTCCATCAATTAATTCAGTCAGCCTATTCCATTCAGGCTCTTCTCTGTTTAAAATGTAAGTGATTCATTTTTGAATGTGTTGATCTTAGTTTAATGCACTGTAAAGACTAAAAAAAGATTTCCATGAGAATTAGAATCTAATTTACTTTCCTATTTAAATGTCCACCCATCCATTTTGTCCGCCCAATCTAAAAAACTAAACAGTGGTGGAACATTTAGAAGAATGTTTTTGATTGTGTTAATTGAAATGGTTGCTAATTCATCTTTCTATTTGTCTGTTCATATAGTAAGAAATATCTTATCAGTAGACTAATAGTGAGAACAGAATGTATTTTTAAGTGTACGTATCTCAGTTCAGATGAGATGTTGTTGTTGTTTTTTTCCAGTGTTTAACATCGACTAGCTGTTTTTGATGTCATGTTTAAACAGGTTTCATCTGCCAGATACAGTGTCTTCATATCTGAAAGTACAAACCTATATCCTTTCATTGCAGAGATGCTTGCGCTCAATGTGCAGTTACCTGTTTTAGTCACTTTTACACACCAAGCCCTAATCAATGCAGAGAGGGGGAAAAGAGGAAAACAGCACAAAGTCAAGCTGAGTAGGCTAATAATACTGACACTCCAGTGCAAACTGTAAATCAACATTAAATCAATGCTTAATCAATGTATTCCTCCCCCTTCTTATCAACCTCTCAATGAATTACTAAAGACTAGCTCCAGATAAATGCTGACCCCACGAGTCTTCCCTCTCACTAAGCTCGCAAGCAGAGAGTCTCTGGTTTAATAAAGAAGGGATTTTTACTGTTGAACCTGCTGAACCAGTGGATTATGAGTAGGTTAAACCCAGTTAAAATTCACCCAAGCGCCAAACCCAATGCCAGAGGTAAAACTAAACGCAGTTTGACCTCAAGATAATGCTAAAGATGTAAGCAGTTGAAGTAATTGCTTGAGGAATATGTCTGATTTGCCGAGGAATGTATGGAGTGGACCACCAAGGATGCATTAAATATATAGAAAGTGACAAAGACATTTAGTAAAGCTACAAAGAATGATCATTTAAAACAAATGCTGTTCTTTTGAACTTTCAATTCATCAAAGAATCCTGAAAAAGGTGTGTTGGTTCCATAAAAATATGAAGTAGCACAACTGTTTTCAACACTAATGATAATCAGCTTATTAGAGTGATTTCTGAAGGATCATGTGACAATGAAGACTGGAGTAATGATGCTGAAAAACAGCTTTTCCATCACATGAATAAATACATATAATAAAACAGAAATAAATACAGCATTGGTGTGCATAAATGACTTTCAAAAACAAAACAAACAAATCTTATGGACCAACAACTTTAAAATGTAAGTAGTTACCCATAAAAATACCATCTATCTAAAACAACAGTTATACACCTAAAAAAAAACATGAAAAGTTCTGTTTATTTCATTTGTGTCTTTGTTCTATTGTATGAGTAAACAAGAAAGAAAAGAAAAGGCTGTCATTGGTTCATTATTATCTGCAATGAGCCAGGACAGGAGTAATATCCCTGCTAGAGAGAATTCATAGGTCTTCATGTCTTAAAAGCAGGAAAACTGAGGGTGTAGCGGTGAAACACATTCTTAGTCCTACACATGAAATTGATTCTGGCCCCAGCGGTCACAAGGACCTTGCGTGAGAAGTGTGCGATTTCTGGCTTGTGTATGTATTTTGGCAGTGGGCTGGTCAAACAGTAAAGCTTCGGACATGATAAAGCCATATCTCTGTGGCACGCAAAAACAGCAGCCTGCATCAATAACGTGATAAGAGACGATCGCTTACAAATACAAATGCTATAAGGCGAGCACAATCAAACACATGCAGAAGGGGAGATACATTCACTCAAACACGCAGGGACTTTTAACAAATACCTGATGTGCATGGATTTACTGACCAAAGAAACCACTTAAATATGGATCTCACTGAGATGGTTTCACTGAGCACTTTTGGAACACACTTTTAAGACTCTTAGGTTAATTATATATATATATATATATATATATATATATATATATATATATATATATATATATATGCATAAACATTTTCACTAAAATAACAGCATATATTATCTATTGAAAAAATCTGTTTTGGAAGACTTATTAGTTCTTCTAATTAATCTCTCTATATTAGTGCAAATTCTAATATCAAGTTATTTATTTATCTGAAATAGAAATAATAAAATAACACTTCCACACATTCTGCCCAAAATCACTGCTGGATTAGACATGAAGCACAGTCAAAATGTATTATTTTATTTACTATAATTTTACAATGAACTTTAAAAATTAGGTCTCATTTTTCATCTAAAGCACACACTTTTTATTGGTAACTATTAAGTAAACTTACTTTTAACAAAACATTTTGGTTGTGATGGAAATTATGCCACAACTAAGGGACAGGCTTTATTTTTATAAAATGAATATAACACTTCACAGTTTCAATTAATGTCAAAATAGTTGAAGATTACCTCTCCTGTTTTGGATAATATATCATTGTTTAATTGCAATTTATATTTTTTTATGATGGATTTTCATATTTTTATATTTAAAGGAGCCGTATGTAAGAAATTGATTTCAATTAATCATAAAATGGCCCTGATATGTCACTAGACATTAAGAAATCATGTTCATTTCTAATACTTATATCACTGACAACAGTAGTCCGGCCAGGATATTGTCATTTAAAAAGTGAAGTTGCAGCCCTCAACTGATGTTGATGTTGTCATGTTGTGTTTTGGTCTGATGCGCCACCCTCAACCTATCTACCAATAACAAAGTCAGTAGTGTTGCGGCATCCGGGTTGCCAGCTCTACTCTAGTTACCACAGCTGCAGCTACAGACGTGTCGGAATCGGATACAAAAAAATGTCCAACGTTGCGAAACCAAAAAAACTTTGTTATGAAATCGAAATACATTGTGACAAAGTACAAAATAAAACAAGGATCTGTATAGGAGATGCCTTTGAGAGATGGAGACGGCTGAAAACGGAGAATAATTTGAAGACAGACGCCAACGTTGCTAATTTTCTCCTGGACAGGTAAGATTCATCTATGTTTTGCTAACTTGTACTTGATGGATGGTAAATAGACATTTCAAATATTCATGACAGTCGAACAAAGTTATGCATGTTCGTGCAAAGTAACGTTACGTTAGCTCATATGGAGGAGGTGGGTCATCGACTTGAAAAGGTAAGGAATTGTTTGGGTAATAAAAACGGTCGTAAAAAAAGTCGTCATTGCTAACATTAGTAATGCATTATCAGAGCCCGTTTCTCTGTCATTATGCTGAGACGCTAAGGAAAACAACATTAGCACACCTATTATGGCAATGTGAAACGTAATTGAGACAGTAGCCTAACGTTACCTCGGTAAAAATTATTCCTCATTCGTTCTTCGCGTATATTGTGGACTACACATACTGCAAGTTGACCTGTATGAATAGCTGTATCTTTGATATCGGTTACACACAGTGACAGAGGCTTGTGCTTGTACTTACGTTAATGACAGATACCCACCGTTACAAGTTAGACTAACAGCTACTGTTCTAACAATGTGCTGTCACATACGAGCGTACATCTTTACGATTATATTTGGCTAATCACCATTTGTAATTTTTTGCGATATATAATTACTTTGCAAAACATCTCTCATTTGAAGCATAAACATGATTATCAGAAAAAAAAAAACTTACTGTGTAGGACTCGTCACTTGCCATTGGAAGCTTCTTGTAGCAGCCTATCTGGCAACCTCGAGTCAGGGAGGAGGGGAAGGGGATACACCGCTCTACAGTAATTTGAAAGTGATTGTAGTACCAGTTTTGGCCACAATATTACATACTGTGCTCCTTTAAAGCTCCTTTAAAGTTAGGGTGACCAGATTTCTCGGAGTGGAATACGGGACATATACAGAACGCATGCGTATAGAGGGAATGCACGTGATGTCACCGTTGGCCGGAGTGACTGCAGTTACGCCCACAAGTGGCAAAAAGACTGAGCGGCAGCATTGGTTTTCAGTGTGAATGCTGCGGAAAAACACACAAAACACGTCTAAAACGGGAAAGAGCTTTGAGACTGACTGTACAACTAGATTTGACAAGAAATATGAGGAATATTTTTACAGACTACCTAAAGCTACAGAACAGAGAAGCAAATAGATCGCTGCAATTCATAGAAACAACTGGACTCCAGGCAGCGGAAGGTGGATTTGTAGTTATCCTTTTTGTGTCAATATGCTGAATTTAGTGGTAAAATCATTCTCTATATATTGTATTGTTATATATTGCAGTGACAACTCATCAATCAAATATTTACCACTGTATATTCTGTATAATTTGACATTTTTAAATAAACACTGACAAAAAACTATACAAGTTTTAAGTCTCTAGACGATATGATGATATATATAACATTGATAAGTGATCACCTGGATTTAGACCTGCCTATTTTGTATTTATATAAAGCATTCACAGGCAAATTTGCTGTATGTATTTCCCTGGTGTCGAAATCAGGCACATATAAATGTCAGGAAACACGATTCCTGGCTGCATGTTAATATCCATGGATCACTGGATCTTTAGTAAGTTGTAAGGAACACTATATTGAGTCCAATCTTTAGTTTAAACTGATAATCGTTTGTTTTACTTGCGTTTTCGCAGTTTCCCCTATTAAATCCAGTCACGCAGCTGCTCTTCTGACACTCAGTCCGGCTGAGGGGGCGTGTTCCGGCGGGAAAGTGACGTTAATGCATTCGCTCTATTAATGCGTCTTACATGCGCTTCATTAGGCACACTAGCACACACACACAAGGTTTCTCCCTCTCTGTCATGCGCGCGCTACACGGTTTGAACGTAACATATATATTCACTTAGCCTTTCGGAAACGAAACCTATTATATATAAAATATATATATATATATATTAACGATGAAATAAGGGACAAAACATGATTTTTTCAGAATAAGTCGGGACACTAAAATTAGAGTGGAAATACGGGGCTGTCCCGGGAAAAACGGGACGTCTGGTCACCCTATTTAAAGTCTAGTAGTGAAACATAAAGGCCACAGGTTTAATTGCGAGAAAATGCTTGTGCTGATTAAATGTAATCAGTTTTGATAAAAGCATTTGATAAAATCATAAATGTAAAAGAATGTAAATGCATGATAAAAGTTTTACTATTACCTTCACATAGCAAAAAGAAAACAGTTGAATCTGTTTTAATAAAAATCAAAACATTAATTTTGAATCATCCAATGTGGCCGCACTTATAAATGTCTGGTCTCTATCCCTCCAAATGTGGCTTTGATTACTATACAGCACAATGAGTGCAGACAAAACATCCTGAGAATGTTCAAAGATTGCACAGGCAGAACAAAAAAAACATCTCAAACTTACCCCTCTATTCCTATTTTGGCACTGTTTTGCATCACTACTTTAGCTTTCCCAATGAAAATTAGCCTCTCATTTAGAGACTTACAAACATCATCCCACGTTTAATCAACTTCCTCATTCATTTCCAATTCTAGAACACAGACAGCGTGAGTCCAAAAGGTAGCTAATTTAACAACTAATCTGCTGATCAACATAGAGTTGTATTTACTGTAACGTAAATGATAGGGCAAGGTTTTTTAGGACTCAGCGTGGAGGGGAAACACCTCAAGTCCGCTTCAAGATGAAGTGAGAGAGAGTAATTTGACTAACAGAAACACACTTCTGAACGTGTTAAGTCTTTCTACTGGAGACTCAAAGCAGTATTCAATTACCTGCTCAATCAAGCCCAATTTACTGCTAGAGTGGAAGGAAAACATACAGACTGTAGTGGGACTGAACCTCACTTTTCTTACAGTGTGAAAAGAGAGATAGAGAGAGATTCAGGCTTCACGCCAAGAGTCAGTATTGATCTTGAATCTATAGTGCCTGGGTGAGGAGAGGTGACATGGGTTCAAACATAAGAGCTCTTCATATCTGGAAACAGCTTACTGCCTACTGAGACACTATGGCATTAAGTAGGCAATAGACAGCATGAACCATTCTAGTACACCTACCATTACTGGTGTATGTGTGAGACACTCCGTTAGGTAAGTGGGCAGCGAAGTTTCAAGCACACCCAGCAGCTCAACCATCACCCCCCCCCCCCCCCCCCCCACACACACACACACACACACACACCCACACCCAGCAGGGCCACGTTTCCATGACAACGCTAGCTGAGAGCCCCAGCAGGACAAGAGGTAAACAAGAAGCATATCCTTACCACTGGGATGGGAGGTGTGCGTGCATGTGTGTGTCAGGCTAGTCCTTTGAGATCCACCTAGCTGGCTTTATCCTCTGAAGTTGACGGACAACAACAACAATATCCTTTCGATTAGAAGCAGCCGTCAGTCCCTCGGGAAACAGTAGGCTTGGCAACAGTGGCATGATCGGCAGTGGCTAACTCCCTAAGCTCCTCTCTGAACTGGCAATGGCTGTGGTGGCTAATTCCCCACAGTGGCCACGAACCTGGCAACAGCGGATAATTCAGTGGACTAGACACAAAGGTGGCAATAGCAGTGGAAGTTAACTCCCAGAGCGAGGTGTAAAGCTGGCAAAAACATTTCCCTCTGGACTATAGTGGGGACCAGCAACGAGCCCTAGGGATGACAAATATAAAGTAGCAAACCGGCCCTAAGGCGTGAACGGTTACAAACACAAACTGCAAATTTCAGCTGTGTACACTTAAAGCTTGCTAAGTGTCCATCCATCTATTTCAAATTCTGTGAAATGTAAAAGTTCCTCAGAATTTGATTCCAATGACTATGGATTGAGGTATAAATGAAAAGAAAAATAAACAAGACATAATTGTTGGATATACTATGTCGTCACAATTACACAACCGTGAGAATATAGTACTTATGGTATGTGAAGTAGCAATTGCAAGTCATAAATGTGATATACAGTCAAAATTAAATATAAAACTGCATTTTGAGAAATAAAGATATAAAGTCATAATTGTGAGATATTAAGTCACAGTAGTGAGATATTAAATCATAAGAGAAATTGAGTTCACACTTACATACAATTAGAGGGAGTAAGTTTAATGCATATTTGGCGTGCTGTCCGAGGGGAGGGCTCCGAGCTCAGAGTTCGGCCCGAACCCAGAGTACCCCCCCCCCCCGTATATAAATGGTTAGGACTAGAAGTGTGGAGAAAGGGTGCTGGAGGGATGCTGCTAAACTGTCAACGAATTGAGGTGAGACTGCTGAATATATATATACACCTCTTATCGTTGATTGCTGAGTGCTCTCCACTCGTGTTAATTATCTGAGCGTGCTCCTCCCGAACTTTGTTAATAAGGCTATGTTTACACGTAAACGATCTGAAGAGAAAACGCAAAAGTGGCATTATCACTTTTTATTCTGCATTAAGACGAGCGTTATGGGGGGGAAATCTCCGTGCATATGGTGAGGCAAAAGTGTTTAAAATTCGGTGTAGTATGCCCTCCAGGCGGCAAGGTGAAGCACTGCCACACAACAACACCAAGTCTGCGCGCCTGCGTACAACCTTCCTTCTACTTCTCTCCCTAGAAGCGCGAAATCAAAAACATGGCGAAGCAACATCAAAAAGACTCTTGTACGTTTATCTGAGCTGCTAGGGCAACTTGAAGGTCCGACGTATGGAAATAATCCGACATGTTGGTTGTTATTTTCCTGTACTGGCGCATGCCTGTGACGTAAACGAGTACGCGTTGAAAGCCATCGTGAGCAGATTTGCGTTTTTACCCTTTAGATGGTAACGCAACGGTGGAGCGTTTTTAAGATTTCCACTCTGGAGGGTGGTTTCACTTTTTGCGTTTTCACCCTTTAGACAGGAACGCGACAGTGGAGCGTTTTTAAGATTTCCACTCTGGAGGGTGGTTTCACTTTTTGCGTTTTTAAGATTAAACTTTTTGAATTTAATCCGTCCTTACATGACTCCACATCACATTCGCTAATTAGATGAGTTACATCTTAATGTTAGTAGCCATTAAACACAATGGCTGTGTTCCCAGAATCCTTTGCTCTTAACAAACCCCCCTATCATGTTATCTGGGATTGTCAATTGTATAGCCTCAGTGTTTTGTCAATGTCGATAAAGGCTTGGGATGTTAGTGATTGTTTGCTCACTGATTCAAAGGTATGTCGATAAAGGCTTGGGATGTTAGTGATGTCTTGCTCACTGATTCAGAGGTGTGTGTGTGTGTGTGGTGGTCTGGCAGGCCCTTTGTATTTCCACTCTGGAGGGTGGTTTCACTTTTTGCGTTTTTACCCTTTAGACAGGAACGGGACAGTGGAGCGTTTTTAAGATTTCCACTCTGGAGGGTGGTTTCACTTTTTGCGTTTTTAAGCCCCAAAAACGTTGTCGCCGTGTAAACAAAGGCACATCTGATAAAATATTTTTACGTTTTCACCCGTGAGCGTTCTCGTGTAAACAGGGCCTAAAACATCATATGAAGGCACAGATGTGAGATATATATATATATATATATATATATTTATATTGTGAGATATAAAGTCATAATTGTGTGAAATCATATTGTGCGACATAATGTCATAAGTGAAATATAAAGTTACAATCTTGAGATATATAGTCATATTGTGAGATATGAAAAGTTAATTGTGATATCTCACAATTTGACTGTAATGTTTTGTAATATAGATTTTTTTTCTACTCTGAGGCGGAAACCATAAATAACCTCAGCATATGCGAGAGAGGGGAATAAATCCACTGTATTCTTTCACAGTGAGAATCTCTGAGATCCTGCAAAAACGAATAAATAATTCATACCTCATCTTTGGTTAATCAAACAAATTAGATAAAAGGACTTCTATTTTCAATTCAAACACAGGGGAAGAGGAACATTTAAAATTTCGGTTCTTATATGAGCGAGGATGGTACATTTGCCACACCACCATAATCCATATACTACTTATCCAGTTACATCCAGAGAACTTCACATACTCATCTCAAATTCCTTCATTCGAACTGCCGGAACTCAAAACCCGGAGAGCCTTTTAAAGGTCCAGTCCCATTTATTGAAGCTACAGTGCTTCTGGTTACTTGAGCTAAGCCACAGATACAAGATACTAAGATTTCCCTGATCAAATATGATTACAGCAGTTATTCTCTTGGTGGGGAAGCCAGCCATCGGCTTCTAAACCAGGAATGACAGAGTGGTACAGAAGCAGGGAGGAAAGGAGGCGGGTGTCAGGTCTGCGGAAGGGAGAAAGCGTATATGGGTTTGGAAAGTGAGAGAAAGAGAGACACCGAGGCCACGGTGAAATCAATGCATGCAGAGAATGAAGAGATAATTAAGGAAAGAAAAGAATGAGAGAAAGAAAGAGTGAATTTAATCCGTCCTTACATGACTCCACATCACATTCGCTAATTAGATGAGTTACATCTTAATGTTAGTAGCCATTAAACACAATGGCTGTGTTCCCAGAATCCTTTGCTCTTAACAAACCCCCCTATCAAGTTATCTGGGATTGTCAATTCTATAGCCTCAGTGTTTTGTCAATGTCGATAAAGGCTTGGGATGTTAGTGATGTCTTGCTCACTGATTCAGAGGTGTGTGTGTGTGTGTGTGTGTGTGTGTGTGTGTGTGTGTGTGTGTGTGTGTGTGTGTGTGTGTGTGTGTGTGGTGGTCTGGCAGGCCCTTTGTAGGCTATGTGCTAAATTACACGCTGACATAACAGGGATGTTCAATTACTGCGTGACACTGCGTTCACTGTACTGCACCTGTCAAACAGCCTGGCAAAGGACGACCCAGGGATCCTTAGATGATGAAGAGGTAGGGGTGGTCGCTCACACACGCACAAGTGCACAAACGCACACATTGCTTGTACTCCAGTGCCTTTTTATATCCACATTCACGGTCCCATTTTCCACGGCCACCTCTCTCTCTCCCTCTCTTTCCCTGTCGTTCTCTCATTGAAGGAGAACTGCAGTGCTCAGCACTCTAGTCATTGTTGTGATTCAGTAGTGGAGCTCCTGTCTGCCATCTCTGCTCCAATTTACAACAGCGGCCCACAATGCACTGCTCTGGGCGAAGCAAGAATACAACCACACCTCTCTCTCTCTTTTCTCAGGACTCAATCTTTTGCTCACTACCGTAGAACAGCAGACCACCATCAAATAAGCACAAATAAACAAGCTGCACTCCTGAAATAAACCCCTCCATGAATCTTCTCTCACTGTCAACTACTTCTTCTCCATTGTTAGCACTGAGAGCAGGGACCACTACATTGGCTGTGAGGAGAGAAAGAGAGCAGGGCTCTGTGGGGGAGATCACCCACTTTCCCTAAGCACAAGCCTTTCATCTAGCAGCTATAGCAAAACAGCACAGCTAATTAAGAAGAACTAAGGAACGTCCAAAACAGACACACACGCACACATACACACATCTCTCCCTACTTTTCCTTCCTCATGGGGAAGGGAGGATAAATTCAGCTTGGAAACAAGTGCTCAGCATTACTTTAAAAGTCAAAGGATATCTGTGTCTGTGTGTGTGTATGTGTGCGTGTGTGTGTGTGTGTAGGGAGGGAGGGGGGGATAGAGAGAGAGTGAGAAAGAGAGAGAGAGAGAGAGAGTGAGAGAGAGAGAGAGAAAGAGAGAGAGAGAGAGTGAGAGAGAGAGAGAGAGAGAGAGAGAGAGAGAGAGAGAGAGAGAGAGAGAGAGAGAGAGAGAGAGAGAGAGAGAGAGAGAGAGAGAGAGAGACCCAGCTGTGGTCCACTGCTGCTCACTTTATTATATAATTTGTGGAGGCAGATCTACTTCTCTACTGGGCTTTCACAAGCATCCCACAATTCCAATTAAGTTGTGTGCATGTATGTGCCTGTTTCATCCTCAGATAACAATATATCAAAATGCAATTTTGACTTTATATTAATTGCAACTTTCTCTCAAAATGCGACTATAGCTCACAATTGTGATTTTTAATAAAAAGTCATTTCAAATAATTTCGACTTCATCTCAAAATGTGACTCACAATTGTGATTGTTTTCACCCCGTCTTTTAAATGACATTGTTTCCTCATAATTTAAATGAGGAAATGTATATATCATAATGTGGATTCATATCTGATATGAAGTAGCAATTATGGTATATGACTTATAAAGTCACAATTTTAAGGAAAAAGTCACAAATATTCTCTTTATTCAACCTTATACTGCATATCACTGCAACTTTATATTCCACAGTTGTGATTTTATATCTCACAATGTAACCATTTCATATATTAGACTTTATCTTACAATTATCCATTTTTATTTTTAAAATACAGATATATCACAAACAATATACATTTCTTAATATAAAACAATAGGAGTCAATGGAAAGAGTCCATCATGACAGAAAAAACAGCTGCATATGTATGTGTGCTCTCCGTTGAGGTTGAGCAGGACGAAATGACCCATTGCCTGGATGTGTATTGGTTGCTCATTTTAGTGAATACCCCAAGCTGCCCCACAAGCACCTGTCAGAGTGGGGCCATGACTGATAATCACAGTCAAACTCATCACAATGAAGGACAGAGAGAGAGAGAGAGAGAGAGAGAGAGAGAGAGAGAGAGAGAGAGAGAGAGAGAGAGAGAGAGAGAGAACGAGGGAGAGAGAGCGAGAGAACGAGGGAGAGAGAGAGAATGAGGGAGAGAGAGAGAGAGAGAGAGAGAGAGAGAGAGAGAGAGAGAGAGAGAGAGAGAGAGAGAGAGAGAGAGAGAGAGAGAGAGTGAGAGAGAGAGAGAGAGAGAGAGAAAACGAGGGAGAGAGAGAGAAAACGAGGGAGAGAGAGAGGGAGAGAGAGAGAGAGGGAGAGAGAGATCGAGAGAGAGAGAACGAGAGAGAGAAGGATGGAGAGAGAGAGAGAGAACGTGAGAGCTGCTAAGGAGGGGATCAAGTGCAAAGAGAGAGTTTTAGAAAGATTTTTTTTGTCACTTTGTATTTAGGGAGAACATCACGGTGGGAAAACTGGTGAGTGGGGACAGGAAGTAACAGAGACTGCGGTGTGGGAAACACTTCCAGAACACAGTGCATCTGCTTTTGATTAGCTTACACGCACCCGATGCAGTTCTCTTTCACTCTGTTCTTCCATCCATCTTAAAGTTCAACATTTAGGGGGCGGTCAGCGGGTTAAACCTCCTTCGAGACTTTCACAGGCCATCCCAAGGGGAACGAAGAGACAGTGGTGAACACTCAAGCATGCTTCCTGACCACACCATGAATTCTCTTCCTCTTTGTCTATTTCCTCTCCAGCCGCTCCCTTAACTCCAGCTTTAGCCTTTTAATTAGGGTTACCATGGTGCTCTCGGCATACAAACAAAGCGTTTGGGAGCTTTAAGAGAAAGTGGCAAGGTGCACACTTCTGGCATCATAAAAGGATCTGACCAATTAGTCAATGTGTAACATGGAGCATGATTAAGCTAGCCTTTCTGTGTTTAGTTGTGTAAATTCTGGTTTGAAAATTCTGGTTTGATGTGTAAGATTAAATAAATATGAGTGGAATTGTTGGCTGGGAAGGAGTGATTCAGAATCTCTGGTGTCTGCATGATCGTTAAAGGAAAGCCACATAAAGTCTGTAATTAAAGGATGTGCATGACAGACATAATCATCAATGCATTACCCCAGTCTACAAGAATCAAGGTTAGCATTTAATATAAATGTTCTAGACATAATCGCGCAATTCTTTTTAAAGACTTGTAAATATGCAATTATTTTTAAAGATGTGGAATGGAGATTGAATACCCTGTTTCAAGAAGCGTCTAAAATGGTTGCATTTCTGTGTCATTTCTGTTTACCATCTCAAAATTGTCAGCTGTAGAAATGCTGTCTGTGGTTAGTTGGAAGCATTAAAAACAGCTCAAATCTCTCTCGTTTTTTCCCCTCTATGTGTGTACATCCGGTTCATTGCATTGGAACGTCAAAACAATTTTCCTGTTTTCCAGCTTAAAGAAGTGGCCTGATTGAATGGTACGGGACAGATTGGATGTTGCCGTTATGGAGATGGCTTGTTTGCTCATTTGAGACGAATGATTGCCTTCATTTCCCCTGATATGGGCGTGATGGCGGTAGAACGGCAGCCTATTTGCTCTCCTAAACGAGGGCGTAATGGACGCTTTGTGCAACGTTAGAGCGCTCCGCTGCTGCCTTTGAGAGGCTCTTGAGAAATGAACCCTGACAACTGCACAGATGTTCAAAAGGCCTTTCTTCTGTTTAGATGCGTAGACCGTTCGTTTGTTTTTTGTTTGTTTGTTTGCTTGTTTGAGGAAGCCATTACCAGGCGGCATGATAAGAACACTAGGTCTGTCTTTAGAGAGATGAGAGACAGAAATTCAAATAGATCCATAACTGCTCATAAATGCTCAGGCAGCATCTCGCTCAGACGAACGACATCAAACCACGCGTCTGCCGTTCCTGGCCTTTACCGCATAGTCTCTTTCTGCTTTGAGCTCGTCTCATCTTTTCCATCTCGGCTCATTCCGTCAAATTATTCTCCAAAACATTTCACCACAATCCCCTATTTCTGCGTATCTCTTTCTCTCCATTGTCTCTCTTGCTTTCACCCAATCTTCCCAGAGAAGACCCACAGACCCATCCATTTCTATTAGGCAGGGGAAATGAGCACATTAGGGAAGAGAAGGGGGTGTCGGGCGGAAATGCCCCCCCTTGGGACGCTGAGCTGGGGTAATGGAATTACACTCCATTATCAGACGGAGATGATTCCATTTAGCTGGAGAGAAGCGAGCTACGGTGGAGAGAGGGATGGAGAGAGGGAGAGACCGAGTTCAGTCCATTTTGTTTCATCTAAGCTAATCTAAACAACAGCCAACTTATGTGTTGGATATCACACTATTTCTCCAAGGCCAACTTCTAAGGGCTCACTGAGCTCCACGGTCTACCAATGCAGTGGTTCTTAAATGGTTTCATTTCAGGACACAGGATTTACACAAAATGGTTCAGAAATACAAAGGTAACAGAAATATCCTTAATATTTCAGCTAGTTTGATTGGACGCACAGCGACATTTAAATGCAAATGTAAATATTGCCTTAAATGTGTAAGAAACTGAACCAGTTACCATACTAAACTGAAATAGTATTGTTAATATTTTGAAGATGGATGGATGGGTGGATGGATGGATGGATGGATGGATGGATGAACTTTCACCCTGGCAACAACCTTACTGGTTTACCAAGCATTGGCTATACAGTTGTAGTACAAAAATACAGAACAAAATTATAATATTAACACAAAGTTAAACTAGCAACATTAAAATGAAGTATATAGTACTTATTCAAAGTGTTTACTCCTGTTCATTTCCTCATGGAATTTGAGCTATAGGTAAATTAACTATAGCTATAGAAGAACTGATGTTTTGCTGTTTCGGGAGTAAGGCAGAACCCATCAGAGACAACATCTATCTCAACAAAGACAACCTGGTCCATGTCTTCTACAGCGACTGGATGATAGTTTTGCTAAGTCACCCCCCTGGGTATACTTTGGTTCTTTCTCTTCTCAGAACAATGAACAGAAATAATAAAGACAGAAAAAGATTGAAACTGAGACAAGTCTTTGTCTTGTTGTAAGGGGTCTGTGGAAGAGAGAGAGGAACCCACAACCTACTCTGACTCCTGTTGGTCTAACGCAAAATATTCTCTTTGGAAACATGAAGATATCTGAAATTTCGCTTTTTATCCTGCACCTCTCTTCTTCAGGTATACTACTGGATTTCTAAAATGGATCTGGCAAATTCAGGAATCTAAATATCACATCTTGTTTGAAAAGAATATTTGCACAATGCACCACAGTTTAATCTGCAAATATTCTTATAATGAATTATTGAAAGGTGAATTCTGTAATTTATGTGCATTACATGAATGATAAATAAATAAATAAATAAATTAGTAAATAACATGTCTCCTAAACACTCCCCCTGCCTGCCATTGGTCAAACAAGCAAATAGTCCCGCCCCAAATTGGGATGAATGTTCGGCTGGTTAACATGCTCCAGTTTTCCCCTGGTAGTAGATGCTGTATTTTATTATATTAAAGTAAATGTTTTGCAAGTGACTGATTGTCATTTATTTATTTAGTGCTCTTCATGTATTATATAGTATAGACCTCCTCGGGCTGGTCAAGAAGGTCAAATAAACAGGACAATGTTTTGGTTTATCAGCACGGAGTCACATTGTTTACTCTATTCAGGGAAATCAACCTACGAGTAGCTTATTTATAGTTGTCTCTGCACATTAAAGTGGGATTGGAGAAAATATTTCAACATGGGAAAAAAAACACATTACACACATCATCTTTAAATTATTCATGCTCACATCGTTGTGAAGTGACACACTGAAGCTAATTAAATTTGATGTCTGCAATTTTTTCAGTGTTAAACTACTTTTTAATGTGCAGAGACAACTATAAGTAAGCCATTCGTGGGTTGATTTCCCCAAAGAGCCTAAACACTCTAGGTTTATAGCATTTTCATAAAAATGCTTTTTGTCTGAAAAGTCTGGCATGTGGCGCCTCTCAACCAATGGTGTGAGCTCAGGTACGGGGCTACCTGTTTGTGCAAATGGCTGATGGAGGGAGCATTTAGGAAACCTGTTTTATTTCATTTAAAATTACATTTCACCTTGAAGTATTCTAAAATTCTAGAAAAAATGCTGTTCTCTTGAACTTTCTATTCACCAAAGAATCTTTGAAAAAAAATGCCTTGCCGTTTCCACAAAAATATTAGTCAGCACAACTGTTTATAACACTGATAAGAAATGTTTCTTAAGCAGCATATCAAACATTTTAGTTTGATTATTGAAGTATCATGTGAGGCTGAAGACAGGACTGCTGAAATAAATTACATTTTAGCAAATAATAAAACAGAAAACAGTTACTGTAATAATATTTCACAGTATTGCTGTTTTTACTGTAGTTTTGATCAAATAAATGCAGCCTTCGTGAGCATAAGATACCTAATTCAAAGCCATTCAAAAATGTTACCAACCCCATACTTTTGACTTGTAAAATCTTAATAGTGAGATATGAAGGGTACTGTTTTCATGTCAACATACACTTATTTATTTCTGATGTAGTACATTTTTAAATAAAATGTAATATGAAGGGAGTCATTTCTATCTAGTGGCACCAAATAGAATTGCAAACTGTTTCTTTGAGTGACTGACTGGGGTGAGCTTAGAACAGAATTTCCTGACCAATAGCCGATGGTTGTTCGAAGCTTAAATGCAATTATTTTTACAGATCTGTTTGGTGTTACTAGTGGCGCATAAATTACATACTTCACCTTTGAAAAATCAGAAAGCAGCAGCTTTATTCCAACAAGTACCATAAATATTTCACAACATTAGTCCTTGTCTAGCACATTGCCTCATTTCTCATGTTGTGACAATATTCTTTAAAAAGGCATGAGCCAAATCAAGGGTTGGCAGGCAAACTCATCACAATGTGTTTGTGCAAACTCAGTTGCCCTGTCACCTTCATGCTTCACAGTATAATTCCACACACTCCCTGCCCTCTTTTACACATTAAATCCATGCATTATCCATAGTGTCTATATGAAGCAGAGCTCATTTGAAGAGCAGTGCTGTGGCAGCGCAGTATTTATAGACTAGCACTGCTGCGTTGTGCAGCTGCTAAAGTCATTTAGAGCCCTGGGACTATTTATTTTAAGATCCCTGCTCTTTTATTAGCTCTATTGTGTATAGTGATGTAAGGGAGTACAGTAAAACTCTTCCCTCAGCATCAGCGATCTCGACCCCAGGAAGCTGGCAGTAATCCATGAAGACAAACCACCACAGTCAGGGTCAACAGGCACAAGTAGAGTCTGTCTACAATGATAACATATGCAAACACACATCCACGCCCATATACTGTATACACATCCTAAGGAAATCGATTAAATATCCCGCCTAACCCCCATTGCACCTGACCTAATTTCTGCATGCACAGAAACGCATACTGTCCTTCTTCTCAGTGTGTGTGTGAGGCTGTGGTTGGTGGCACCTGCCAGGGGCTTCTGTGCCCAGCTGTGTGTGTACAGATGCCATAAGTGAGACCTGTCTGGGTGACCCTCCCTGCAGACACACACACACACACACACACACACACACACACGCACACACGCACACACACACACACACACACACACACACACACACACACACACACACACACACACACACACACACACACACACACACACACACACACACACACACACACACACACACACACACACACACACACACACACTGTCCTGCAGCTGCAGTAAAAGCACTGATGTGGGAAGACAGCCATGACATTTAGGCCTCAGTCCAACTCACTTTCTTAGTCATACTTCTCTTTTTCTTTCTTCAATTCTACCTTCAGCTGATTCTCAGTATTCTCAGTCTCTTTACATGCATCTTGACCGCTTTCACAGAATATTCTGTTCAATTCTTGTTGAGCAAATTACAGCAATTGTGGCATTTTTGTGATTAGAAAGTTCAAAATAACAGCATTTTTATGTTTAGAAATATATTATATATATATATATATAAATCTGTTTTAAAAATGTAAAAGCCTTTCGTGTCACTTTTGATCCATTTAATGCACTCTGGCTGAATAAAAAAATATTAATATAAGTGATTTTTCCACACCAAAAACATACTAACCCTCATATCGTAACCCAGAGTTGATGTTGTTATTTTATTATTAAAAAACAAATAAATAAATAAATAAAGGCAGGACATAACATTTTGACCCAAGTGCTGTTTACTGAACTCAACTTGTATTGACCCCAAAATATTCCGTTAAGAGTATGTGTTGTGTGTACACATACACAGCACTGATTAATTCCACTGTAATTTAAATACTAAATGCTTTCAATGTGAGCCTGCCTTTAGGCTATGCCTTCCACCCTCTCAGAAGCTGTTGCTGAGGATTCTTGGTTTGTAGCACCTTGGCTGGGCGGAAAGGAGAGACGGCATCCCTCACTGTAGGAGAACTAGCTGATCCCTACAGCTACAACGGAGGAGAATTATATCAGGTTGTCCTGGTGTGTGTGTGTGCTAATATGAATGGGTAATTGCAATATCTTGCCAATAATTAATATTTTTTTTGTACATGTAAGATGAGTGTTGACAAGGTCTATACAGTTTTCAACGAAAAACATATTCAATCAGTAGTTAATTTGCTTAAATTCTGACATTCAGTTCACAGTGCCTTAGAATTCAGATTGACCTTATTTTACTATGTTTTAGTTTTAAAGCAAAACAAGCGTTAGTGAAGGGCATACAATTAAACCGCTCAGTGCAGCTCATTACAAGCCGTTACTTCAACAACAACAAAAAAGCTGTAAGATGTAGAAGATCTAAAGAGATATTTCTGAAAGAGAGTAGAAGGAATTCCTTTCTTCTTACCATTCTCGGGGTGCTCCATCTCTCCGATGCTGCCATCCGGGGTGGTGCGTTCATAGTGGTCTTCAGGTAGGGCAAGGGGCCCGATACGCGGCCCTGAAGAGCTCTTACTGCTGGGTGTCTCTGACTCTTCCAGACCGCTGTCATAGTAACTGTGCTGAGAAGGATCCTGCAGATCTTGCGCCTGATTGGCTGTGGAGAAGGTCACTCGACGATGCGGGAGCTGTGATTTGACAGAGACAGAGAGGGAGAGAGGTCAAAGGTCAGTGTACATGTTGATAACATCATCAGGTATCTTGGTGAATGATTTAATAATTTTCAATCTAATATAAAACAACTTTCTACAGTGCATCAGTATTGATCAGTTTCTAGGTCACATATTTAGTGCTGCTAGTACACCATTTGTTCCACAGACATGTGTGATAAATGATGTCTATCATAACACAAAGTGTTAATTTCTAAGCAATATGAATTACAATTTTTACCAAAATAATATTTTGAGAGACCAAAATATTATAGAGACTTGGCCATGGGCTTTTTGGGAAGTAAGCGACTCATTATTCAATCAATAATCATTCATGTTTTCCAAAAAAAAATATTACAATTGAATTCAATCATCACAATTAAAATATACAAATGATATAGTACTTGCTCTGTGCACAACTTTAAGTGCACAACAGTTTATCATCACTGATAATAAGGAATGCAAACTTGGTGTGTGTTAAAGACATCCTTAAAAAAATACATTTTAAAAATCGTACTTTACCCCCAACTTTTGACAGAGAGTAAATATCATGCATTCCTAACTCAAATGAAATGGTTCTAAGGCAGATGTTGCTTTCCATCCAAAGCAACATACACTAAGAGCATAGGCAATGTTGGTATTAATTGTAGTGACTCGAATTGCATCTTTATGAATATCCACAACCGTTAGCCATTGCACATACGTTATTTCCCTTACATCTACATATGTATGCATCCCTGACATGAGCAAATCCCTCAGCACACACTCATTGTACATCCCAGAGTCATACACACAGAGACCTAAACTCTTTCTCTCTCTCTCTCTCTCTCTCTCTCTCTCTCTCTCTCTCTCTCTCTCTCTCTCTCTCTCTCTCTCTCTCTCTCTCTCTCTCTCTCTCTCTCTCTCTCTCTCTCTCTCTCTCTCTCTCTCTCTCTCTCTCTCTCTCTCTCTCTCTCTCTCTCTCTCTCTCTCTCTCTCACACACACACACACACATACACACCTACCTAAGGCTCAATGAGGAGTGTATTAAGCAAGTGTTAGCTAAATCCAGTGTGACTGCAGAAGCCAGGTTTGATAAGGATGATAGAAGCAACAGCTGTCCCACAGGAGAAGCCCACTTCACACCCCACCCCTCCCTCTAGCGGCACCGGCGAGAGAATAGGACATTCCGTCAAGATGGAATGAGACAGCTCGCAAATTGGCATTTGGAGCTAGACGGAGACCACTGTCAGCCACCCAGCTCTCCAGGCACATCCACCCCACATACCAATCACAAACCACAAACCTTTAGAGAGAGCGGGAGAAAGGGAGTGGGAAAGTAAAAAACAAGTATAAGAAATCTACTCATCCTCTCACTGTTATCAATAATACAGAGATGCTCCTCAACCACATCTCTCTTTTTATTTTCTGACTCTCTCTCCCTCTCCCTTGTGCCATGTGGAGTTGCCACAGGGAAACACAAGCAGTTCAGTTCTCCCTCCCTCGCCACTTCTCAGCCTAATCTTCACCCGCCACACATTCGGTTTGAGAGCTAATCTGTGTTTGTTTTGGTTATTTTTACAAGGTAAATAATTTTCTTGTGCAACACTCCGCTCTGAACACCCAAAGCTGCTTGCGTCATACGCAAATTATTTGTGAGTGTGAGGAGAAACTCCTCAAGAAATACACAAAGAAATGACTGAACCCACTTCTCTTAATCTCACACTTCTGCTGGAGACAATGAAGAAATCCTGGAGAACACAAAGCATTTCTCAAGACAGGCCAGATGACCCTGCCATTCAGAACATAAGTATTTCCATTGGTTAAATATATGTTGTCAGTTCTCATAAATGTTGCTCAGAGGACAGATAATGACTATACCACTGTGAATGTGATGCTTTTACATATGCTGAAAGAAATGACGATTGTTCAGCGGGGCGTCATTACAGTAGCTCTGCAATTCTGTATTTTGCAATTTTCTGAAGTGCTGTAAATTCTACACATTTGAAATTGATGTATAAAGTTCAACAACATTTCGAGCAACAACAGCTGTTCCAATATGAGTTTATGACTTTATTACATTTAAGTAAATAGAATGACTCTTTTTAAAACTCAGATGACTGATAATCTGATAGAATTAGTTACTTTTGTATGCACACCTGTGACTATACTAGGGGTTACACGGATGTAGTCGACTTTAATGCTCTGCCATCATGCTTTAAGCTTGACTAGTAGACTAGCCTATATAGGGCAGCACAGGACAAAAAAATCTTTGAAGTCCACAGTTACGCTGCATTTCCAACAGTTAAAATTACAAATAAATGCATTCTCTAAGAGCTCTCCACAAGACATGTTTGATTATACCCATCTGGATGCTCAAAATTGATCGGGTGAATGCATGTTTTTTTTTAAAACAGCTTATTGTGAGCATAGTTAATCGAATACGCACATTTAAAAAGTATCTCACACATCAAGTGCAGTTTGCACTGATTGTGATGTGATCCTTATATATAAACCATGATAGTTTTTAGCAAGTATTTGATGAATAGAAAGTTTAAAAAATATATTTATCTGTATTGATGTTTAGAATTTTTTAGAATGTAGTATGATAATGATAGTATTTAAGTCTTTACTTAATCAATTTAATATGTCCATGCTAATTAAAAAGTATTAATTTCTTTATTAAACAAAACTGTGGTGTTGGCAATGAAGCTAAAATTTATTTTCAACTGAATGTCTATGCTGCAACATAGCACTGACGATTTCAGCATGGGTGAATGGAAATTTTCACCACACAACAAAAAAAGATTCTTCCATAAGTACATTAATGAGGAGGAGACATCACCTTTATTGTATCTGTGTTGCAGTTGCTAAATTTAATGAATGGAAAAGGAATAGCTGGAGATAATTAGCCAATCCTTAAGTGCATCTGATGTAACAGAAGATGGGAGTTAGTTGAGCCATCTGATGCTCAAAGGAGGCTTCAAAACCTTCGGTTGCTGCCCGTAACACTTTGGCCTGACTTTTTTAGCACTCCTAACACATGGCTCATCTCCTCTGTTCCAGATAAAAAAAGATAAGCCACAGCTTGCACATTTGTGTAAAGCACAACACTTCTATTCAGAGGGGTGAATCGTTTTTGCTGAGGGATTCGTTTTAGGCCTCTTGCTGTATCTGCTACGAAACCTGCCATCCCCTTACGCTGATAAACAAGAGTGTGCATAGTGTCCGGGGGGTGTGTGTAGATGGATACACCAACACACTGGTCTATTGTCCTCCCTGTTCAGTAAGAAGGGAGGTGAATAATACCAGACGAGCAGCTCTGAGCTTATTGGATCTGTGCATCTGTATCTTTCTGTGTGTGTTTCATTGTATCCTGTTCCTCATTAGTTTTCTCTCTCTGTGAGGATAAGACAGTGAAGAGGCTATTTTGTGAGACTATAATCCATACTCATATGCAAAGATGATTCTGTGGATGCACTGACATGAAAATATGATTTCTGTATCTCATTGTCAAACTGAGATGAGTAAAAGTGGATCAGAATATAGAGAAGATTTTGAGTGCAGTGTGTGTGTGTGTGTGTGTGTGTGTGTGTGTGTGTGTGTGTGTGTGTGTGTGTGTGTGTGTGTGTGTGTGTGTGTGTGTGTGTGTGTGTGTGTGTGTGTGTGTGTGTGTGTGTGTGAAAGAGAGTTTCTTTCGCTGTACTTTCTGTAAAAAGCTGCTTTTGTTCCCCCTCTTGGTGTACTTCTACTATTTTAGCCCCCAGCTAAGAAAGCACTCACTCACAACCAAAACCAGCTCCCACTACTAACCTCCCCTCTCCCTCCCTGGTGCTGTCGGTCTTACTCTCCCTCCCTCTGTTCCAAGCTAGAGGGTAGGTGCCAGGGTTGAGTTATGTAAGGAATGACAGCTATGCCCGAGGACGGGATTGGTTAGCTGGGAAAATGCACCTGTGGGACTCAAGTACCTGCCTCAGTCCTCAGACTGCAGAAAAGCTTTGATTCCTGTTAACAGCATCAGAGAGATGTGTAGAGAGAGACAAGAGTGCAAGGGAGACGAAAGTGGGAGTGAATTCTGTGACTATGAGGGATGGAGATGCCGAGGCGCCGGCAAACCAAATAGCAGAGTGAGGTGAGCAGATAGGTGAAGAATAAAGTATGGAGAGAGTGATTCATGCGATTGGGTGGGAACGACACTGAACTGATTCTTAAAAACAATGTGATGTCAAATTTGACCCATTTCATTTCTTAAATAAATTCCAAAGAAAAATTGGACAAAGAAAATGTATTCTCCTCTATAATGAAATTATTGACGTCACCAATCCATCTGTCATACTCAAGCCGCATCCTGCTAAGGAAGTCTATAATACCTGGGTAAGGCTAGCAATCTGTGATCATTCTCATGAGTTTATTTATATTTATCATCTAAAAATATAATACAAAAATATAACATTATTAAAACTACAACCTGAGGGTATGTGGTTTTAAAATCAAGACACAAATGTGACTCTAGTTTCTCTTCAGAAAGGCAGCATTGCGCTGTCAAAACTCAAAGATATGTATCCCTCCATCATTTCTAATGGAGTGAAGATTCATTTGCACTCTTGGAGGCTTTCAGCAGACACATCCTCCCCTGAGGAGCAGGAAGACAACACTCCACTCTCTATAGCTGTGTCACACACTCCCTTCCCATCCACTGCCATGCCGACACTGGCTCTTAATGCTACATTAGCATGTGTGTCTTATTCAACTAGAAGCCAGAGGCCCAGGCCTAAAGTCTGCCTGAAGATTAGAGAGACGAGATGTGAGCAGACAGCAGCTGCCCATTCACCTGACTTAAGACTAACAACCTCTAACAGGCCCTCAAACAGACATGCTCGGCAAACGCTCCGCCAATGCACATTTCGAATGGTGCTGGTGTCTTAGTGATGAAGAGGCGGCCAGATTGTAATTTTCCCATGTTAAATTAGCTATCAAAAGCTACAAGAATTTGTACAGAACTTAATTGTATCGTGCCTTCGGATGCATGTTTTCGTCACTGTCACGGATGGGCCACATCTGTTTTGCAAAATAAATGGGCATTATGTAAATTCTAAATGGAAATGAAGTGTGACCTACTAAACATAACTCAAATGGAAATGAGTGGTCAGACTAGAGGAGGGAAAAAACAATACATATCTAACAATGCCTTGTTTTGACTACATGGTTAAACACACACAGAATTCACCAATATTCAGTTGTGTTATCATTTGAATTCCTTTCACATGAACTGAGGTGCAGCTAAACGCAACACGAAGTGATGGGTCTGAAGGTTTGCCATGGCAACAGGGGTCTGTGATGGATACACTACAGTACTGACAGAGGTAGAGCGATGCTCGCATTTTCACACATACGCACACAGCCCCCCAAATCACGCTTCAACACAACAAATCAACTTTAAAAACATCAAGAGTGTCTGTGAATATATTTTCAATTTACTGCCTCAATGCACCAAACATATCAGCTCTCAAACGCTCAGATATCGCTAGCAACACAACGGCAGCATGCCAATCACACACTTATCAGCTCAGTTTAGATTACTCTGGAAGTTACAGTGTCAAGGGTGTCTCTCTCTCACACACACACACACACACACACACACACACACACACACACACACACACACACACAACACACACACACACACACGCACGCACGCACGCACACACGCACGCACGCACGCACGCACGAATGCGAACGCGCAAGCAACACACACACACACACACACACACACACACACACACACACACACACACACACACACACACACACACACACACACACACACACACACACACACACACACACCTGGGGGACAATTGTGAACGGGTATTAAAACACCTGAGCTCTGCTACAGAAAATTTTCATTCCAATATCCGTGCTAACTCAAATCCCCTCCCAAAAATGAAAGATGCAAGAAGTCATCTGTAAATACTTTGGCAATATGCATTTCACTAGCGTCATCCTCCCAACAAATACATAAAACATTGTTTACTGGGATGGTTCACAAAAAAAAAAAAAAATAAAATCTGCCATCATTTACTTACCCTCCACTAGTTCCAATCCTACACAAGCATTCAAAAGTGTAGGGTCAGTAAGATTTTCTTATTATTATAAAAAAAATTATTAATTATTTTTTAAATTAACACTTCTATTCAGCACGAATGCATTAACATTGATCAAAAGTGACAGTTTACTTTGTTACAAAAGATTTTTATTTCAAATGAATGCTGTTGGTTTGAACTTTTTCATTCGTCAAATAATCCTAAACCAAAAAGGCTTCCTTCGAAAGGTTATTTTAAAAGATCTTTCCATCCCTAAACTTTTGAACTAGCGTAGGCTTATATGTCTTTCTTTTATGGAATACAAAAGAGAAATTTAGCAAAACGTTGAGCTAATTTCAATATAATGAAAGTGATTGGGGATCCCAAATGATAAAAATGTTCAATAGTCTTAAATTTAAGTTATTATTCACTTCTATCTCTCATATCTTATTCATATTTCTGTATACTCAGACTTGCCGAGCCACAATCAGTTACATGACATGCAATCATCTGGACTGACTGGTGTGTTAAAGGCAACACATTTTCAAGATTTCCACTAAGTAGTTTAGCCTGTTCCTCTCACAAAACTATCGTATGATTTCCATTCCATTGTATGGACCACTTTTATGATAAACTCGATAGCCCAAATCTCCATTCGCTTTCATTATAAAGACAAGAGTGGCAAATTGATTAAAGAAAAGCATTCTCTCTCTAACATTTTGTTTTCTCTCTCCAAGGAATGCTAAAACCAATTGGAGGTGGGGAGGAGAAATAAAATCTACTGTAGGCCCATACAAAGACAACTAATATAGCCTACCTACTACTATCATGCTGTGGACTTTCTATTGTCTTCTATACTGAGTTAATGCTACAGTATTTTCAATGCCATAAAACTACCTTCACATAAACCTTTCTGCATTTTTAAATATTCATTACATTAGTTGGTATGTTTATGGTTCCCACAATAGGTGATTTCAGGTTTTACTATCCTTGCTTGTGTGGATAGCAAACTCGACCAACACACGCACACACACACACACACAGACGCACACGCACACGCACACACACACACACACACACACACACACACACACACACACACACACACACACACACACACACACACACACACACACACACACACACACACACACACACACACACACACACACACACACACACACACACAAGTTTTAGCATACACTAGTTTCAACTGAAGTAAATTCTTTTAAAGGCATACACTTACAAAGAGAGGTTGAGTTCTTAAGCTGTTCAGATATATGTTTTCCCTCAGGCAAACTTCAGAAAACAAACACACACAAACTCACAAAACCTGATACCTCCCTGTCTTTAAACGATACTGCGATTTCACAGTGTAACGGCTCAGTAGTTAATCTCTCTCAATGTTCTTTGTGTTTGAAAGGATTGAGTAATTGCTACATTAGATGACTATTGGCCCTTTGAGGCTATAATATAAACAATGAAATGATGCATACGTAAGGCATACATAGCCTTTTCTCAGATTGTGGCGATTAATGCCATGGAAACGATGCTGGCTGATGCAAATTTATGGTTATGTCAACTAAAGTGGGAAAATTGTGCAGTGAAACTTATCTGTCTTCCTCTTTCTTTTGCAAACACACACTACCTTACTTAAAACACAGGATAAGCCATGGTCTGCTATCTTGTTTCAGGGCAATTTTCCAACCCAGGCTCACTGGTTAAATGTTCGCGTATGTTTGCTTCTTGCACTTCCTACTATCCCACACATATGAAGCTAAACGTCACAATGTATTAGTTTACAAATCATGCACAATGGTAAAAGTGTGTTAAGGTTATAAGATAGAATTTAGTAAGAAACCTCACAAAAATAAGTCTTCATGAACCGATTACCATCCCCATAATTATAATTTGTGAGAAAGTTTTTGGTGTTTAGTTTACTGCCACTTCTGTTAAGTGCAGCTGGAAATTGCAGTGAATTGTACGTATAGGTATGTTTTTGTAATCTGGCATGAATTTAGCTAGTGGCACATATTTGGTATGAGCCTATGTTGCAATTGGCTGGTTAAAACGTTTCTACTAAAATGGTCAACTTAAGTCTTCAGTAATTCCTACATTCTCTTTCTCAATCTCTGTCATTCCTATAGCCCATCTCTTTTTCCGATGAAGAGAGAGGAAAAATAAAGATGGAAGAAGAGTGAAAGAGACAGAGATAAAGTGATGAGCAGTAGCCAGTCACTGTGTCTCTTTGAAGGACATCGATTGAGTCATCTATTCCCGACGGTTTATACGGCCCTCAATATTGTCACACAGGTTTGGTGCGAGTATGCATGTGTGTGTGTGTTTGTACGTGTAAATGATTTTTACCTCTGGAGGGGGAGGGAAGAAAGAGTCTTGATGGAAGGACATCAGACTCTAGGGGAAATCTACCAAACGACAGGCATCTGACAAGTGATTGGCAACATACAAACAGTTATTAGCCATATTTAGCCAATATAAAATTTCCAAAACAGAATTGGTCTGAGGTCTAAATAGAAATTCAAAAGCTGAGTTAATTAACTGTAAAAAAAAAATCAATTGACAGGCTTCTAGCATTAGCATAGCATCACACAAACAGCAGTTAGCCAAATTTAACCAATATAAAACTTTCAAAAAATAATTTGGTCTGAGGTATGTACGAGAATAAAAATGAGGTAACATGTACTGCACAAATTGAAAATTTTCAAACAGAGTTAATTACCATTATAACACCAAAAAGTTTCCTGCACAACTATTTACAATGATAACCATAGTTTCCACCAAAATACTATAAAAAAGTTGCATTATGGGTCAATACTCATCACTGCCCTCTGACAATGGCTACAGATGCTGCTTATTGTATTTATTTAACCTCAAAAATGGCTGTAATTTATGGTTTCACATTAGTAGCATTGGGTTGAATCTGTTGTAACCATGGTAACGTCTTTGTAAGGGTTATTAATGAATAATAGGTCAAAATCGTTCATTAGTGCTTAAACGCTTTGTTCACACACAATGACCTCATGTGGGAATCGTAAGCACTTTTGGCTTTAGCTAGTTAGACTCTGTGGCTTCACCTTCACAATGGCCACTGCTGTGTTAATGTGTGTGACTTTCACAGAATGTGCCATAGACCTGGGAGGCAGGTCACCTCCTCTGGTGCTTCTGTCTTCCTCTCCCCATGGTCCTCTCTTTCCACGATTCCCTCTCAACTTCCATTTTCCTTCCCTCTTTCTGAGCAGGACATTAATCAGCCAGAAACTCGTGAGTATCTCTTTCTTTCTCCCTCTATCTCTACTTACAATCAACACTATAACCTCTTATTTCTCTGAAGAAAATCGGGAGGTCATTTTAGAGATGAGCATGTGTATCTGCGTGTGTTGGTGTTTGGGAAAGAGCTGAGTGGCGCTCTCTGTTAGCTAGACATCCTGCTATCAGATAGCTGCTGGCAATACACAGATAAGACCAGATTAACTCTCTCTCTCTCACACACACACACACACACACACACACACACACACACACACACACACACACACACACACACACACACACACACACACACACACACACACACACACACACACACACACACACACACTGCACTCAAAATCTGCCTCATCTGCCTAAAAGATGGCAGCAAGAATGGATAATAATATGAATGGATATTACCACAGTACTCTTCTGATCTAGAGGTTAATGAAGGGCCTTCTTCCTATGTGATTTGGTTCATGGACAGTAAGGTCTGAAACCAGTTTAAGTGTTTCTATTTAGCCCTTTTTTCCAAATTTAATATATCAGCATAACAATTAGCAAGCATGATTTTGTTATTATGTAATTATATATATATATATATATATATATATATATATATATATATATATATATAATGTATTTATTATACACAAAGCAAAATGCGTAATTAACCTTTTAACTTGATAAACTTAAAACTTTAAAAAAATGTGTGTGTGTGTGTGTGTGTGTGTGTGTGTGTGTGTGTGTGTGTGTGTGTGTGTGTGCGCGCAAGTTGAAAGGTTAATTACGTGAGCATTTTGCTTCGTAAGAGCAATATTAGCTTATCATTAGGAATCTGCAAAGAAGTGCAAAAAAACCCAAGCAAGGTTAATCATTTTCACATACTGCAATGGTGGTCAATGTCAATGCTCCCGTGAGAAAGACCTGCTCTATACAGATCATGTTACATCCAAGGCTAAGTTAAAAGTAAAGTTAATCTAACATAGGTGTGCTTTGAAGTTAATTTTAATTTTTTTTAAATTTAAATTTAGGTAACTGGCAACATCACTCAAGCAGACCTAAACACTGATGCTTCCCCTACTAGGAGTTTCAGGGTTCAGTGGTTGGAATAGACTCAACACAGACCTCATGTCAGGAAAGGCGTTACAGTAGTTGAGAAAATGTAGGTGAACATCAGTAATTGCTCCGTTGGCCTCTACTGCAATGAAGCAATAGGTTTCGGGCAGTTCTGTGGACGGCCGTGTGTGTGTTCTACTGCCTGTAAATCAGTGGAACGACTTCATGGGCTTCACAAAACACATTGGCAGGTCTTCAGCATGCAGTTGTTATGGGAACTGTGCCATCGCTGGGACATTCAAGGGTTGTTGTGAAATTCAAAGCAGTAAAAAAATTATCAAGGAAACACCAGACAGAATATATATTAAATTTACTGTAATTTCAATATATCAGTGGAATCAACTGCCTACCCATCACCCCGTGCAATTTTTCGTATACCTTCAAATGTGCTGATATCAAACAAATGGAGAGGAAGATGAAAGGTGTTTGAAGGAAGGAGGAAATGAAAGGCAGATGAGACGATGTGTACGTGTGAAGAAGCAGAAAAAGGAGAAGCACGTGTGTATGCCTTGTGTTCCCCTCTACTTCACTTTTCATTATTTTATGCTTGCTGCGTCTTTTTAAAGGTGTTCTCCTTCTTTGTCACTTTCTTGCCGGCACCTCATTTTTTTTTCTCCCGTTGCCGCTTTTTGTGGCCTCGGCAGAAAGGATGACGAGTGACTACTCCATCGCCGCCTGCAGCGCTGGTCTTTATCACACTGTACACGCTAAATATAGCCCACTTCGTGCACGCGGGACGGAGGGGAGCGAGTGTCTACAAATGATTTAGTGTGTGCATGCATGTTTGCATCAAGGAGTGTTGTAAAACCTGGGGAAGGCTAACGGTTAACAGTAGCATTCATCTCAAAGGCAGTTGCCCGGCTAGGGCAGGACCCCCTTGGAAGTATCCAATGCAATTTAAAATCTAAAAGTTTTGAATTCACACGCCAAAGTATACTTTGGTTTATGCTACGTGGGCCGTACAGTATGTGACACACATTGCATTATCAGCACATTACACGCACACTGTACTTATGCAGATCGACTTTTTAAACCGCATTTTTCCTCACAATTCCGCATTTCTTTATACTTTTGTCCACAAGGTGGCAACACTGCAAATTGCCTTTCCCAAACCAACTGTCAAATTCAAACTTAGTTAGCCTGTTAACTGTCAGCATGCTTTGTTCTTGCCTTTTTCCCTACCACATACTTTAGTAATCTAGATTAGGTATCATTTAAAAGCTTAAAAACTCAAAATCCATCCGGTGAAAACCATTTTGGAACTCCTTGGTTATGCACAAGGCTTTGATTTTCTTTTAAATATGCCTTTTTAATATATATTTTTTTACACAATATCTGCTTTACAGTAAACACTTATTTACACTTTAATTTTTTGAAGTTACTTTCCT